>NC_091991.1:175814347-176117681 GCF_044704955.1 Pristiophorus japonicus | reverse complement strand
GGCTCAGACCGGTCTTACAGATAATGCCCTGTGTGGTAAACAAGTCCATCGTCAAAGCACGGCCTGTGACTGTGCGTAGAAGTGACTAACACAGTCAACCATGAGCTGGGGCCTGGAAATTTAATCTGGGAAAAGAGATTCTAAGGATGCACTGAGGCAATGCTGAGAATTCCCAGATTATTCCTTGTTTTACACACAGCGCCTCCTGTAATTTAGGAATGTCGTACAGTAAGAGTCATCACTATCGCAGCCAAGCAAAGCCTCTGTTTATACTTCGGAGAGCAAGATGAAATATAGATGTAGGGTATTTTAGCTGTCAGCTGTGGCTCAGTGGGCAGCACCCTTGCCTCTGAGTCAGGAGGTTGTGGGTTCACGTCCCACTCCAGGAACTTGAGCACATAAATCCAGGCTGACACTCCAGTGCAGAGCTGAGAGAGTGCTGTGCTGCACTGTCTTTCTGATTAAACATTTAATGTCTGCTCTCTCAGGCAGATATAAAAGATCCCATGGCACTATTTTGAAGAAGCGCAGGGGAGTTATCCCCAGTGTCCTGGCCAATATTTATCCCTCAACCAACATAACAATAACAGATGATCTGGTCATTATCACATTGCTGTTTGTGAGAGCTTGCTGTGCACAAATTGGCTGCTGCCTTACCTACATTACAACAGTGACTGTGGTTCACTGGCTGTGGGATGTCCCGAGATTGGTCACAGAGAGTTACCCGAGACCCAACAAACACGTCCTCCAGGATGAGTGGCAGCTGCGGCTCAGTGCGGCACTCCCTCAGTACTGCCCCTCCGACAGTGCAGCACCCTCAGTACTGCTGCTCCGACTGACACTCACCTCTGAGTCAGAAAGTTGTGGGTTCAAGTCCCACTCCCGGGACTTGAGCACAACGATCTAGGATGACACTCCCAGTGCAGTGCTGAGGGATTGCCGCACTGTCGGAAGGGCAGTACTGAGGGACTACTGCACTGTCGGAGGAGCAGTATTGAGGGAGTGCCACACTGTCGGAGGGGCAGTATTGAGGGAGTGCCGCTCTGTCGGAGAGGCAGTACTGAGGGAGTGTCACACTGTCGGAGGGGCAGTATTGAGGGAGTGCCACACTGTCGGAGGGGCAGTATTGAGGGAGTGCCGCACTGTCGGAGGGGCAGTACTGAGGGAGTGCCGCACTGTCGGAGGGGCAGTATTGAGGGAGCGCCACACTGTCGGAGGGGCAGTACTGAGGGAGCGCCACACTGTCGGAGGGGCAGTACTGAGGGAGCGCCACACTGTCGGAGGGGCAGTACTGAGGGAGCGCCACACTGTCGGAGGGGCAGTATTGAGGGAGAGCCACACTGTCGGAGGGGCAGTATTGAGGGTGCGCCACACTGTCGGAGGGGCAGTACTGAGGGAGCGCCACACTGTCGGAGGGGCAGTACTGAGGGAGCGCCACACTGTCGGAGGGGCAGTACTGAGGGAGCGCCACACTGTCGGAGGGGCAGTACTGAGGGAGTGCCGCACTGTCGGAGAGGCAGTACTGAGGGAGTGCCACACTGTCGGAGGGGCAGTATTGAGGGAGTGCCACACTGTCGGAGGGGCAGTATTGAGCGGGTGCCGCACTGTCGGAGGGGCAGTACTGAGGGAGTGCCGCACTGTCGGAGGGGCAGTATTGAGGGAGTGCCACACTGTCGGAGGGGCAGTATTGAGGGAGCGCCACACTGTCGGAGGGGCAGTACTGAGGGAGCGCCACACTGTCGGAGGGGCAGTATTGAGGGAGTGCCGCACTGTCGGAGGGGCAGTACTGAGGGAGCGCCACACTGTCGGAGGGGCAGTATTGAGGGAGTGCCGCACTGTCGGAGGGACAGTACTGAGGGACTGCTGCACTTTTGGAGGGGCAGTACTGAGGGAGTGCTGCACTGCCGGAGGGTCAGTACTGAGGGAGTGCTGCACTGTTGGAGGGGCAGTACTGAGGGAGTGCTGCACTGTCGGAAGGGCAGTACTGAGGGAGCTGCACTGTCAGAGGTGTTGTGTCCTTACACACTACAGCAAATCAACACGAGGCACATACTGGAGACAAGGTCACTCTGTGACCTGAACCTTTATTCACAGGACCAAGAAGTGATGACCCTGCATGGGACCTCCCTTTATATACCTGGATGAGCAGGTGAGGAGTGTCTCCCACAAGTTCACCCCCTGTGGTCAAAGTGTGCATTTCTCAGGTGCATACAGTGTACAGTGTTGTTACAGTTATGTGAAGGTTACAAACATGACAAGAGGGGCAGTACTGAGGGAGTGCCGCACTGTCAGAGGGACAGTACTGAGGGAGTGCTGCACTGTCGGAGGGGCAGTACTGAGAGAGCGCCGCACTGTCAGAGGGACAGTACTGAGGGAGTGCCGCACTGTCGGAGGGGCAGTACTGAGGGAGTCCCGCACTGTCAGAGGGGCAGTACTGAGGGAGACCTGCACTGTCGGAGGGGCAGTACTGAGGGAGCGCCGCGTTGTCGGAGGGGTAGTACTGAGGGAGTACTGCACTGTCGGAGGGGCAGTACTGAGGGAGCGGCACGTTGTCGGAGGGGCAGTACTGAGGGAGTGCTGCACTGTCAGAGGGGCAGTACTGAGGGAGGGCTGCACTGTCGGAGGGGCAGTACTGAGGGAGCGGCACGTTGTCGGAGGGGCAGTACTGAGGGAGTGCTGCACTGTCGGAGGGGCAGTACTGAGGGAGTCCCGCACTGTCAGAGGGGCAGTACTGAGGGAGTCCCGCACTGTCGGAGGGGCAGTACTGAGGGAGTCCCGCACTGTCGGAGGGGCAGTACTGAGGGAGTGCCGAACTGTTGGAGGGGCAGTACTGAGGGAGCGCCGCACTGTCGGAGGGACAGTACTGAGGGAGTGCCGCACTGTCGGAGGGGCAGTACTGAGGGAGTGCCGCACTGTCGGAGGGACAGTACTGAGGGAGTGCCGCACTGTCAGAGGGACAGTACTGAGGGAGTGCCGCACTGTCGGAGGGGCAGTACTGAGGGAGTGCCGCACTGTCAGAGGGGCAGTACTGAGGGAGGGCTGCACTGTCGGAGGGGCAGTACTGAGGGAGCGCCGCGTTGTCGGAGGGGCAGTACTGAGGGAGTACTGCACTGTCGGAGGGGCAGTACTGAGGGAACGGCACTTTGTCGGAGGGGCAGTACTGAGGGAGTGCTGCACTGTCGGAGGGGCAGTCTGTCTGTTGTTCCTTCATTCTATGAGTGGGTGCCTTTCGGAGGACGGGCAAATGCTGGCCGGGGCAGGGGGAAAGATGCAAGAGCAAAAACGAAACTTTACTGAAAACCAGCTTGAAATTCTGAGCGACATGAGTTAGCAAAGGCAATAAACATTTGTGAAAGTCCACGTCGATTCTGACAGAAAAATACAGAACCAACGCTGTGCACCAATAACACAACAAAACCCCTGAGCTGAGGAGATGGGAAACACAGAACACAACATCACAGCCCAGCTGTTGAGAACACTGAATTGGCCGCAATGTCCAATTACAGAAAATTCAATGGGCAAGGCAGGAAATCAGAGAAAAATAGGAAAGAATAATAAGAGGAGCCCTTTCACACGGACCTCACAAAGGACCCATTGAAGAGATAATCTCAGACTAACAAAAGTGGCAAAAGCTGGCAGTGTATCCAAGCACGCCGTACAACACTGGGAAATGCTCCAGAATCAGAAAGATCAACACTGCTACTGTGATATGACTAGAACATCTGGCCATCCCCCTCCCCCCACCCAACCAAAACCAGAAACAGAACACATTAAAGGCAAAAGCAATAACTAACGGCAAGGCTGCCTTTAAATTAGAAAGAAAGACTTGCCTTTATATAGCGCCTTTCACAACGACCGGACTTCTCAAAGCGCTTTACAGCCAATGAAGTACTTTTGGAGTGTAGTCACAGTTGTAATGCAGGAAACACGGCAGCCAAATTGTGCACAGCAAGCTCCCACACACAGCGATGTGATAATGACCAGATAATCTGTTTTAGTGATGTTGATAGCGGGATAAAAATTGGCCCCAGGACACCGGGGATAACTCCCCTGCTCTTCTTCGAAATAGTGCCGTGGGATCGTTTATATCCACCTGAGAGGGCAGACGGGGCCTCGGTTTAACGTCTCATCCAGCATGTTTTACACTGCGATTCACTTTACATTGTGAAACGGAAAAGATGGGGAGAAACAGTTTCCACTGGCAGGCGGGTCGGTAACCAGAGGACATGGATATAAGATAATTGGCAAAATAACCGGCGAGAGTTGAGATTTCTTTTTTACATGGCGAGTTGTGATGATCTGGGACGCGCTGCCTGAAAGGGCGGTGGGAGCAGATTCAATAGTAACTTTCAAAAGGGAAGTGGATATATACTTGAAAACGAAAAAAATTGCAGGGCTATGGGGAAAGAGCAGGGAGTGGGACTAATTGGATCGCTCTTTCACAGAGCCGGCACAGGGATGGTGGGCCGAATAGCCTCCCTCTATGTTGTATGATTCTATGATTTAAGGAAACAGTTTAAAAAGGTGTGTACAAGTTTCAAAACATTTGAAGCACTGCCTCGAGCCCTCTGAATGCAGCAACAATCATGAAGTCTGCTCCTGCACAGTAAAAAAACACACATTGTACATGAAACGGGTCCCAGAGGTGGAACCAGTGGGGTCATGACCCCTTCCCAATCATTTTGAGGTTGGCCAATTTTGTATTAAAAAAAACATTCTCGGGATGCAGGTATTGCTGACAAGGCCAGCATTTATTCACAGAATCATAGAAGAATTAGGACACGGAAAGAGGCCATTTGGCCCATCGTGTCCGCGCCGGCCGACCAAGAGCTACCCAGCCTAATCCTACTTTCCAGCTCTAGGTCCGTAGCCCTGTGGGTTACAGCACTTCAAGTGCACATCCAAGTACCTTTTAAATGTGGTGAGGGTTTCTGCCTCTACCACCCTTTCAGGTAGTGAGTTCCAGACCCCCAACACCCTCTGGATGAAGAAATACTTCCTCATCTCTCCCCTAATCCTTCTACTAATTACTTTAAAGCTATGCCCCCTCGTTGTTGACCCCTCTGCTAAGGGAAATAGGTCCTTCCTATCCACTCTATCCAGGCCCTCATAATTTTATACACCTCCATTAACTTTCCCCTCAGCCTTCTCTGTTCCAATTAAAATAACCCCAGCCTATCCAGTCTTTCTTCGTAGCTAAAGTTTTCCAGTCCAGGCAACATCCTCGTAAATCTCCTTTGCACCCGTTATTGCCCCTCCCAAGTTGCCCTTGAGAAGGTGATGGTGTGCTTTCCTCTTGAACCGCTGCAGTCCATGTGGTCAGAGCCCCTTAAATTTGTTGTCAGAGAAATTCGATGTGCGCACATTAAGCATTTATACAAAAAAAGCACACTCGAACCAAATGTTAAAGTTGATGTTTTTCGGAGATGTGAAAAATTCCAACTTTCTTCACAGTTTCCTGCTCACACGAATAGCGTAAACATCACTACAGCTCCTCTCTTTCAAAATCAAATAAAGCACGTTGGATAAACAGATACATCTCGGGAGTTCCGTGGGGCCCTGCTTTCATCTGGAACTGACTGCTCTTTGAAGTGAAAGGTTTCTGATCACAGTCTATCTGAGTTCCTAGTCTCCAGATAAAATACAATGCTCTCTTGTTTCTGGCCTACCCTTGAGTATTATAGAATATGCTATTATTGAGTATATTCCAGACAGAGATTGATAGATTTTTTGGATATTAAGGGAATCAAGGGATATGGGGATAGTGCAGGAAAGTGGAGTTGAGGTCGAAGATCAGCCATGATCTTACTGAATGGCAGTGCAGGCTCGAGGGGCGAATGGCCTACCCCTGCTCCTGATTCTTATGTTCTTACCCATTGATGTCCTGCTGTTTACCTTTGAAGGGGCCGGTTTCAGATTTTCTTATTTCCTTCAATTTGCTTCGTGCACCCAAATGGAAGCACGTCATCCCAAAGCTCGCAACCATTGGCCGGGAGTGTCTTTAGATCCTGGGGGTGGGGGGGGGAGGGGCACGGTTAATTGGTTAGAATGATCATTCTACTTTTAGCCATCCATAGCAAAAGACACCAGAATTACTAGTGACTGGACTGAAGCAGCATACAGCTCAGAAACCAGGAGGAGAAACAGGTCGAAGCTGAAGAAGAATGTGTAATGTCCAGAAGTACAGTCGCTAACCTCCAACAACAAGTGCGTGAAGAAGAATACTGTCATTATCCTACATGGCTACTGTTGGTACTATCACAAGGTGTGCCACCAGAGGGCACAGCAGTGGGAGACTTGTAGGTTACCTGTACAGGTGTGCCTGGCCTGGTATAAAAGGCAGGCCACCAGGTGTGATCCTCACTCTGGAGTTAACAAATAAAGGACCAAGGTCATTACAGTTCAAGTACAACACATTGCCTCGTGGAGTCATTACTAGAACATCTAAGGACACAACAATTGGCGACGAGATTATGAACTTTCACGCGAAAATGGCTACCCTTGGTACGTTGCAGCAGTTCGCCGATGGTGATGATTGGGACGCCTTTTTGGAGAGGCTAGAACATTTCTTCACAGCAAATGACCTGGCAGGAGACGACCTGGCCGCACTGGCTGATAAGCGCCGTGCTATCTTGCTAACCAGTTGTGGGCCCACCGTCTATGGCCTCATCAGGGACTTGCTGGCACCAGCGAAGACAACGACCAAGATGTACAAGGAGCTCGTAACTCTGATCCAGGAGCAACTCAAGCCCAAGGAGAGCATCCTCACAGCCAGACACCAGTTCTACACCCACCGACGGCCCGAAGACCAGGAAATCGCGAAATACGCTGCAGACCTCAGGAGGCTGGTGGCACCATGCGAGTTCAGCAACCACCTCAACGAAGCACTGTGGGACATTTTTGTCACTGAAAGTGGCCATGAGGACCTTCTTCACAAGCTACTGTTGGCGGATACCACAGTCACACTGCAGAAGGCCATCTCTGTGAGCCAGGCATTCATGACCTCGACCTGCTGCTCTAGGCAAATGACTCACCCTCAGAACTCGAACCCGGCAAGCACTGTGCACAGAGTGGCGCCGTTTAGAGTCTGGACTGTAGAGCGCGAACCCTCTCAGGGAAGAGAGAACAGGCCCCCGAGTCCCTTAACTCAGAGTCCGCCGAGGGGGGCTAATCGAGTAGTCACGCAATCGCGATCGGACCCACAGAGTGTTCATCATAAGTAATGAAAGCTTGTGCGATGTAGGGATGCAACTGCACGCTGCCAATGCAGCGGGCAGACATCCATTAGGAGCACACAGGTCCAGCAAGCTACCCAATGCTGTAGCCTGCGTCCCAGGGACCTGAGTCATGCACCATGGAGTGTGGCCACAAGAAGCCAACACACACGAGCTGCGGAGCAAGCGACCGCAGCAGGGCAATGGCACCGGTATCAATACCCTGCCCCTGATCGGCTCCACCTCTCAGGCACCCAATGGCACCAACTGACACGACCCTGCAAGAGCAGACTGTGCCAAGGCGAAGACCCCAGACCGCATTGCCACCAAAGCCATACCCGTAAACGAAGGGTCACCCGCCACAGTTCCCCCAAAGGGGACCGGGACCAGCCAGGATCCCAAACCAAACAACGCCCAGGCCAGCGAGTCAGCAGTTCCATGTGCACTGCTAGACGACAGCTCCTCATGGAGCAGCAGTGACCCAGGGCACAAAGAAAGGACAGGGAGGTCACAGGCATCGGTGAACCAGCCCGACGCTAGGGACCACGGCAACAGCCCCGACAGCAGGCAACTCGAGCCAACCGGGTTCCCACTGCCAGCACTGGGCACTGAGCCACCACCAAACTGCAGGGACACAACCCAGCAGCTCTGGAACTAGTTTGTCCTTATGCACCGGTCACTGCATCAATAAGGTATCTCAACAGTCTAACATACTTGTCTCACAACGGAACCACAAATGTAATGCAAACCTGTTTTCCTGAACTTGAATGTATATGAATGCAACGAGCCTCTGGCATAATCTATATGTTGGGGGGGGGTGGGGCGGAGGTGGTGGAGAATGGAGTGGTCAGGGACACACACAAACAGCAACCACCAGCACTCTACTGCACCAACCACTCACCCTAGATTGAAACGACCTGCCAAGGGTCAACCAGACAGAGCCCACATCGAGCTAAGCCCAGAGCACAGTCAGTGCAGAGGCGATTTGCACTAAAGGCTCAGGGGGGAGTGATGTCATGTATCCTACATGGCTACTGTTGGTACTATCACAAGGTGTGCCACCAGAGGGCACAGCAGTGGGAAACTTGTAGGTTACCTGTACAGGTGTGCCTGGCCTAGTATAAAAGGCAGGCCACCAGGTGTGATCCTCACTCTGGGGTTAACAAATAAAGGACTAAGGTCACTACAATTCAAGTACAACACATTGCCTTGTGGAGTCATTACTAGAGCATCTAAGGACACAACAAGTACGGTACGTGTCATGTATTCAACTATCATTGTAACCCATGTATAAGCTGACCTAAGTTGTACATCTTGAGAACAGTGACCACAGGGGGCGAACTTGTGGGAGACACTCCTAACCTGGACTTCCTGGGTATAAAAGGGGAAGCTCCACCCACCTTCAGTCTCTTGAGTCTTGGTAATAAAGGTAACTGGTCACAGAGTGACCTTCTCTCAAGTATGGACCTCGTGTGCATTTATACTGCATAGTAAGGACATATCATTGGCGACAAGAAATTGGGATTTAAACCACGCGAGCATGGCCACTAGCAGCACAGAAGAGAGGTACTGTGTTGGTGATGATTGGGACGACTTTATTGAGAGAATACAGCAAAGTTTTGTCACTAAGGAATGGATAGGACAGGATTCGGCCGACAAACGCAGGGCTCATCTCCTGACGATTTGTGGATCCAGGACGTACTCCCTGATGAAGGACCTTCTAGCGCCAGAGAAGCCGGCGGACAAGACGTTCGAAGAGCTCAGTAAGTTGATCGGGGAACACCGGCGAGCAGCATGCACATGGCGAGACACCGGTTTTACACGCACCGGCAGCGAGAAGGGCAAAGCATTCCAGACTTCGTGGCACATCTCCGGCGACTGGCGAGCCTATGTAAGTTCCCAGATGCATGCAGATGGAGATGCTGCGAGACTTTTTTTTGAGGGCATCGGGCACGCTGGGGTTTTCAGGAAACTGATTGAGACCAAAGACTTGACCTTGGAAGCGGCGGCCCAGACAATTATCTCAGGGGAGGAAGAGACTAGAATGATTTATGGCACAAATCTTAGCTCAAATGCGGCAAACGACCAGAGAGTCAACATTGTTAACGCGGCACACAGTTCTCTAGGCAGACAAGGGCAATCGGACATGCCCCAGCGTGCAGTCGAACCCAAAGGGGGAATTCAACAGAGACAATGGCTAGCTGAACAGCGATTCATGCAATCACAATGGACAATGCGGCCAGTAATGGGGCCATCAACACCTGTTAATGGTGCACTTAAGGGCAAATACAGAGACAGTCAGAGACGATCGACTGGTAATGGACCTTTTGTTTCCAACAATGGGGCCTCCAGCTCATGCTGGAGGTGTGGAGGCAAACACCCAGCCAGAGCTTGCAGGTATCAGCAATATACCTGCAGAAACTGCAACGTCAGTGGTCACTTGGCGCGTATGTGCAGCAAGCCTGCAGCCAGGTTGATGTACGAGGAGGACAGGCCCAATGTAAGCCCTACGAGGCCAAATGAATACTGGGGGAAATCGCTGGAAGCTGAAGTTCAGCGAGTTCATGTGGAGCACATATACAGTTCATATACCAGGACGCCACCGATAATGATGAAAGTGCTCCTCAATGGCATCCCAGTATTAATGGAGCTAGACACGGGGGCCAGCCAGTCCCTGATGAGTTTCAAACAGTTCGAAAGGTTGTGGGTGTCCAAGGCCAGGAGGCCAAAATTATTGCCGATTAACGCACTGCTACGGACATATACAAAGGGGATCATTCCGGTGCTAGGCAGCGCCACGGTAGTCATGACCCACAAAGATTCGGAGAACAGGTTGCCACTCTGGATTGTCCCAGGGGACGGTCCCGCACTACTGGGGAGGAGTTGGCTTGCTGTTATGAACTGGAAATGGGCGATGTCAATGCAATTTCTTCTGTGGAGCGAGTATCATGCTCACAGGTCCTGGACAAATTTGACTCATTATTTCAACCCGGCATCGGCACTTTCATGGGGACCAAGGTAGTCATTCACATAAACCCGGACGCCAGGCTAGTACACCACAAGACCAGAGCAGTGCCGTACGTGATGCAGGAAAAGATAGAATGCGAATTGGACCACCTGCTGAGGGAAGGCATCATCTCGCCAGTCGAATTCAGTGACTGGGCGAGCCCGATTGTGCCGGTGCTCAAGGCAGATGGGTCAGTCAGGATATGAGGCGATTACAAGGCCACCATCAATCGGGTGTCACTCCAAGACCAGTACCCGTTACCGAGAGTGGAGGACCTCTTTGCGACGCTATCCGGTGGCAAACTTTTTTCAAAATTGGATCTGACCTCAGCTTACATGACCCAGGAGCTGGTGTGTGAGTCGAAGAAGCTGACCACCATCACGACACACAAGGGGTTGCTTGAGTATAACAGATGTCCGTTCGGGATTCATTCGGCCGCCGCGATCTTTCAGCGAAATATGGAAAGCCTCCTCAAGTCGATTCCAAGGACGGTGGTTTTTCAGGACGACATCCTCATCACGGGTCGCGATACTGAAGAACACCTCCACAACCTGGAGGAGGTGCTACGCAGACTGGACCGGGTAGGGCTGCGACTGAAAAAGGCGAAGTACGTCTTCTTAGCTCCAGAGGTAGAATTCCTGGGGAGGAGGGTAGCAGCAGACGGGATCAGACCCACTGCGTCCAAAACGGAAGCGATCCAGAGAGCACCCAGACCCCGTAACACGACGGAGCTGCGTTCGTTCCTGGGGCTCCTGAACTATTTTGGTAACTTTCTTCCCAAATTGAGCACGCTGTTAGAGCTGCTACATGGGCTCCTACGTAAAGGTCGCGATTGGGTCTAGGGGGACAGCCAGGAAAGGGCTTTTGATAGAGCAAGCAATTTGTTGTGCTCCAACAAACTGTTAACGTTATATGACCCGTGTAAGAAACTAGTTTTAACGTGCGATGCGTCGTTCTATGGGGTCGGGTGTGTGTTGCAGCATGTGAATGTCAATGGTCAGTTACAGCCGGTAGCTTATGCCTCCAGAAGTCTGTCCCAGGCAGAAAGGGGCAAGGGGATGGTAGAAAAGGAAGCGCTAGCATGTGTATATGCAGTAAAAAAAATGCACCAGTACCTGTTTGACAGGAAATTTGAGCTGGACACAGATCACAAACCCCTAACGTCCCTTTTGGTCGACAACAAGGCCATAATTACGAATGCATCGGCCCACATACAGAGGTGGGCACTTACATTAGCCGCCTATGACTACACAATTCGGCACAGACCGGGCACTGAAAACTGTGCCGATGCACTCAGCAGGCTCCCACTAGCCACCACTGAGGGGGCAACTGAGCATGATGCTGAGATGGTCATGGCTGTTGAAGCTTTCGAAAGCGAAGACTCACCTGTGACAGCCCGTCAGATTAAAGTCTGGACAAATAAAGACCCGCTACTGTCTTTAGTGCAGAAATGTGTCCTGAATGGGGACTGGGCAGCCATGTATGGGGTATGCCCTGAGGAGTTTAAACCGTTTCATAGGCGCAAGGATGAACTCTCGATTCAGGCCGATTGCCTACTGTGAGGAAACCGAGTAGTCATGCCCCAGAAGGGCAGAGAGGTGTTTATCAGAGAACTTCACAATGAGCACCCGGGCATTGTCATAATGAAGGCAATTGCCAGGTCACACGTTTGGTGGCCAGGGATAGATGCAGACCTGGAACTTTGTGTTCGCAGGTGCAACATGTGTGCTCAGCTGGGCAACGCACCCAGGGAAGCCCCCCTTAGCCCCCGGTCCTGGCCCGCCAAGCCATGGTCACGCATCCATGTGGACTACGCAGGTCCTTTCATGGGAAAAATGTTTTTGGTTGTAGTAGACGCCATTTTAAATTCAAGCACATCCTCTGCCACGGTAGAAAGTCTACGGGCAATGTTCGCCGCCCATGTTCTACCGGACATCTTGGTCAGCGACAATGGCCTGTGCTTCACAAGCACTGAATTCCAGGACTTCATGGCAGGCAATGGAATCAACCATGTCAAAACGGCACCGTTCAAGCCGGCCTCAAACGGCCAGGCAGAACGAGCAGTGCAGATAATCAAACAGGGGATGCTCAGAATCCAAGGGGGTTCCCTACAAAGCCGCTTATCACGCCTCCTGTTGGCCAATCGATCCCGACCATACTCACTCACAGGGGTTCCACCCGCAGAGATGCTAATGAAAAGGACGCTCAAAACCAAGTTATCCCTTATACACCCTACTATGAAAGAAATTGTTGAGAGCAGGCGTCAGTCACAATGTGACTACCATGAGAGGAATGCGAGGGCGCGATGTATTGATGTCAATGACCCTGTTTTTGTCCTTAATTACGCTGCAGGATCCAAATGGCTTGCAGGCACTGTGATTGCCAAAGAGGGGAATAGGGTTTTGGTAATTAAGCTTACCAATGGACAAATCTGCCGCAAACACGTGGATCAAACTAAAAGGAGATTCAGCAACCCCATAGAAGAAGCAGAGGAAGAACACGACGTAGAGTTTACTCCACCACAGGTGACCGAACACCGGAACCAAGTGGAGGAGAGCCCAGTCACTGTGGGCAGTCCGGACAGGCCTGAGGCACCGCAAACAGCAGACACTCAGGCCAGCGCCCAACAACCGGAGCCCCAACTCAGGCGCTCTACAAGGGAACATAAACCACCAGAGAGACTTATCCTGTGATCCCAATAAGACTTTGGCGGGGGAGGTGATGCCATGTATTCAACTATCATTGTAACCCATGTATAAGCTGACCGAAGTTGTACACGTTGAGAACATTGACCACAGGGGGCGAACTTGTGGGAGACACTCCTAACCTGGACTTTCAGGTATAAAAGGGGAAGCTCCACCCACCTTCAGTCTCTTGAGGTCTTGGTAATAAAGGTAACTGGTCACAGGGTATGGGTCTCGTGTGCATTTATATTGTATAGTAAGGACATATCAGTACGGACTGAAGGGCCCATTGACCAGGGACCACAGGCAGCAATGGTTGAAGGAGGATCTGAGTTTATCCCTTAATAAATCAGCAAGTGTCGGAGACTTTCAGAGACCTGCTACCACTGGGCTCGAAACGCCAACATATTTGACACAACAACAACAACAACTTGTATTTATATAGCGCCTTTAAAGTAGTGAAACGTCCCAAGGTGCTTCACAGAAGTATTAAGCGATAAAATTTTGACACCGAGCAGCATAAAGAGAAATTAGGGCAGGTGAAAGAGGTAGGTTTCAAGGAGTGTCTTTAAGGAGAAAAGAGAGGTAGAGAGGGAGTCAATGTAGGTCAGCGAGCACAGGGGTGAAGGGTGAGTTAGGACACATAGGGGTCGCCAACCCTCCAGGATTTCCCTGGAGATTCCAGCAACTAAAGATTAATTCCCTGGACTCTGTCACGAGCAACATCTTGAGAAAAATATAGGGAAATTAAAAATAAAATTGTGTCTCTTTTACATTTTCTTTTTTTACTTTTATTTATTAGTTACAAAAAAATATTGGAGATGGGAGGAAAAAAAGGCAGTGTGACTGGGAGCGGGGCAGTTGGAGGTGGGGAGGTCACATGAGGAGACCTCCAGGAATCCGTCCGACCAGAGTTGGCAACCCTGGAATGACGAGCGTTCAATGCACTGAAGCCCCTGATGTCCTCTCGTGTTATGGAGGGAGGTAGATGCTTGTATCCTTACTGCGTGGTTGTGCAAGCCCATCACCGAGTTTGGAAGTAGACATTTTGTGCCGAACTCGCCCCCTTCCCCCTCAGTGTGACACCATGAACGAGGAACGGCCACACACTCACCATTCGCATTCACCATGCCCCATTTAGAGGAGAGGAAGGGGAGGGTCTAGTCCCGCCCAAAATATCTGCTTGCTGACTGTCCCGAACCAGCAGTTGTAAAGCATGCAATACATCGAGCAATGCCCAAAGTACGGCAATGAAATACAGACGATTGCTTTTGTGGATTATGAAAAAGAAAGAAAGACTGACGTCTCAAAGCACTTTGCAGCCAATGAAGTACTTTTGGAGTGTAGTCACTGTTGTAATGTGGGAAACACAGCAGCCAATTTGCACACAGCAAGCTCCCACAAACAGCAATGTGATAATGATCAGATAATCTGTTTTTGTTTTGTTGATTGAGGGATAAATATTGGCCAGGACACCGAGGATAACTCTGCTGCTCTTTACGTCCACCTGAGGGAGCAGACGGGGCCTCGGTTTAACGACTCATCCGAAAAACCGCACCTCCGATAGTGTAGTACTCCCTCAGCACTGCACTGGGAGTGTCAGCCTTGATATTTGTGCTCAAGCCCCTGGAGTGGGACTTGAACCCACAACTTTCCTGACCCAGAGACAAGAGGGTTGCCCACTGAGCCACGGCTGACACTGTGGGGCAGTTTATTAGAATACTCTGTCCCTTGAATGATGAAGGAACCGAGCTTGGATGCACGTCAGGATCGGTCGTACAAGGTTAAGACATGGAGGAGGCAAAGGAAGGGTGGATTTAGATAGCATTGTATCATGTCTCTTGTACATCCCAGGGCAGTTCCCATACAATCAGTTACTTGACGCAAACAGCAAAGAGATACAATGACCAGTTACTGCTCTGGTATGTTGCTTGGGAGAAGAGCATTAGCCTAGACAGCGAGAGAACTCTCTGCTCTTCAAATAGCACCGTGGGATCTTCAGGGTCACAACTGAAGGACAGCACCTCAGTCAGTGCAGTGCTCCCTCAATAACAACAACTTGTGTTTATATAGCGCCTTTCACGTAATGAAACATCCCAAGGAGCTTCACAAGAGCATTATGAAACAAAGTTTGACACCGAGCCACGCAAAATTAGGGCAGATGAGGCAGGTTTTAAGGAGCGTCTTAAAGGAGGAAAGAGAGGTAGAGAGGCGGAGAGGTTTAGGGAGGGAATTCCACAGCTTAGAGCCTAGGCAGCTGAAGGCATGGCCACAGATGGTTGAGTGACTAAAATCAGGGATGTTCAAGAGGCCAGAATTAGAGGAGCGCAGACATCTCGGGGGTGGGGCGTTTGTGGGGCTGGAGGAGATTACAAAGGTAGGGAGGGGTGAGGCCATGATTTGAAAATAAGGATGAGAATTTTAAAATTGAAGCGTTACTTAACTGGGAGCCAATGTAGGTCAGCGAGCACAGGGGTGATGGATGAGCGGGACTTGGTGTGAGTCAGGACACGGGCAGCCAAGTTTTGGATGACCTCTAGTTTACGTAGGGTAGAATGTGGGAGGCCAGCCAGGAGTGTCAGTCTAGATTGTGTGCTCAACCCCCGGACTGGGGCTTGAACCCACGGCTTTCCGACTCAAGGCGCAAAAGTGTTTAGCCACGCCAACCGAAGCCCACAACTGTTCTAGGCACAAGTGAGGCCATGAAAAGTTCAAAATCCACCATTCTTTTTTGCAGTATCACTAATATTTATTTAAATATGTAAACATGTTCATCCCTATTCGCGGCAAAGGTCTGTGGCTCACGTCTGTTGAATGACACTGATTTTCAGGTTGCCATCTTTCCTGGGTTCCGCAGCAAGGCAGTCTGAAAGTTTGTAAAAAGTAAAATCAGACAGCGAGAGTGTGATTTTTGAATCAAAGTCAATTTCTGCTGATTATTTCTGTGTTTCAAATTGGCATAGTTTAATAAAGGGTCGCCCATTTAGAACTGAGATGAGGAGGAATGTTTTCTCCCAGAGGGTTGTAAATCTATGGAATTCTCTGCCCCAGAGAGCTGTGGAGGCTGGGTCATTGAATATATTTAAAAGTGGAGATCGACAGATTTTTGAGCAATAAGGGAGTAAGGGGTTATGGGGAGCGGGCAGGGAAGTGGAACTGAGTCCATGATCAGATGAGCCAAGATCTTATTGAATGGCGGAGGGGCCAAATGGCTGACTCCTGCTCCAAATTCTTATGTTCTTATGTTGGGAGGGGAGGGGAAATCAGCCACAGATCCCCTCTTCCCTGCCGCCTCCCCTGTGATTGGTAACCAGCAGCCAATGGACAACTGGCAATGTTGGTTCCTCCTGCTCATTGTGGCTCGATATCTCGCTGGGCGGTGCAGTTCACTCATCCAGGGGGAAGAGCACTCAATTTGTATTATTTGCCAGGATTAAAATTGAGAAGAGTAAAAAGTTAATTCTAAACTTCACTATTGGGAACTTGAGTGAGAATTGAACAACAGAAAACAAATTAAAACAAAAACGAATGACATTGAAAAATGTTATTGATTCAACAAGGTCAAGCAGAAAATGAAAGATCGCGATGAATTTGGCAGTGACTTAACACGACGAGCTGGCAATGTTCCGGTACAAGCAAGAGGGAAAGACAAAGGTCAACGAAACCTGGGAAAGATCAGGAGAAGTAAAGTTATAAGTGAAGGGAAAATGATTAAAGCAGCTCCAACACACGCAGGGCAGAGAAGTATTGGGCTGTTAATATCCTTGGATTTTACAGACTGAAGAAAGAACACGTGAAGACTTGGGGAGGTGTCCCCAATAAGGAACTGGCTGTGTGCTGGGAAACACAGTCCCATTGATAGGGAACACGGTCCCAGTGTTGGGGAACACAATCCCAGTGAAAAACACAGTCCCAGTGATGGGGAACACAGTCCTAGTGATGGGGAACACAGTTCCAGTGATGGGGAACACAGACCCAGTGAGGAACACAGTCCTAGTGATGGGGAACACACTCGCAGTGAGGGGGAACACAGTCACGGTGATGGGGAACACAGTCCCAGTAATGTGAAACACAGTCCCAATGATGAGATACACAGACCCAGTGATGGGGAATACAGTCCCAGTGACAGGGAACACAGTCCCAATGATGGGGAACACACAATCAGTGATGGTAAATACTGACACAGTGATGGGGAACACAGTCCCAGTGATGAGATACACAGTCCCAGTGATGGTGAATGCAATCCCAATGAAGAGCAACACACGCCCAGTGATTAGAAACACAGTCCCAGTGATAGGAAACACTGTCCCAGTGAGGAACACAGTCTCAGTGATGGGGAACACAGTCCCAGTTAGAAAAACACTCCCAGTGATGGGGAACACGCTCACAGTGAGGAACACAGTCCCAGTGATGGGGAACACAGTCCCAGTGATGAGGAACACAGTCCCAGCGATGGGAAACACTGTCCTAGTGATGGGGAATATAGACCCAGTGATGGTAAACACACTCCCAGTGATATGGAACGCACTCCCAAAGATGGGGAACACAGTCCCAGCAACAGGAAACACTGTCCCAGTGTTGAGCAACACAGTCCCAGTGATGGGGAACACAGTCCCAGTGATGGGGAACACAGTCCCAGTGATGAGGAACACAGTCCCAGTGATGAGGATCACAGTCCCTGTGAGGAGCACAGTCTCAGTGATGGGGAACACAGTCCCAGCGATGGGAAACTCAGTCCCAATGATGAGGAACACACTCGGAGTGATGGGGAACACAGTCCCAGTGACAGGGAACACAGTCCCAGTGACAGAGAACACAGTCCCAGTGATAAGGAACACACTCGGAGTGATGGGGAACATAGTCCCAGTGATGGGGAACACTGTCCCAGTGATGAGGAACACAGACTCAGTGAGGAACACAGTCCCAGTGATGGGGAACTTACTACCAGTGAGGAATACAGTCACAGCCAATGGAAACACTGTCCCAGTGATGAACACAGATCCAGTGAGGAACACAGTCTCAGTGATGAGGAACACAGTCCCAGTGATGAACACAGACCCACTGAGGAACACAGTCCCAGTGATGAGGAACACAGTCCCAGTGATGGGGAACATACTCCCACTGATGAGGAACACACTCCCAGTGATGAGAAACACAGTCCCAGTGATGGCGAACACAGACTCAGTGAGGAACACAGTCCCAGTGAGGAACACACTCCCAGTGATGGGGAACATACCTCCAATGATGAGCAACACAGTCCCATTGATGAGGAACATACTCAGAGTGATGGAAAACACAGCCCCAATGCTGGGGAACACAGTCCCAGTGATGGGGTGCACAATCACAGTGATGGGGAACACAGTCCTCGTGATGGGAAACACAATCCCAGTGATGGAGAACAGAGGCCCACTGATGGGTAACATAGTCCCAGTGAGGAACACAGCCCCAATGATGGGGTACACACTCCCAGTGATGGGAAACACAGTCTCAGTGATGAGGAACACAATTCCAGTGATGGGGAACACATTCCCAGTGATGGGGAATACAGTCCCAGTGATGGGGAACACAGTCCCGGTGATGGGGAACACAGTCCCAGTGATGAGGAACACAGTCCCAGTGATGACGAACACAGTCCCAGTAAGGATCACAGTTCCAGTGATAGGGAACACAGTCCCAGTGATGGGGATCACAGTCCCAGTGATGAGGAACATGTTCCCAGTGACGAGGAACACGCTGCCAGTGAGGAACACAATCCCAGCGATGGGGAACACAATTGCAGTGATGGGGAACACAGTCCCAGTAAGGAACACAGTCCCAGTGAAGGGGAACACAGACCCAATAATGGGGAACACTGTGCCAGTGATGAACACAGACCCAGTGAGGAACACAGTCCCAGTGATGAGCAACACAGTCCCAGTGATGAGGAACATAATCCCAGTAATGAGGAACACACACCCAGTGATGAGGAACACAGTCCCAGTGATGTGGAACACAGACTCAGAGGAACACAGTCCCAGTGATGGGGAACATACCTCCAATGATGAGCAACACAGTCCCATTAATGATGCACACACTCGGAGTGATGGGAAACACAGCCCCAGTGCTGGGGAACACCATCCCAGTGATGGGGGGCACGATCCTAGTGATGGGGAACACAATCCCAGTGATGGGAAACACAGTACCAGTGATAGGGAACACAGTGCCGGTTAGGAACACATTCCCAGTGATGAGCAACATAGTCCCAGTGATGGGGAACATAATCCCAGTGATGGGGAACACAGTCCCAGTGATGGGGAACACAGACCCAATGAGTAACACAGTCCCAGTGATGGGGAACACAGTCCCAGTGATGGGGAACACAGTCCCAGTGATGAGGAACATGCTCCCAGTGACGAGGAACACGCTGGCAAGGAGGAACACAATCCCTGCATTGTGGAGCACAGTCCCAGTGAGGAACACAGTCCCAGTGATGGCGAACACAGTCCCAATGAAGGGGAACACTGTCCCAGTGATGAATATAGACCCAGTGAGGAACATAGACCCAGTGAGGAACACAGTCCCAGTGATGAGAAACACAGTCCCAGTGATGGGGAACATACTCCCAGTGATAAGGAACACACTCCCAGTGATGAGGAACACAGCCCCAGTGATGTGGAACACAGACATAGTGAGGAACACAGTCCCAGTGAGGAACACACTCCCAGTGATGGGGAACATATCTCCACTGATGAGCAACGCAGTCTCATTGATGAGGAACACACTCGGAGCGATGGGAAACACAGTCCCAGTGCTGGGGAACACAGTCCCAGTGATGGGGAGCACATTCCCAGTGATGGGGAACACAGTCCCTGCGATGCGAAACAAGGTCCCAGTGATGGAGAACAGAGGCCCAGTGATGGGGAACACAGTGCCAGTTAGGAACACAGTCCCAGTGATGCGGAACATAGTCTCAGTGAGGAACACAACCCTAATTATGGGGTACACACTCCCAGTGATGGGGAACACAGTCCCAGTGATGAGGAACAAAATTCCAGTGATGGGGAACACAGTCCCAGTGATGGGGAACACAGTCCCAGTGATGAGGACACAATTCCAGTGATAGGGAACACAGTCCCAGTAATGGGGAACACAGTTCCAGTGATGGTGAACATATTCCCAGTGATGGGGAACACACACCCAGTGATGAGGAACACAGTCCCAGTGATGGGGAACACAGACCCAGTAAGGAACACAGTCCCAGTGATGGGGAACACAGTCTCAGTGATGGGAAACACAGTCCCAGTGATGAGGAACATGCTCCCAGTGACGAGGAACATTCTGCCAGTGAGCAACACAATCCCAGCAATGGGGAACACAATCCCAGTGATGGGGATCACAGTCCCAGTGAGGAACACAGTCCCAGTGATGAGGAACAGAGTCCCATGATGGGGAACACTGTCCCAATGATGAACATAGACCCAGTGAGGAACACAGACCCAGTGATGAGGAACACAGTCCCAGTGTTGGGGAACATACTCCCACTGATGAGGATCAAACTCCCAGCAATGAGGAACATACCTCCAATGATGAGCAACACAGTCACATTGATGAGGAACACACTCGGAGTGATGGGGAACAGTCCCAGTGCTGCGGAACACAGTCCCAGTGATGGGAAACACAATCCCTGTGATGGGGAACACAGTCCCAGTGACGGGAAAGACAATCCCAGTGATGGGGAACAGAGTCCCAGTGATGGTTAACGCAGTCCCAGTTAGGAATACAGTCCCAGTGATGGGGAACATCGTCCCAGTGATGGGGCACATAGTCCCAGTGAGGAACACAGCCCCAATGACGAGGAACACAGGCGCAGTGATGAGCAACATAGTCCCAGTGATGGGGAACATAATCCCAGTGATGGGAAAACAGTCCCAGTGATGGGGAACACAGACCCAATGAGTAACACAGTCCCAGTGATGGGGAACACAGTCCCAGTGATGGGGAACACAGTCCCAGTGATGAGGAACATGCTCCCAGTGACGAGGAACACGCTGGCAAGGAGGAACACAATCCCTGCATTGTGGAGCACAGTCCCAGTGAGGAACACAGTCCCAGTGATGGCGAACACAGTCCCAATGAAGGGGAACACTGTCCCAGTGATGAATATAGACCCAGTGAGGAACATAGACCCAGTGAGGAACACAGTCCCAGTGATGAGAAACACAGTCCCAGTGATGGGGAACATACTCCCAGTGATAAGGAACACACTCCCAGTGATGAGGAACACAGCCCCAGTGATGTGGAACACAGACATAGTGAGGAACACAGTCCCAGTGAGGAACACACTCCCAGTGATGGGGAACATATCTCCACTGATGAGCAACGCAGTCTCATTGATGAGGAACACACTCGGAGCGATGGGAAACACAGTCCCAGTGCTGGGGAACACAGTCCCAGTGATGGGGAGCACATTCCCAGTGATGGGGAACACAGTCCCTGCGATGCGAAACAAGGTCCCAGTGATGGAGAACAGAGGCCCAGTGATGGGGAACACAGTGCCAGTTAGGAACACAGTCCCAGTGATGCGGAACATAGTCTCAGTGAGGAACACAACCCTAATTATGGGGTACACACTCCCAGTGATGGGGAACACAGTCCCAGTGATGAGGAACAAAATTCCAGTGATGGGGAACACAGTCCCAGTGATGGGGAACACAGTCCCAGTGATGAGGACACAATTCCAGTGATAGGGAACACAGTCCCAGTAATGGGGAACACAGTTCCAGTGATGGTGAACATATTCCCAGTGATGGGGAACACACACCCAGTGATGAGGAACACAGTCCCAGTGATGGGGAACACAGACCCAGTAAGGAACACAGTCCCAGTGATGGGGAACACAGTCTCAGTGATGGGAAACACAGTCCCAGTGATGAGGAACATGCTCCCAGTGACGAGGAACATTCTGCCAGTGAGCAACACAATCCCAGCAATGGGGAACACAATCCCAGTGATGGGGATCACAGTCCCAGTGAGGAACACAGTCCCAGTGATGAGGAACAGAGTCCCATGATGGGGAACACTGTCCCAATGATGAACATAGACCCAGTGAGGAACACAGACCCAGTGATGAGGAACACAGTCCCAGTGTTGGGGAACATACTCCCACTGATGAGGATCAAACTCCCAGCAATGAGGAACATACCTCCAATGATGAGCAACACAGTCACATTGATGAGGAACACACTCGGAGTGATGGGGAACAGTCCCAGTGCTGCGGAACACAGTCCCAGTGATGGGAAACACAATCCCTGTGATGGGGAACACAGTCCCAGTGACGGGAAAGACAATCCCAGTGATGGGGAACAGAGTCCCAGTGATGGTTAACGCAGTCCCAGTTAGGAATACAGTCCCAGTGATGGGGAACATCGTCCCAGTGATGGGGCACATAGTCCCAGTGAGGAACACAGCCCCAATGACGAGGAACACAGGCGCAGTGATGAGCAACATAGTCCCAGTGATGGGGAACATAATCCCAGTGATGGGAAAACAGTCCCAGTGATGGGGAACACAGACCCAATGAGTAACACAGTCCCAGTGATGGGGAACACAGTCCCAGTGATGGGGAACACAGTCCCAGTGATGAGGAACATGCTCCCAGTGACGAGGAACACGCTGGCAAGGAGGAACACAATCCCTGCATTGTGGAGCACAGTCCCAGTGAGGAACACAGTCCCAGTGATGGCGAACACAGTCCCAATGAAGGGGAACACTGTCCCAGTGATGAATATAGACCCAGTGAGGAACATAGACCCAGTGAGGAACACAGTCCCAGTGATGAGAAACACAGTCCCAGTGATGGGGAACATACTCCCAGTGATAAGGAACACACTCCCAGTGATGAGGAACACAGCCCCAGTGATGTGGAACACAGACATAGTGAGGAACACAGTCCCAGTGAGGAACACACTCCCAGTGATGGGGAACATATCTCCACTGATGAGCAACGCAGTCTCATTGATGAGGAACACACTCGGAGCGATGGGAAACACAGTCCCAGTGCTGGGGAACACAGTCCCAGTGATGGGGAGCACATTCCCAGTGATGGGGAACACAGTCCCTGCGATGCGAAACAAGGTCCCAGTGATGGAGAACAGAGGCCCAGTGATGGGGAACACAGTGCCAGTTAGGAACACAGTCCCAGTGATGCGGAACATAGTCTCAGTGAGGAACACAACCCTAATTATGGGGTACACACTCCCAGTGATGGGGAACACAGTCCCAGTGATGAGGAACAAAATTCCAGTGATGGGGAACACAGTCCCAGTGATGGGGAACACAGTCCCAGTGATGAGGACACAATTCCAGTGATAGGGAACACAGTCCCAGTAATGGGGAACACAGTTCCAGTGATGGTGAACATATTCCCAGTGATGGGGAACACACACCCAGTGATGAGGAACACAGTCCCAGTGATGGGGAACACAGACCCAGTAAAGAACACAGTCCCAGTGATGGGGAACACAGTCTCAGTGATGGGAAACACAGTCCCAGTGATGAGGAACATGCTCCCAGTGACGAGGAACATGCTGCCAGTGAGCAACACAATCCCAGCAATGGGGAACACAATCCCAGTGATGGGGATCACAGTCCCAGTGAGGAACACAGTCCCAGTGATGAGGAACAGAGTCCCATGATGGGGAACACTGTCCCAATGATGAACATAGACCCAGTGAGGAACACAGACCCAGTGATGAGGAACACAGTCCCAGTGTTGGGGAACATACTCCCACTGATGAGGATCAAACTCCCAGCGATGAGGAACATACCTCCAATGATGAGCAACACAGTCACATTGATGAGGAACACACTCGGAGTGATGGGGAACAGTCCCAGTGCTGCGGAACACAGTCCCAGTGATGGGAAACACAATCCCTGTGATGGGGAACACAGTCCCAGAGACGGGAAAGACAATCCCAGTGATGGGGAACAGAGTCCCAGTGATGGTTAACGCAGTCCCAGTTAGGAATACAGTCCCAGTGATGGGGAACATCGTCCCAGTGATGGGGCACATAGTCCCAGTGAGGAACACAGCCCCAATGACGAGGAACACAGGTGCAGTGATGGGGAACACAGTCCCAGTAAGGGCCACATATCCAGTGATGACGAACACAGTCCCAGGGATGAGGAACACAGACCCAGTGATGGGAAACATGCTCCCAGTGACAAGGAATATGCTGCCAGAGAGGAACTCGATTCCAGTGATGGGGAACACAGTCCCAGTGATGGGGAACACAGTCCCAGTGAGAAACACAGTGGCAGTGATGAAGAACACAGTCCCAGTGATGGGGAACATATCCCAGTGGTGAGGATCACAGTCCCAGTGATGGGGAACACAATCTCAGTGCTGGGGAACACAGTCCCAGTGATGGGGAACACAGTCCCAGTGAGGAACACAGCCCCAATTATGGGGAACACACTCCCAGTGATGGAGAACACAGTCTCAGTGATGAGGAACACAGTCCCAATGATGGGGAACACTGTCCCAGTAATGGGGAACACAGCCCTGTGACGAACACAGTATCAGTGATGGGGAACACCCTCCCAGTGATGGGGAACACAGTTCCAGTGATGAGGAACATACTCCCAGTGATGAGGAACACAGTCCCAGTGATGATAAACACAGTCCCAGTGAGGAGCTCAGCTCCGGTGATAGGGAACACAGTCCCAGTGATGGGGAAGACAGTCCCAGTGGTGGGGAACACAGTACCAGTGATGGGGAGCACAGTCCCAGTGATGGGGAACACAGTGCCTGTGAGGAACATAGTACCAGTGATAGGGAGCACACTCCCAGTGATGGGGAACACAGTCCCAGTGATGAAGGCCGAACCAGTAATGAGCAACACAGTCCCAGTGATGGGGAACATACTCCCAGTGATGGGGAACACAGTCCCAGTGATGGGGAACACAGACCCAATGAGTAACACAGTCCCAGTGATGGGGAACACAGTCCCAGTGATGGAGAACACAGTCCCAGTGATGAGGAACATGCTCCCAGTGACGAGGTACACGCTGCCAGTGAGGAACACAATCTCAGCGTTGGGGAACACAGTCCCAGAGATGGCAAACAAAGTCCTAGTGAAGGGGTACACTGTCCCAGTGATGAGCACACTCCCAGTGAGGAACACAGTCCCAGTGATGAGGAACACAGTCCCAGTGATGTGGAACACAGCCACAGTGAGGAACACAGTCCCAGTGAGGAACACACTCCCAATGATGGGGAACGTACCTCCAATGATGAGCGACACAGTCCCATTGATGAAGAACACACTTGGAGTGATGGGAAACACAGACCCAGTGCTGGGGAACACAATTCCAGTGATGGGGAGCATAATCCCAGCGATGGGGAACACAATCCCTGTGATGAAGAACAGAGGCCCAGTGATGGGGAACAGAGTGCCAGTTAGGAACACAGTCTCAGTGATGGGGAGCACAATCTCAGTGAGGAACACAGCCCCAATT
The DNA here is from genome assembly GCF_044704955.1 of Pristiophorus japonicus. NCBI lineage: Eukaryota > Metazoa > Chordata > Chondrichthyes > Pristiophoridae > Pristiophorus > Pristiophorus japonicus. Next base: position 176,092,278 of record NC_091991.1, on the reverse strand, counting down.
ATGGGGTACACACTCCCAGTGATGAGGAACGCAGTCCCAGTGATGGGGAACACAGTCCCAGCGATGGGCAACAGAGTTCCGGTGATGGGGAACACAGTCCCATTTAGGAACACAGACCCAGTAATGGAGAACAAAATTCCAGTCATGGGGAACACAGTCCCAGTGATGGTGAACACAGTCCCAGTGATGTGGAACACAGACACAGTGAGTAACACAATCCCAGTGAGGAACACACTCCCAGTGATGGGGAACGTACCTCCAATGATGAGCGACACAGTCCCACTGATGAGGAACACACTCGGAGTGATGGGAAACACAGACTCAGTGCTGGGGAACACAATCCCAGTGATGGGGAGCATAATCCCAGTGATGGGGAACACAATACCTGTGATGCGAAACACAATCCCAGTGATGAATAACAGAGGCCCAGTGATGGGGAACAGAGTGCCAGTTAGGAACACAGTCCCAGTGATCGGGAACACAGTCCCACTGATGGGGAACACACTCCCAGTGATGGGGAACACTGTCGCAGTGATGAGGAACACAATTCCATTGATGGGGAACACAGTCCCAGTGATGAGGAACACAGTCCCAGTGAGGAACACAGTCCCAGTAATGGGGAACACACTCCCAGTGATGGGGAACACAGTCTCAGTGATATGGAACACAGTCCCAGCGATCGGGAACACAGTCCCACTGATGGGGAACACAGTCCCAGTGATGGGGAACACAGTCCCAGTGAGTAACACAGTACCAGTGATGGGGAACACAGTCCGAGTTACGGGAAACACAATCCCAGTGATGGGGAACAGAGTCCCAGTGATATGGAACACAGTCCCAGTGATGGGGCACACACTCCCAGTGATGGGGAACACAGCCCCAATGATGAGGAACACAGTCGCAGTGATGGGGAACACAGGCCCAGTGATGGGGAACACAGTTCCAGTGAGGGCCACAGTTCCAGTGATGGGGAACACACTCCCAGTGATGGGGAACACAGTCCTCGTGATGAGGAATACACTCCCAGTGATGGGGAACACAGTCCCAGTGATGAGGAACACAGTCCCAGTGATGACGAACACAGTCCCAGGGATGAGGAACACAATCCCAGTGATGTGCAACATGCTCCCAGTGACAAGGAATATGCTGCCAGAGAGGAACTCAATTCCAGTGATGAGGAACACAGTCCCAATGATGGGGAACACAGTCCCAGTGAGGAGCACAGTGCCAGTGATGGGAACACTGTCCCAGTGATGAATGCAGACCCAGTGAGAAACACAGCGGCAATGATGAGGAACACAGTCCCAGTGATGAGGAATACACTCCCAGTGATGGGGAACACAGTCCCAGTGATGAGGAACACAGTCCCAGTGATGACGAACACAGTCCCAGGGATGAGGAACACAGTCCCAGTGATGTGCAACATGCTCCCAGTGACAAGGGATACGCTGCCAGAGAGGAACTCAATTCCAGTGATGGGGAACACAGTCCCAATGATGGGGAACACAGTCCCAGTGAGGAGCACAGTGCCAGTGATGGGAACACGGTCCCAGTGATGAATGCAGACCCAGTGAGAAACACAACGGCAATGATGAGGAACACAGTCCCAGTGACGGGGAACACAGTCCCAGTGAGGAACACAGTCCAGTGATGCAGAACACAGTCCCAGTGATGAGGAACACACTCCAAGTGATGGGGAACACAGTCCCAGTGATGGGGAACACAGGCCCAGTGATGGGGAACACAGTCCCAGTAACGAGGAACACACTGACAGTGATGGGGAACACAGTCCCAGTGATGAGGAACACAGTCCCAGTGATGGGGAACACAGTCCTAGTGATGGGGAACACAGTCCCAGTGATGAGAAACACACTGCCAGTGATGAGAAACACACTCGCATTGATGAGGAACATGCTCCCAGTGATGGGGAACACAATCTCAGTGATGGGGAACACAGTCCCAGTGATGGGGAACACAGTCCCAGTGAGTAACACAGTACCAGTGATGGGGAACACAGTCCGAGTTACGGGAAACACAATCCCAGTGATGGGGAACAGAGTCCCAGTGATATGGAACACAGTCCCAGTGATGGGGCACACACTCCCAGTGATGGGGAACACAGCCCCAATGATGAGGAACACAGTCGCAGTGATGGGGAACACAGGCCCAGTGATGGGGAACACAGTTCCAGTGAGGGCCACAGTTCCAGTGATGGGGAACACACTCCCAGTGATGGGGAACACAGTCCTCGTGATGAGGAATACACTCCCAGTGATGGGGAACACAGTCCCAGTGATGAGGAACACAGTCCCAGTGATGACGAACACAGTCCCAGGGATGAGGAACACAATCCCAGTGATGTGCAACATGCTCCCAGTGACAAGGAATATGCTGCCAGAGAGGAACTCAATTCCAGTGATGAGGAACACAGTCCCAATGATGGGGAACACAGTCCCAGTGAGGAGCACAGTGCCAGTGATGGGAACACTGTCCCAGTGATGAATGCAGACCCAGTGAGAAACACAGCGGCAATGATGAGGAACACAGTCCCAGTGATGAGGAATACACTCCCAGTGATGGGGAACACAGTCCCAGTGATGAGGAACACAGTCCCAGTGATGACGAACACAGTCCCAGGGATGAGGAACACAGTCCCAGTGATGTGCAACATGCTCCCAGTGACAAGGGATACGCTGCCAGAGAGGAACTCAATTCCAGTGATGGGGAACACAGTCCCAATGATGGGGAACACAGTCCCAGTGAGGAGCACAGTGCCAGTGATGGGAACACGGTCCCAGTGATGAATGCAGACCCAGTGAGAAACACAACGGCAATGATGAGGAACACAGTCCCAGTGACGGAGAACACAGTCCCAGTGAGGAACACAGTCCAGTGATGCAGAACACAGTCCCAGTGATGAGGAACACACTCCAAGTGATGGGGAACACAGTCCCAGTGATGGGGAACACAGGCCCAGTGATGGGGAACACAGTCCCAGTAACGAGGAACACACTGACAGTGATGGGGAACACAGTCCCAGTGATGAGGAACACAGTCCCAGTGATGGGGAACACAGTCCTAGTGATGGGGAACACAGTCCCAGTGATGAGAAACACACTGCCAGTGATGAGAAACACACTCGCATTGATGAGGAACATGCTCCCAGTGATGGGGAACACAATCTCAGTGATGGGGAACACAGTCCCAGTGATGGGGAACACAGTCCCAGTGATGGCAAACACAGTCCCAGTGAGCAGCACAGTTACGGTGATAGGGAACACAGTCCCAGTGATGCGGAACACAGTCGCAGTGATGGGGAACTCAGACCCAGTGAGGAACACAGTCCCAGTGATGGGGAGCACACTCCCAATGATAAGAAACACACTCGCATTGATGAGGAACACGCTCTCAGTCATGGGGAACACAATCTCAGTGTTGGGAAACACAGACCTAGTGATGGGGATCACAGCCCCAGTCATGAGAAACACAGTCGCAGTGATGGGAAACACAGTACCAGTGATGGTGAACACAGTCCCAGTGATGGGAAACATGCTACCAGTACCGAGGAACACGCTGCCAGTGAGGAACACAATCCCAGCGATAGGGAACACAGTCCCAGTGATGGGGAACACAGTCCCAGTGATGGGAACACAGTCCCAGTATGGAACACAGTTCCAGTAATGGGGAACAGACTCCCAGTGAGGAGCATAGTGCCAGTGATGGGGAACACTGAACCAATGATGAACACAGACTCAGTGAGGAACACAGTCCCTGTGATGAGGAACATACTCCCAGGGATGGGGAACACAGTCGCAGTGATGGGAAACACAGTCCCAGTTTGGAACACAGTCCCAGTGATGGATAAGACTGTCCCAGTGAGGAACATAGCCCCAATGATGGAGAACACAGTCCAGTGAGGAACACAGTACCAGTGATGGGGAACACACTCCCAGTGATGGGAAACACAGTCCCAGTGATGGGAACACAGTCCCAGTATGGAACACAGTTCCAGTAATGGGGAACAGACTCCCAGTGATGGGGAACACAGTCTCAGTGATGAGGAACACAGTCCCAATGATGGGGAACACAGTCCCAGTGATGGGAAACACAGCCCCAGAGAGGAACACACTCCCAATGATGATAAACACACTCGCATTGATGATGAACATGCTCCCAGTGATGGGTAACACAGTCCCAGTGATGTGAAACACAGTCGCAGTGAAGGGGAACACAGACCCAGAGAGGAACACAGTCCCAGTGATGAGGAACACAGTCCCAGTGATGAGGAACATACTGCCAGTGATGAGGAACACAGTCCCAGTGAGGAACACACTCCCAATGATGAGAAACACACTCGCATTAATGAGGAACACGCTCCCAGTGATGGGGAACACAGCCCCAATGATAGGAAAAACAGTCCCAGTGATGGGGAACACACTCCCAGTGATGGGGAACACAGTCTCAGTGATGGGGAACACAGTCCCAGTGATGGGGAACACAGCCCCAGAGATTAGGAACACAATCCCAGTGATGGGTAACACAGTCCCAGTGATGGTAAACACAGTCCCAGTTATGCGAAACATGCTCCTAGTGATGAGGAACACGTTGCAAGTGAGGAACATGATCCCAGTGATAGAGAACACAGTCCCAGTGATGGGGAACTATGTGCTAGTGGGGAGTACAGTGCCAGTGATGGGCAACAATGTCCCAGTGATGAACACAGACACAGTGAGGAACACAGTCCCAGTGAGAGGAACACAGCCCCAGTGATGGGGAACATACTCCCAGTGATGAGCAACACAGTCCCAGTGAGGAACACAGTGCCAGTGATGGGGAATACAGTCCCAGTGATGGGGAACACACCCCCAATGATGAGGAACACAATAGCAATGATGTGGAACACAGACCCACAGAGGAACACACTCTCAGTGATGGAAAACACAGTCCCAGTGATGAGGAACACAGTCCCAGTGATGACGAACACAGTCCCAGTGAGAAGCACAGTTCCAGTGATAGGGAATACAGCCCCAGTGAGGAACGCAGACCCAGTGAGGACGACAGTCTCATTAATGGGTAACATACTCCCAGAGATGAGGAACACACCCCCAATGATGAGGAACACAGTCACAATGATGGGGAACACAGGCCCAGAGGGGAACACAGTCCCAGTGATGGGGAACACAATCTCAGTGATAGCGAACACAATCCCAGTGATGAGGAACAGTCGCAGTGATGGGGAACACAGTCCCAGTGATGAGGAACACAGTCCCAGGGATGAGGAATACAGTCCCTGTGATGGGTAACACAGTTCCCGGTGATGGTGAACACAGTCCCAGTGATGCAAAACATGCTCCCAGTGATGAGGAACAGGCTGCCAATGAGGAACACAATCCCAGCGATGGGGAAAACAGTCCCAGTGATGGGGAACACACTCCCAGTAAGCAACACAGTGCCAGTGAAGGGGAACACAGACCCAGAGAGGAACACAGTCCCAGTGATGAGGAACACAGTCCCAGTGATGAGGAACATACTGCCAGTGATGAGGAACACAGTCCCAGTGAGGAACACACTCCCAATGATGAGAAACACACTCGCATTAATGAGGAACACGCTCCCAGTGATGGGGAACACAGCCCCAATGATAGGAAAAACAGTCCCAGTGATGGGGAACACACTCCCAGTGATGGGGAACACAGTCTCAGTGATGGGGAACACAGTCCCAGTGATGGGGAACACAGCCCCAGTGATGGTATACACAGTCCCAGTTATGCGAAACATGCTCCTAGTGATGAGGAACACGTTGCAAGTGAGGAACATGATCCCAGCGATAGAGAACACAGTCCCAGTGATGGGGAACTATGTGCTAGTGGGGAGTACAGTGCCAGTGATGGGCAACAATGTCCCAGTGATGAACACAGACACAGTGAGGAACACAGTCCCAGTGAGAGGAACACAGCCCCAGTGATGGGGAACATACTCCCAGTGATGAGCAACACAGTCCCAGTGAGGAACACAGTGCCAGTGATGGGGAATACAGTCCCAGTGATGGGGAACACACCCCCAATGATGAGGAACACAATAGCAATGATGTGGAACACAGACCCACAGAGGAACACACTCTCAGTGATGGAAAACACAGTCCCAGTGATGAGGAACACAGTCCCAGTGATGACGAACACAGTCCCAGTGAGAAGCACAGTTCCAGTGATAGGGAACACAGCCCCAGTGAGGAACGCAGACCCAGTGAGGACGACAGTCTCATTAATGGGTAACATACTCCCAGAGATGAGGAACACACCCCCAATGATGAGGAACACAGTCACAATGATGGGGAACACAGGCCCAGAGGGGAACACAGTCCCAGTGATGGGGAACACAATCTCAGTGATGGCGAACACAATCCCAGTGATGTGGAACACAATCCCAGTGATGGAGAACACAGTCCCAGTGATGGAGATCACAGCCCCAGTGATAAGGAACAGTCACAGTGATGGGGAACAGAGTCCCAGAGATGAGGAACACAGTCCCAGGGATGAGGAACACAGTCCCAGTGATGGGTAACACAGTTCCCGGTGATGGTGAACACAGTCCCAGTGATGTGAAACATGCTCCCAGTGATGAGGAACAGGCTGCCAGTGAGGAACACAATCCCAGCGATGGGGTAAACAGTCCCAGTGATGGGGAACACAGTCCCAATAAGGAACACAGTGCCAGTGATGGGGAACACAGTCCCAGAGAATAGGAACACAATCCCAGTGATGGGTAACACAGTCCCAGTGATGCGGAACACAGTCACAGTGATGGGGAACACAGACCCAGAGAGGAACACACTCCCAATGATGAGAAACACACTCGCATTGATGATGAACATGCTCCCAGTGATGGGGAACACAAATTTCAGTGATAGGGAACACAGTCCCAGTGATGGGGAACACAGTCGCATTGATGGGGAACACAGTCCCAGTGATGGGGAACATACTCCCAGTGATGAGTAACACAGTCCCAGTGATGGGGAACACAGTCCCAGTGATGAGGAACACACTGCCAGTGAGGAGGAACACAGTCCCAGTGAGGAACACATGCCAGTGATGAGGAAGACAGTCCCAGTAAGGAACACACTCCCAATGATGAGAAACACACTCGCATTAATGAGGAACACGCTCCCAGAGATGGGGAACACAGCCCCAATGATAGGAAAAACAGTCCCAGTGATGGGGAACACACTCCCAGTGATGGGGAACACAGTCTCAGTGCTGAGGAGCGCAGTCCCAATGATGGGGAACACAGTCCCAGTGATGGGGAACACAGCCCAGTGAGGAATACAGTACCAGTGATGGGAAACACACTCCCAGTGATGGGGAACACAGTCCCAGTGAGGGGCACAGTCCCAGTGATGGGGAACACAATCCCAGTGATGGGTAACACAGTCCCAGTGATGCGGAACACAGTCACAGTGATGGGGAACACAGACCCAGAGTGGAACACACTCCCAATGATGAGAAACACACTCGCATTGATGATGAACATGCTCCCAGTGATGGGGAACACAAATTTCAGTGATGGGGAACACAGTCGCAGTGATGGGGAACACAGTCCCAGTGATGGGGAACACAGTCCCGGTGATGGAGAACACAGTCCCAGTGATGGGGAACATACTCCCAGTGATGAGTAACACAGTCCCAGTGATGGGGAACACAGTCCCAGTGATGAGGAACACACTGCCAGTGAGGAGGAACACAGTCCCAGTGAGGAACACATGCCAGTGATGAGGAACACAGTCCCAGTAAGGAACACACTCCCAATGATGAGAAACACACTCGAATTAATGAGGAACACGCTCCCAGAGATGGGGAACACAGCCCCAATGATAGGAAAAACAGTCCCAGTGATGGGGAACACATTCCCAGTGATGGGGAACACAGTCTCAGTGCTGAGGAGCACAGTCCCAATGATGGGGAACACAGTCCCAGTGATGGGGAACACAGCCCAGTGAGGAATACAGTACCAGTGATGGGGAACACACTTCCAGTGATGGGGAACACAGTCCCAGTGATGAGGAACACAGTCCCAGTGATGACGAACACAGTCCCAGTGAGGGGCACAGTCCCAGTGATGGGGAACACAATCCCAGTGATGGGTAACACAGTCCCAGTGATGCGCAACACAGTCGCAGTGATGGGGAACACAGACCCAGAGAGGAACACACTCCCAATGATGAGAAACACACTCGCATTGATGATGAACATGCTCCCAGTGATGGGGAACACAAATCTCAGTGATGGGGAACACAGTCTCAGTGATGGGGAACACAGTCGCAGTGATGGGGAACACAGTCCCAGAGATTAGGAACACAATCCCAGTGATGGGTAACACAGTCCCAGTGATGCTAAACACAGTCCCAGTGATGCGAAACATGCTCCCAGTGATGAGGAACACACTGCCAGTGAGGAACACAATCCCAGCGATAGAGAACACAGTGCCAGTGATGGGGAACTATGTGCTAGTGAGGAGCACAGTGCCAGTGATGGGCAACAGTGTCCCAGTGATGAACACAGACAAAGTGAGGAACACAGTCCCAGTGAGAGGAACACAACCCCAGTGATGGGGAACATACTACCAGTGATGAGCAACACAGTCCCAGTGAGGAACACAGTGCCAGTGATGGGGAACACAGTCCCAGTGATGGGGAACATACTCCCAGTGATGAGGAACACAGTCCCAGTGATGGGAAACACAGTCCCAGTGATGAGGAACACACTGCCAGTGAGGAGGAACATAGTCCCAGTGAGGAACACATGCCAGTGATGAGAAACACACTCGCATTGTTGAGGAACACACTCCCAGTGATGAGAAACACACTCGAATTAATGAGGAACACACTCCCAGAGATGGGGAACACAGCCCCAATGATAGGAAAAACAGTCCCAGTGATGGGGAACACATTCCCAGTGATGGGGAACACAGTCTCAGTGCTGAGGAGCACAGTCCCAATGATGGGGAACACAGTCCCAGTGATGGGGAACACAGCCCAGTGAGAAATACAGTACCAGTGATGGGGAACACACTCCCAGTGATGGGGAACACAGTCCCAGTGATGAGGAACACAGTCCCAGTGATGACGAACACAGTCCCAGTGAGGGGCACAGTCCCAGTGATGGGGAACACAATCCCAGTGATGGGTAACACAGTCCCAGTGATGCGCAACACAGTCGCAGTGATGGGGAACACAGACCCAGAGAGGAACACACTCCCAATGATGAGAAACACACTCGCATTGATGATGAACATGCTCCCAGTGATGGGGAACACAAATCTCAGTGATGGGGAACACAGTCTCAGTGATGGGGAACACAGTCGCAGTGATGGGGAACACAGTCCCAGAGATTAGGAACACAATCCCAGTGATGGGTAACACAGTCCCAGTGATGCTAAACACAGTCCCAGTGATGCAAAACATGCTCCCAGTGATGAGGAACATGCTGCCAGTGAGGAACACAATCCCAGCAATAGAGAACACAGTGCCAGTGATGGGGAACTGTGTGCTAGTGAGGAGCACAGTGCCAGTGATGGGCAACAGTGTCCCAGTGATGAACACAGACAAAGTGAGGAACACAGTCCCAGTGAGAGGAACACAACCCCAGTGATGGGGAACATACTCCCAGTGATGAGCAACACAGTCCCAGTGAGGAACACAGTGCCAGTGATGGGGAACACAGTCCCAGTGATGGGGAACATACTCCCAGTGATGAGGAACACAGTCCCAGTGATGGGAAACACAGTCCCAGTGATGAGGAACACACTGCCAGTGAGGAGGAACATAGTCCCAGTGATGGGGAACACAGCCCCAATGATGGGAAACATAGTCCCAGTGATGGGGAACACAGTCCCAGTGATGGGGAACACAGCCCCAGTGATGAGGAACATACTCCCAGTGATGAGCAACACAGTCCCAGTGAGGAACACAGTGCCAGTGATGGGGAATACAGTCCCAGTGATGGGGAACACACCCCCAATGATGAGGAAAACAGTCGCAATGATGGGGAACACAGACCCAGAGAGGAACACACTCCCAGTGATGGAAAACACAGTCCTAGTGATGAGGAACACAGTCCCAGTGATGACGAACACAGTCGCAGTGATGGGGAACACAGACCCAGATAGGAACACACTCCCAATGATGACAAACACACTCGCATTGATGATGAACATGCTCCCAGTGATGGTGAACACAAATCTCAGTGATGGGGAACACAGTCCCAGTGATGGGGAACACAGTCGCAGTGATGGGGAACACAGTCCCAGAGATTAGGAACACAATCCCAGTGATGGGTAACACAGTCCCAGTGATGCTAAACACAGTCCCAGTGATGCCAAATATGCTCCCAGTGATGAGGAACACACTGCCAGTGAGGAACACAATCCCAACGATAGAGAACACAGTGCCAGTGATGGGGAACTATGTGCTAGTGAGGAGCACAATGCCAGTGATGGGCAACAGTGTCCCAGTGATGAACACAGACACAGTGAGGAACACAGTCCCAGTGAGAGGAACACAACCCCAATGATGGGGAACATACTCCCAGTGATGAGCAACACAGTCCCAGTGAGGAACACAGTGCCAGTGATGGGGAACACAGTCCCAGTGATGGGGAACACTGTCCCTGTGATGGGGAACACAGTCCCAGTGATGGGGAACATACTCCCAGTGATGAGGAACACAGTCCCAGTGATGGGAAATAGACAGTCCCAGTGATGAGGAACACACTGCCAGTGAGGAGGAACACAGTCCCAGTGAGGAACACATGCCAGTGATGAGAAACACACTCGCATTGTTGAGAAACACAGTCCCAGTGATGGGGAACACACTCCGAGTGATGGGGAACACACTCCCAGTGATGCAGAACACAGTCCAGTGAGGAACACAGTACCAGTGATGGGGAACACACTCCCAGTGATGGGGAACACAGTCCCAGTGATGGGGAACACAGTCCCAGTAAGGAACAGAGTGCCAGTGATGGGGAACACAGTCCCAGTGATGAACACAGCCAATAATGGAGAACACTGTCCCAGTGATGTACACAGACCCAGTGAGGAACATAGTACCAGTGACGAGGAACACAATCCCAGTGATGAGGAACACACAGCCAGTGATGAGGAACACAGTCCTAGTGAGGAACACACTCCCACTGATGAGGAACATACTGCCAGTGATGAGGAACACAGTCCCAGTGAGGAACACACTCACAATGATGGAAACACACTAGCATTAATGAGGAACACGCTCCCAGTGATGGGGAACACAGCCCCAGTGATAGGAAAAACAGTCCCAGTGATGGGGAACACACTCCCAGTGATGGGGAACACAGTCTCAGTGCTGAGGAGTGCAGTCCCAATGATGTGGAACATGGTCCCAGTGATGGGGAACACACTCCCAGTGATGGGGAACACAGTCTCAGTGCTGAGGAGTGCAGTCCCAATGATGGGGAACACAGTCCCAGTGATGGGAAACACAGCCCAGTGAGGAACACAGTACCAGTGATGGGGAACACCTTCCCAGTGATGGGGAACACAGTCCCAGTGATGAGGAACACTCTCCCAGTGATGGAGAATACAGTCCCAGTGATGAGGAACACAGTGCCAGTGAGGAGCACAGTTCCAGTGATAGGGAACACAGTCCCAGTGATGGGGAACACAGTCCCAGTGAGGAACACAGACCCAGTGAGGACGACTGTCCCATTAATGGGTAACATACTCCCAGTGATGAGGAACATACACCCAGTGATGAGGAACACAGTCGCAATGATGGGGAACAGAGACCCAGAGAGGAACACAGTCCCAGTGATGGAGATCACAGCCCCAGTGATGAGGAACACAGTCGCAGTGATGGGGAACACAGTACCAGTGATGGGGAACACAATCCCAGGGATGAGGTACAAAGTCTCAGTGATGGGGAACACAGTCCCAGTGATGGGGAATACAATCCCAGTGAGGAACACAGACCCAGTGAGGATGACAGTCCCATTAATGGGTAACATACTCCCAGTGATGAGGAACACACTCCCAATGATGGAGAACACACACTTAGAGAGGAACACAGTCCCAGTGATGGGAAACACAGTCCCAGTAATGGGGAACACAGCCCAATGAGGAACACAGTACCAGTGATGGGGAACACAGTCCCAGTGATGGGGAACACAGTCCTAGTGATGAGTAACACAGTGCCAGTGATGACGAACACAGTCACAGTAAGGAGCATAGTTCCAGTGATAGGGAACACAGTCCCAGTGATGGGGAACACAGTCCCAGTGAGGAACACAGACCCAGTGAGGACGACTGTCCCATTAATGGGTAACATACTCCCAGTGATGAGGAACACACTCCCAATGATGGAGAACACACACTTAGAGAGGAACACAGTCCCAGTGATGGGGAACACAGTCCCAGTAATGGGGAACACAGCCCAATGAGGAACACAGTACCAGTGATGGGGAACACAGTCCCAGTGATGGGGAACACAGTCCTAGTGATGAGTAACACAGTCCCAGTGATGACGAACACAGTCCCAGTAAGGAGCACAGTTCCAGTGATAGGGAACACAGTCCCAGTGATGGGGAACACAGTCCCAGTGAGGAACACAGACCCAGTGAGGACGACTGTCCCATTAATGGGTAACATACTCCCAGTGATGAGGAACATACACCCAGTGATGAGGAACACAGTCGCAATGATGGGGAACAGAGACCCAGAGAGGAACACAGTCCCAGTGATGGAGATCACAGCCCCAGTGATGAGGAACATAGTCGCAGTGATGGGGAACACAGTACCAGTGATGGGGAACACACTGCCAGTGATGAGGAACACAGTCCCTGTGAGGAACCCACTCCCAATGATGAGAAACACACTCGCATTGATGAGGAACACACTCACAGTGAAGGGGAACACAATTTCAGTGATGGGGAACACAGTCCCAGTGATGGGGAATACAGTCCCAGTGAAGTGAAACATGCTCCCAGTGACGAGGAACATGCTGCCAGTGAGGAACACAATCCCAGCGATGGGGAACACAGTCCCAGTGATGGGGAACACAGTCCCAATGAGGAACACAGTGCCAGTGATGGGGAACACTGTCCCAGTGATGAACACAGACCCAGTGAAGAACACAGTCCCAGTGAGAGGAACACAGCCCCAGTGATGGGGAACATACTCCCAGTGATGAGCAACAGAGTCCCAGTGATGGGGAACACAGTCCCAGTGATGAGGAACACACTGCCAGTGATGAGGAACACAGTCCCAGTGAGGAACACACACCCAATGATGAGAAACACACTTGCATTAATGAAGAACACGCTCCCAATGATGGGGACACAGCCCCATTGATGTGAAACCCAATCCCAGTGATGGGGAACACAGTCCCAGTGATGGGGAACACATTCCCAGTGATGGGGAACACAGTCTCAGTGCTGAGGAACACAGTCCCAATGATGGGGAACACAGTCCCAGTGATGAGGAACACAGTCCTAGTGATGACGAACACAGTCCCAGTGAGGAGCACAGTTCCAGTGATAGGGAACACAATCCCAGTGATGGGTAACACAGTCCCAGTGATGGGGAACATAGTCCCAGTGATGAGGAACAATCCCAGTGATGGGGAACGCAGTCCCAGTGATGGGGAACACAGTCCTAGTGATGGGGAACACAGCCCCAGTGATGAACACAGACCCAGTGAAGAACATAGTGCCAGTTATGAGGAACACAGTCCCAGTGATGCGAAACATGCTCCCAGTGACTAGGAACATGCTGGCAGTGAGGAACACAATCCCAGCGATGGGGAACACAGTCCCAATGATGGGGAACACAGTCCCAGTGAGGAACACAGTGCCAGTGATGGGGAACAGTGTACCAGTGATGAACACAGGCCCAGTGAGGAACACAGTCCCAGTGAGAGGAACACAGTCCCAGTGATGGGGAACATACTCCCAGTGATGAGCAACGCAGTCCCAGTGATGGGGAACACAGTCCCAGTGATGAGGAATACACTGCCAGTGATGAGGAACACACTCCCAGTAAGGAACACACTCCCAATGATGAGAAACACACTCGCATTAATGAGGAACACGCTCCCAGTGATGGGGACACAGCCCCAATGATGGGAAACACAATCCCAGTGATGGGGAACACAGCCCAGTGAGGAACACAGTACCAGTGATGGGGAACACAATCCCAGCGATGAGGAACACAGTCCCAGTGATGGGCAACACAGTCCCAGTGATGGGGAACACAGTCCCAGTGAGCAACACAGACCCAGTGAGGACGACCGACCCATTAATGGGTAACATACTCCCAGTGATGAGGAACACAATCCCAGTGATGAAGAACACAGTCGCAATGATGGAGAACACAGACTCAGAGAGGAACACCTTCCCAGTGATGGGGTACACAATCTCAGTTATGGCGAACACAGTCCCAGTGATGGGGAACACAATCCCAGTGATGTGGAACACAGTCCCAGTGATGGGGAACACAGTCCCAGGGATGAGGAACACAGTCCCAGTGATGGGTAATACAGCCCCAGGGATGAGGAACACAGTTCCAGTGATGGGAAACATGCTCCCAGTGATGAGGAACACGCTGGCAGTGAGGAACACAATCCCAGCGATGGGGAAAACAGTCCTAACGATGGGGATCAGAGTCCCAGTAAGGAACACAGTGCCAATGATGGGGAACACTGTACCAGTGATGAACACATAAACAGTGAGGAACACAGTGCCAGTGTTGCGAAACATGCACCCAGTGATGAGGAACACACTGCCAGTGAGGAACACACTCTCAATATTGAGAATCACACTCGCATTGATGAGGAACAGGCTCCTCAGTGATGGGGAACACAATTTCAGTGACAGAGAACACAGTCCCAGTGATGGGGAACACAATCCCAGTGATATGGAACACAGTCACAGTTATGGTGAACACAATCCCACTGATGGGGATCACAGCCCCAGTGATGAGGAACACAGTTGCAGTGATGGGGAACGCAGTCCCAGTGATGGGGAACACAGTCCCAGGGATGAGGAACACAGTCCCAGTGATGGGGAACACAGTCCCAGTGATGGACAACACAGTCCAGTGAGTAACACGGTGCCAGTGATGGGGAACACAGTCCCAGTGATGGAGAACACAGTCCCGGTGATGGGGAACACAGTCCCAGTGATGGAGATCACAGCCCCAGTGATGAGGAACACAGTCCCAATCATGGGGAACACAGTCCCAGTAACGGAGAACACAGTCCCAGGGATGAGGAACACAGTCCCAGTGATGGGTAATACAGTCCCACTGATGGTGAACACAGTCACTGTGATGAGAAACATGCTCCCACTGATGAGGAACACGCTGACAGTGAGGAATACAATCACAGCGATGGGGAAAACATTTCCAATGACGGGGAACACAGTCCCAGTGATGAACACAGACCCAGTGAGGAACATAGTGCCAGTGATGAGGAACATAGTCCCAGTGGTGCGAAACATGCACCCAGTGGCGAGGAACACGCTGCCTGTGAGAAACACACTCCCAATGATGGGAATCACACTCGCATTGATGAGGAACAGACTCCCAGTGATGGGGAACACAATCTCAGTGACGGAGAACACAGTCCCAGTGATGGGGAACACAATCCCAGTGATGTGGAACACAGTCCCAGTGATAGTGAACACAGTCCCGTGATGGGGAACACAATCTCAGTGATTGAGAACACAATCCCAGTGATGGTGAACACAATCCCAGTGATGTGGAACAGAGTCCCAGTGATGGTGAACACAGTCCCAGTGATGAGGATCACAGCCCCAGTGATGAGGAACACAGTCGTAGTGATGGGGAACACAGTCCCAGTGATGGGGAACACAGTCCCAGGGATGAGGAACACAGTCCCAGTGATGGGGAACACAGTGGCAGTAATGGACAACATGGTCCCAGTGAGGAACAGAGTGCCAGTGATGGGGAACACAGTCCCAGTGATGGGGAACACAGTCCCAGGGATGAGGAACACAGTCCCAGTGATGGGGAACATACTCTCAGTGATGAGGAACACAGTCCCAGGGATGGAGAACACAGTCGCAGTGATGAGGAACACACTGCCAGTGAGGAAGAACACAGTCCCAGTGAGGAACACATGCCCAATGATGAGAAACACAGTCTCATTGATGAGAAACACACTCCCAGTGATGGGGAACACAATCTCAGTGATGGGGAACACAGTCCCAGTGATGGGGAACACAAACCCAGTGATGTGGAACACAGTTCCTGTGATGGTGAACACAGTCCTAGTGATGGGGAACACAGTCCCAGTGATGGGGATCACAGCCCCAGTGATGAGGAACACAATCGTAGTGATGGGGAACACAGTCCCAGTGATGGGGAACACAGTCCCAGGGATGAGGAACACAGTCCCAGTGATGGGGAACACAGTGGCAGTGACGGAGAACACAGTCCCAGTGATGGGGAACACAGTCCCAGTGGAGAACACAGTGCCAGTGATGGGGAACACAGTCCCAGTGATGGGGAACACAGTCCCAGGGATGAGGAACACAGTCCCAGTGATGGGGAACATACTCCTAGTGATGAGGAACACAGTCCCAGTGATGGTGAACACACTCTCAGTGACAGGTAACACAATCCCAGTGATGAGGAACACAGTCCCAGTGAGGAACATAATCCCGGTGATGGGCAACACAATCCGAGTGATTATAAATACAGTCCCAGTGATGAGGAACACAGCCCTAGTAATGAGGAACTCAGTCCGAGGGATGGCGAACACAGTTCCAGAATTGAGGAACACAGTCCCAGTGATGGGGAACACACTCCCAGTGATCGGCAACACAGTCCCAGTGATGTGGAACACAGTCTCAGTGAAGAGGAACACAGTCCCAGTGATGTGGAACACATTCTCAGTGATGGAGAAAACAGTCCCAGTGATGAGAAACACAGTCCCAGTGAGGAACACAGTCCCAGTGAGGTACACACTCCCACTGATGGGAAACACAGTCCCAGTGATGGGAACACAGTCCCAGTGATGGGTATCACAGTTCCAGTGATGGGGAACACAGTTGCAGTGATGGTGAACATAGTACCAGTGATGATTAACACACTCCCAGTGATGAGGAACACACTGCCAGTGAGGAACACATTCCCAGCGATGAGGAACACAGTCCCAGTGATGGGGAGCACAGTCGCTGTGATCGGCAACACAGTTCCAGTGATGAGGAACACAATCTCAGTGAGGAACACACTCCCAGTGATGAGGAACACAGCCCCTGTGATCGGCAACACAGTCCCAGTGATGGGGAACGCAGTTCCAGTGATGGCGAACACAGTTCCAGTGAGGAACATAGTCCCAATGATGGGGAACACAGTCCCAGTGATGAGAAACACAGTTCCAGTGATGAGGAATACAGTCCCAGTGATGGGGAACACACTCCCGGTGATCAGCAACACATTCCCTGTGAGGAACACACTTCCAGTGATGAGGAACACACTCCCAGCAATGAGAAACACAGTCCAAGATATGAGGAAGGCAGTCCCAGTGATGGGGAACACAGTTCCAGTGATGAGGAACACAGTCCCAGTGATGGGGGAACACAGTCCCAGTGATGGGGAACATAGTCGCAGTGATGGTGCACATAGTCACAGTGATGAGTAACACACTTCCAGTGATGAAGAACACACTACTAGTGATGGGGAACACAGTCCCTGTGATGGGGAACACAGTCCCTGTGATCGGCAACACAGTCTCAGTGATGAGGAACGCAGTCCCAGTGATGGCGAACACAGTTCCAGTGAGGAACATAGTCCCAATGATGGGGATCACAGTCCCAGTGATGAGAAACACAGTCCCAGTGATGAGGAATACAGTCCCAGTGATGGGGAACACACTCCCGGTGATCAGCAACACAGTTCTTGTGAGAAACACACTCCCAGTGATGAGGAACACACTCCCAGTGATGAGGACCACAGTCCCAGAGATGAGGAACGCAGTCCCAGCGATAGGGAACACAGTTCCAGTGATGAGGAGCACAGTCTCAGTGAGGAACACAATCCCAGTGATGGGGAACACACTCCCAGTGATGGGCAACACAATCCGAGTGATGACGAACACAGTCCCAGTGATGAGGAACACAGTCCCAGTGATGAGGAACTCAGTCCGAGGGATGGCGAACACAGTTCCAGTAATGAGGAACACAGTCCCAGTGAGGAACACACTCTCAGTGATGATGAACACAGTCCCAGCGAGGTACACACTCCCAGTGATGGGGAACACAGTTCCAGTGATGACGAACACAGCCCCAGTGAGGTACACACTCCTAGTGATGGGGAACACAGTCCCAGTGATGGGGAACACACTCCCAGTGATCGGCAACACAGTCCCAGTGATGTGGAACACAGTCTCAGTGATGGAGAAAACAGTCCCAGTGATGAGAAACACAGTCCCAGTGATGGGAACACAGTCCCAGTGATGGGTATCACAGTTCCAGTGATGGGGAACACAGTTGCAGTGATGGTGAACATAGTACCAGTGATGATTAACACACTCCCAGTGATGAGGAACACACTGCCAGTGAGGAACACATTCCCAGCGATGAGGAACACAGTCCCAGTGATGGGGAACACAGTTGCTGTGATCGGCAACACAATTCCAGTGATGAGGAACACAATCTCAGTGAGGAACACACTCCCAGTGATGAGGAACACAGCCCCTGTGATCGGCAACACAGTCCCAGTGATGGGGAACGCAGTTCCAGTGATGGCGAACACAGTTCCAGTGAGGAACATAGTCCCAATGATGGGGAACACAGTCCCAGTGATGAGAAACACAGTTCCAGTGATGAGGAATACAGTCCCAGTGATGGGGAACACACTCCCGGTGATCAGCAACACAGTCCCTGTGAGGAACACACTTCCAGTGATGAGGAACACACTCCCAGCAATGAGAAACACAGTCCAAGATATGAGGAAGGCAGTCCCAGCGATGGGGAACACAGTTCCAGTGATGAGGAACACAGTCCCAGTGATGGGGGAACACAGTCCCAGTGATGGGGAACATAGTCGCAGTGATGGTGCACATAGTCACAGTGATGAGTAACACACTTCCAGTGATGAAGAACACACTACTAGTGATGGGGAACACAGTCCCTGTGATCGGCAACACAGTCTCAGTGATGAGGAACGCAGTCCGAGTGATGGCGAACACAGTTCCAGTGAGGAACATAGTCCCAATGATGGGGATCACAGTCCCAGTGATGAGAAACACAGTCCCAGTAATGAGGAATACAGTCCCAGTGATGGGGAACACACTCCCGGTGATCAGCAACACAGTTCCTGTGAGAAACACACTCCCAGTGATGAGGAACACACTCCCAGTGATGAGGACCACAGACCCAGAGATGAGGAACGCAGTCCCAGCGATAGGGAACACAGTTCCAGTGATGAGGAGCACAGTCCCAGTGAGGAACACAATCCCAGTGATGGGGAACACACTCCCAGTGATGGGCAACACAATCCGAGTGATGACGAACACAGTCCCAGTGATGAGGAACACAGTCCCAGTGATGAGGAACTCAGTCCGAGGGATGGCGAACACAGTTCCAGTAATGAGGAACACAGTCCCAGTGAGGAACACACTCTCAGTGATGATGAACACAGTCCCAGCGAGGTACACACTCCCAGTGATGGGGAACACAGTCCCAGTGATGACGAACACAGCTCCAGTGAGGCACACACTCGCAGTGATGGGGAACACAGCCCCAGTGATGGGGAACACACTCACAGTGATCAGCAACACAGTCCCAGTGATGGGGAACACAGTCTCAGTGATGACCACAGTCCCACTGATGGGGAACACAGTCCCAGTGAGGAACACAGTCGCAGTGATGTTGAATACAGTCCCAGTGATGGGGAACACAGTCCCAGTGAAGAACTCAGTCCCAATGATGGGGTACACCATCCCAGTGATGAAGAACACAGTCCCAGTGAAGAAACACAGTCCCAATGATGGGGAACACCATCCCAGTGATGAGGACGCAGTCCCAGTGAAGAGGAACACAGTCCCAGTGATGGTGAACACACTACCGGTGATCAGCAACACAGTCCCTATGATGGGGAGCACAGTCCCAGTGATGAGGAACACAGTCCCAGTGATGGGGAACACAGTCCCAGTGAGGAACACAGTCCCAGTGATGGGGAACACATTCCCAGTGATGGGGAGCACAGTCCCAGTGATAGGGAACACAGTCCCCGTGATCGGGGACACAGTCCAAGTGATGAGGAACACAGTCCCAGTGATGGGGAACATGGTCCCAGTGATGGGGAATACAGTCCCAGTGATGGGGAACACAGTCCCAATGATGGGGAACACAGTCCCAGTGATGTGTAACACAGTCCCAGTGATGGGAACACAGTCCCAGTGATGGGGAACACAGTCCCAGTGATGCGTAACACAGTCCCAGTGATGGGGAACACAGTCCCAGTGAGGAACACACTCACAGTGATGAGGGACACAGCCCCACTGAAGTACACACTCCCAGTGATGGGGAAACACAGTCCCAGTGATGGCAACACACTCCCAGTGATTGGCGACACAGTCCCAGTGATGAGGAACACAGTCCCAGTGATGAGGAACACAGTTCCATGATGAGAAACACAGTACCAGTGAGGAACACAGTACCAGCGATGAGGAACACAATCCCAGTGAGGAACACAGTCCCTATGATGAAGAACACCATCCAGTAATGGGAAGACAGTCCCAGTGATGAGTAACATACATCCAGTGATGAGGAACACAGTCCCAGTAATGGCGAACACAGTTCCAGTGATGACGAACACAACCCCAGTGAGGCACACACTCGCGGTGATGGGGAACACAGCCCCAGTGATGGGGAACACACTCACAGTGATCAGCAACACAGTCCCTGTGATGGGGAACACAGCCTCAGTGACAACCACAGTCCCACTGATGGGGAACACAGTCCCAGTGAGGAACACAGTCCCAGTGACGAGAAACATAGGCTAAGTGATGAGGAACACAGTCGCACTGATGTTGAATACAGTCCCAGTGATGAGGAACACAGTCCCTGTGAGGAACACAGTCCCAATGATGGGGAACACCATCCCAGTGATGAGGAACACAGTCCCAGTGAAGAGGAACACAGTCCCAATGATGGGGAACACCATCCCAGTGATGAGGACGCAGTCCCAGTGAAGAGGAACACAGTCCCAGTGATGGGGAACACACTACCGATGATCAGCAACACAGTCCCTGTGATGGGGAGCACAGTCCCAGTGATTGGCGACACAGTCCCAGTGATGAGGAACACAGTCCCAGTGATGGGCAACACACTCCCAGTGATTGGCGACACAGGCCCAGTGATGAGGAACACAGTCCCAGTGATGAGGAACACAGTTCCATGATGAGAAACACAGTCCCAGTGAGGAACACAGTACCAGTGATGAGGAACACAATTCCAGTGAGGAACACAGTCCCTGTGATGAGGAACACCATCCAGTAATGGGGAAGACAGTCCCAGTGATGAGGAACACACTCCCAGTGATGAGGAACGCAGTTCCAGTGATGGCAAACATGTGATGAGGACGCAGTCCCAGTGAAGAGGAACACAGTCCCAGTGATGGGGAATACACTACCGGTGATCAGCAACACAGTCCCTGTGATGGGGAGCACAGTCCCAGTGATTGGCGACATAGTCCCAGTGATGAGGAACACAGTCCTAGTGATGTGGAACACAGTCCCAGTGATGAGGAACACAGTTCCATGATGAGAAACACAGTCCCAGTGAGGAACATAGTACCAGTGATGAGGAACACAATCCCAGTAAGGAACACAGTCCCTGTGATGAGGAACACCATCCAGTAATGGGGAAGACAGTCCCAGTGATGAGGAACACACTCCCAGTGATGAGGAACGCAGTCCCAGTGATGGCGAACACAGTTCCAGTGATGACGAACACAGCCCCAGTGAGGCACACACTCGCAGTGATGGGGAACACAGCCCCAGTGATGGGGAACACACTCGCAGTGATCAGCAACACAGTCCCTGTGATGGGGAACACAGTCTCAGTGACGACCACAGTCCCACTGATGGGGAACACAGTCCCAGTGAGGAACACAGTCCCAGTGACGGGAAACATAGGCTCAGTGATGAGGAACACAGTCACAGTGATGTTGAATACAGTCCCAGTGATGGGGAACACAGTCCCAGTGAAGAACATAGAAACATAGAAACATAGAAAATAGGTGCAGGAGTAGGCCATTCGGCCCTTCTAGCCTGCACCGCCATTCAATGAGTTCATGGCTGAACATGCAACTTCAGTACCCCATTCCTGCTTTTTCACCATACCCCTTGATTCCCCTAGTAGTAAGGACTTCATCTAACTCCTTTTTGAATATATTTAGTAAATTGGCCTCAACAACTTTCTGTGGTAGAGAATTCCACAGGTTCACCACTCTCTGGGTGAAGAAATTCCTCCTCATCTCGGTCCTAAATGGCTTCCCCCTTATCCTTAGGCTGTGTCCCCTGGTTCTGGACTTCCCAACATTGGGAACATTCTTCCTGCATCTAACCTGTCTAACCCCGTCAGAATTTTAAACGTTTCTATGAGGTCCCCTCTCATTCTTCTGAACTCCAGTGAATACAAGCCCAGTTGATCCAGTCTTTCTTGATAGGTCAGTCCCGCCATCACGGGAATCAGTCTGGTGAACCTTCGCTGCATTCCCTCAATAGCAAGAATGTCCTTCCTCAGGTTAGGAGACCAAAACTGTACACAATACTCCAGGTGTGGCCTCACCAAGGCCCTGTACAATTGTAGCAACACCTCCCTGCCCCTGTACTCAAATCCCCTCGCTATGAAGGCCCAATGATGGGGAACACCATCCCAGTGATGAGGAACACAGTCCCAGTGAAGAGGAACACAGTCCCAATGATGGGGAACACCATCCCAGTGATGAGGACGCAGTCCCAGTGAAGAGGAACACAGTCCCAGTGATGGTGAACACACTACCGGTGATGGGGAACACAGTCCCAGTGAGGAACACAGTCCCAGTGATGGGGAACACATTCCCAGTGATGGGGAACACAGTCCCAGTGATGGGGAACACAGTCCCCGTGATCGGGAACACAGTCCAAGTGATGAGGAACACAGTCCCAGTGATGGGAACACAGTCCCAGTGATGGGGAACACAGTCCCAGTGATGCATAACACAGTCCCAGTGATGGGGAACACAATCCCAGTGATGGGGAACACAGTCCCAGTGATGCATAACACAGTCCCAGTGATGGGGTACACACGCCCAGTTAGGAGGAACACAGTCCCAGTGATGGGAACACAATCCCAGTGATAGGGAAAACAGTCCCAGTGAGGAATACAGTCCCAGTGATGGGGAACACAGTCCCAGTGATGGGGAAGACACTCCCAGTGATGGGGAGCACAATCCCAGTGATGAGGAACACAGTCCCAGTGATGACGAAGGCAGTCCAAGTGATGGTGAACACAGTTCCAATGATGAGGAACACAGTCCCTGTGAGGTACACACTCCTAGTGATGGGGAAAACAGTCCAATTGATGGGAAACACAGTCCCAGTGAGGAACACAGTCCCAGTGATGGGGAACGCTGTTGCAGTGATGGGGGAAACTCCCCAGTGATGAGGAACACGGTCCCAGTGATGAGGAACACCATCCCACTCATGGGGAACACAATCCCCAGTGATGAGGAACACACTCACAGTGATGAGGAACACTGTCTTAGTGATGGAGAACACAATCCCAGTGGTGGGGAACACACTCCCAGTGATGGGGAACATTGTCTTAGTGATGGAGAACATAATTCCAGTGGTGGGAAATACACGCCCAGTGATGGGGACAGAATCCCTGTGATGAGGAACACAGTCTCAGTGATAAGGAATACAGTCCCAGTGAGATACACACTCCCAGTGATGGGGAACACAGTTCCAGTGATGGGGGACACAGTCACAGTGATGGTGAACACAGTCCCAGTGATGAGGAACACACTCCCAGTGAGGAACACAGTCCCAGAGATGGGGAACAAAGTCCCAGTGATGAGGAACACACTCCCAGTGATGGGGAACACAGTCCCAGTGATGGGCAACATACTCCTAGTGATGGGGAACACAATCCCAGTGATAAGGAACACAGTTGCAGTGATGATGGACACAGTCCCAGTGAGGTACACATTCCCAGTGATGGGGAACACAGTCCCAGTGATGGAAATACAGTTCCTGTCACAAGGAATACAGTGCCAGTGAGGTACCCACTCCCAGTGACGGGCACACAGTCCAAGTGATAGGGAACATACTCCCAGTGATGAGGAACACACTCCCAATGATGGGTAACACAATCCCAGTGATGAGGAACATAGACCCAGTGATGAGGAACGCAGACCCAGTAATGGTGAACACAGTTCCAGTGATGGGGAACACAGTCCCAATGAAGAACGCACTCCCAACGATGAGGAACACAGTCCCATTGAGGTACGCACACCCAGTGAAGGGGAACACAGTCCAAATGATGGGAAACACACTCCCAGTGATTGGCAACACAGTCCCAGTGATGAGGAGCACAGTCACAATGATGGCGAACACACTCCCTGTGATGGGGAACACAATCCCTGTGATGAGGAACACAGTCCCATTGATAGGGATCACAGTCTCTGTGGTGGGGAACACAGTCCCAGTGATGGGAACACAATCCCAGTGATGGGGAACACAGTCTGAGTGATGCGGAACACACTCCCAGTGATGGGGAACACAGTCCCAGTGATGGGGAACACAGTCCCAATGAGGAACACAGTTCCAGTGATGGGGAACATAGTCCCAGTGATGAGGAACACAGTCCCAATGAGGAACATAGTTCCAGTGATGGGGAACATAGTCCCAGTGATGAGGAACACAGTCCCTGTGATGGGGAACACAGTTGCAATGATGAGGAACACAGTCTCAGTGACGGGGAGCACAGACCCAGTGAGGAACACAGTCCAGTGATGAGGAACTCACTCCCAGTGGTGGGGAACAATGTCCCAGTGAGGAACACACTCCCAGTGATGAGCAACACAGTCCCACTGATGGGGAAGACAATCCCAGTGATAAGGAACACACTCCCAGTGATGGGGAACACTGTCTTAGTGATGGAGAACACAATCCTAGTGGTAGGGAACACACTCCCAGTAATGGGGAACGCAGTCCCAGTTAGGAAGAATACACTCCCAGTAATGGGGAACACAATCCCAGTGATGAGGAACACAGTCCCAGTGATAAGGAATACAGTCCCATTGAGGTACACACTCCCAGTGATGGGGACACAGTCCCAGTGAGGAGAACACAGTGTCACTGATGGGGAACACAGTCCCAGTGATGAGGAACACATTCTCAGTGATGGGGAACACAGTTCCAGTGATGAGGAACACACTCCCAGTGATGGGGAACACAGTTGCAGTGATGGTGAACATAGTACCAGTGATGATTAACACACTCCCAGTGATGAGGAACACACTGCCAGTGAGGAACACATTCCCAGCGATGAGGAACACAGTCCCAGTGATGGGGAACACAGTTGCTGTGATCGGCAACACAATTCCAGTGATGAGGAACACAATCTCAGTGAGGAACACACTCCCAGTGATGAGGAACACAGTCCCTGTGATCGGCAACACAGTCCCAATGATGGGGAACGCAGTTCCAGTGATGGCGAACACAGTTCCAGTGAGGAACATAGTCCCAATGATGGGGAACACAGTCCCAGTGATGAGAAACACAGTTCCAGTGATGAGGAATACAGTCCCAGTGATGGGGAACACACTCCCGGTGATCAGCAACACAGTCCCTGTGAGGAACACACTTCCAGTGATGAGGAACACACTCCCAGCAATGAGAAACACAGTCCAAGATATGAGGAAGGCAGTCCCAGCGATGGGGAACACAGTTCCAGTGATGAGGAACACAGTCCCAGTGATGGGGGAACACAGTCCCAGTGATGGGGAACATAGTCGCAGTGATGGTGCACATAGTCACAGTGATGAGTAACACACTTCCAGTGATGAAGAACACACTACTAGTGATGGGGAACACAGTCCCTGTGATCGGCAACACAGTCTCAGTGATGAGGAACGCAGTCCGAGTGATGGCGAACACAGTTCCAGTGAGGAACATAGTCCCAATGATGGGGATCACAGTCCCAGTGATGAGAAACACAGTCCCAGTAATGAGGAATACAGTCCCAGTGATGGGGAACACACTCCCGGTGATCAGCAACACAGTTCCTGTGAGAAACACACTCCCAGTGATGAGGAACACACTCCCAGTGATGAGGACCACAGACCCAGAGATGAGGAACGCAGTCCCAGCGATAGGGAACACAGTTCCAGTGATGAGGAGCACAGTCCCAGTGAGGAACACAATCCCAGTGATGGGGAACACACTCCCAGTGATGGGCAACACAATCCGAGTGATGACGAACACAGTCCCAGTGATGAGGAACACAGTCCCAGTGATGAGGAACTCAGTCCGAGGGATGGCGAACACAGTTCCAGTAATGAGGAACACAGTCCCAGTGAGGAACACACTCTCAGTGATGATGAACACAGTCCCAGCGAGGTACACACTCCCAGTGATGGGGAACACAGTCCCAGTGATGACGAACACAGCTCCAGTGAGGCACACACTCGCAGTGATGGGGAACACAGCCCCAGTGATGGGGAACACACTCACAGTGATCAGCAACACAGTCCCAGTGATGGGGAACACAGTCTCAGTGATGACCACAGTCCCACTGATGGGGAACACAGTCCCAGTGAGGAACACAGTCGCAGTGATGTTGAATACAGTCCCAGTGATGGGGAACACAGTCCCAGTGAAGAACTCAGTCCCAATGATGGGGTACACCATCCCAGTGATGAAGAACACAGTCCCAGTGAAGAAACACAGTCCCAATGATGGGGAACACCATCCCAGTGATGAGGACGCAGTCCCAGTGAAGAGGAACACAGTCCCAGTGATGGTGAACACACTACCGGTGATCAGCAACACAGTCCCTATGATGGGGAGCACAGTCCCAGTGATGAGGAACACAGTCCCAGTGATGGGGAACACAGTCCCAGTGAGGAACACAGTCCCAGTGATGGGGAACACATTCCCAGTGATGGGGAGCACAGTCCCAGTGATAGGGAACACAGTCCCCGTGATCGGGGACACAGTCCAAGTGATGAGGAACACAGTCCCAGTGATGGGGAACATGGTCCCAGTGATGGGGAATACAGTCCCAGTGATGGGGAACACAGTCCCAATGATGGGGAACACAGTCCCAGTGATGTGTAACACAGTCCCAGTGATGGGAACACAGTCCCAGTGATGGGGAACACAGTCCCAGTGATGCGTAACACAGTCCCAGTGATGGGGAACACAGTCCCAGTGAGGAACACACTCACAGTGATGAGGGACACAGCCCCACTGAAGTACACACTCCCAGTGATGGGGAAACACAGTCCCAGTGATGGCAACACACTCCCAGTGATTGGCGACACAGTCCCAGTGATGAGGAACACAGTCCCAGTGATGAGGAACACAGTTCCATGATGAGAAACACAGTACCAGTGAGGAACACAGTACCAGCGATGAGGAACACAATCCCAGTGAGGAACACAGTCCCTATGATGAAGAACACCATCCAGTAATGGGAAGTCAGTCCCAGTGATGAGGAACATACATCCAGTGATGAGGAACACAGTCCCAGTGATGAGGAACACAGTCCCTGTGAGGAACACAGTCCCAATGATGGGGAACACCATCCCAGTGATGAGGAACACAGTCCCAGTGAAGAGGAACACAGTCCCAATGATGGGGAACACCATCCCAGTGATGAGGACGCAGTCCCAGTGAAGAGGAACACAGTCCCAGTGATGGGGAACACACTACCGATGATCAGCAACACAGTCCCTGTGATGGGGAGCACAGTCCCAGTGATTGGCGACACAGTCCCAGTGATGAGGAACACAGTCCCAGTGATGGGCAACACACTCCCAGTGATTGGCGACACAGGCCCAGTGATGAGGAACACAGTCCCAGTGATGAGGAACACAGTTCCATGATGAGAAACACAGTCCCAGTGAGGAACACAGTACCAGTGATGAGGAACACAATTCCAGTGAGGAACACAGTCCCTGTGATGAGGAACACCATCCAGTAATGGGGAAGACAGTCCCAGTGATGAGGAACACACTCCCAGTGATGAGGAACGCAGTTCCAGTGATGGCAAACATGTGATGAGGACGCAGTCCCAGTGAAGAGGAACACAGTCCCAGTGATGGGGAATACACTACCGGTGATCAGCAACACAGTCCCTGTGATGGGGAGCACAGTCCCAGTGATTGGCGACATAGTCCCAGTGATGAGGAACACAGTCCTAGTGATGTGGAACACAGTCCCAGTGATGAGGAACACAGTTCCATGATGAGAAACACAGTCCCAGTGAGGAACATAGTACCAGTGATGAGGAACACAATCCCAGTAAGGAACACAGTCCCTGTGATGAGGAACACCATCCAGTAATGGGGAAGACAGTCCCAGTGATGAGGAACACACTCCCAGTGATGAGGAACGCAGTCCCAGTGATGGCGAACACAGTTCCAGTGATGACGAACACAGCCCCAGTGAGGCACACACTCGCAGTGATGGGGAACACAGCCCCAGTGATGGGGAACACACTCGCAGTGATCAGCAACACAGTCCCTGTGATGGGGAACACAGTCTCAGTGACGACCACAGTCCCACTGATGGGGAACACAGTCCCAGTGAGGAACACAGTCCCAGTGACGGGAAACATAGGCTCAGTGATGAGGAACACAGTCACAGTGATGTTGAATACAGTCCCAGTGATGGGGAACACAGTCCCAGTGAAGAACATAGAAACATAGAAACATAGAAAATAGGTGCAGGAGTAGGCCATTCGGCCCTTCTAGCCTGCACCGCCATTCAATGAGTTCATGGCTGAACATGCAACTTCAGTACCCCATTCCTGCTTTTTCACCATACCCCTTGATTCCCCTAGTAGTAAGGACTTCATCTAACTCCTTTTTGAATATATTTAGTAAATTGGCCTCAACAACTTTCTGTGGTAGAGAATTCCACAGGTTCACCACTCTCTGGGTGAAGAAATTCCTCCTCATCTCGGTCCTAAATGGCTTCCCCCTTATCCTTAGGCTGTGTCCCCTGGTTCTGGACTTCCCCAACATTGGGAACATTCTTCCTGCATCTAACCTGTCTAACCCCGTCAGAATTTTAAACGTTTCTATGAGGTCCCCTCTCATTCTTCTGAACTCCAGTGAATACAAGCCCAGTTGATCCAGTCTTTCTTGATAGGTCAGTCCCGCCATCACGGGAATCAGTCTGGTGAACCTTCGCTGCATTCCCTCAATAGCAAGAATGTCCTTCCTCAGGTTAGGAGACCAAAACTGTACACAATACTCCAGGTGTGGCCTCACCAAGGCCCTGTACAATTGTAGCAACACCTCCCTGCCCCTGTACTCAAATCCCCTCGCTATGAAGGCCCAATGATGGGGAACACCATCCCAGTGATGAGGAACACAGTCCCAGTGAAGAGGAACACAGTCCCAATGATGGGGAACACCATCCCAGTGATGAGGACGCAGTCCCAGTGAAGAGGAACACAGTCCCAATGATGGTGAACACACTACCGGTGATGGGGAACACAGTCCCAGTGAGGAACACAGTCCCAGTGATGGGGAACACATTCCCAGTGATGGGGAACACAGTCCCAGTGATGGGGAACACAGTCCCCGTGATCGGGAACACAGTCCAAGTGATGAGGAACACAGTCCCAGTGATGGGAACACAGTCCCAGTGATGGGGAACACAGTCCCAGTGATGCATAACACAGTCCCAGTGATGGGGAACACAATCCCAGTGATGGGGAACACAGTCCCAGTGATGCATAACACAGTCCCAGTGATGGGGTACACACGCCCAGTTAGGAGGAACACAGTCCCAGTGATGGGAACACAATCCCAGTGATAGGGAAAACAGTCCCAGTGAGGAATACAGTCCCAGTGATGGGGAACACAGTCCCAGTGATGGGGAAGACACTCCCAGTGATGGGGAGCACAATCCCAGTGATGAGGAACACAGTCCCAGTGATGACGAAGGCAGTCCAAGTGATGGTGAACACAGTTCCAATGATGAGGAACACAGTCCCTGTGAGGTACACACTCCTAGTGATGGGGAAAACAGTCCAATTGATGGGAAACACAGTCCCAGTGAGGAACACAGTCCCAGTGATGGGGAACGCTGTTGCAGTGATGGGGGAAACTCCCCAGTGATGAGGAACACGGTCCCAGTGATGAGGAACACCATCCCACTCATGGGGAACACAATCCCCAGTGATGAGGAACACACTCACAGTGATGAGGAACACTGTCTTAGTGATGGAGAACACAATCCCAGTGGTGGGGAACACACTCCCAGTGATGGGGAACATTGTCTTAGTGATGGAGAACATAATTCCAGTGGTGGGAAATACACGCCCAGTGATGGGGACAGAATCCCTGTGATGAGGAACACAGTCTCAGTGATAAGGAATACAGTCCCAGTGAGATACACACTCCCAGTGATAGGGAACACAGTTCCAGTGATGGGGGACACAGTCACAGTGATGGTGAACACAGTCCCAGTGATGAGGAACACACTCCCAGTGAGGAACACAGTCCCAGAGATGGGGAACAAAGTCCCAGTGATGAGGAACACACTCCCAGTGATGGGGAACACAGTCCCAGTGATGGGCAACATACTCCTAGTGATGGGGAACACAATCCCAGTGATAAGGAACACAGTTGCAGTGATGATGGACACAGTCCCAGTGAGGTACACATTCCCAGTGATGGGGAACACAGTCCCAGTGATGGAAATACAGTTCCTGTCACAAGGAATACAGTGCCAGTGAGGTACCCACTCCCAGTGACGGGCACACAGTCCAAGTGATAGGGAACATACTCCCAGTGATGAGGAACACACTCCCAATGATGGGTAACACAATCCCAGTGATGAGGAACATAGACCCAGTGATGAGGAACGCAGACCCAGTAATGGTGAACACAGTTCCAGTGATGGGGAACACAGTCCCAATGAAGAACGCACTCCCAACGATGAGGAACACAGTCCCATTGAGGTACGCACACCCAGTGAAGGGGAACACAGTCCAAATGATGGGAAACACACTCCCAGTGATTGGCAACACAGTCCCAGTGATGAGGAGCACAGTCACAATGATGGCGAACACACTCCCTGTGATGGGGAACACAGGCCCAGTGATGAGGAACACAGTCCCAGTGATGAGGAACACAGTTCCATGATGAGAAACACAGTACCAGTGAGGAACACAGTACCAGCGATGAGGAACACAATCCCAGTGAGGAACACAGTCCCTATGATGAAGAACACCATCCAGTAATGGGAAGTCAGTCCCAGTGATGAGGAACATACATCCAGTGATGAGGAACACAGTCCCAGTGATGAGGAACACAGTCCCTGTGAGGAACACAGTCCCAATGATGGGGAACACCATCCCAGTGATGAGGAACACAGTCCCAGTGAAGAGGAACACAGTCCCAATGATGGGGAACACCATCCCAGTGATGAGGACGCAGTCCCAGTGAAGAGGAACACAGTCCCAGTGATGGGGAACACACTACCGATGATCAGCAACACAGTCCCTGTGATGGGGAGCACAGTCCCAGTGATTGGCGACACAGTCCCAGTGATGAGGAACACAGTCCCAGTGATGGGCAACACACTCCCAGTGATTGGCGACACAGGCCCAGTGATGAGGAACACAGTCCCAGTGATGAGGAACACAGTTCCATGATGAGAAACACAGTCCCAGTGAGGAACACAGTACCAGTGATGAGGAACACAATTCCAGTGAGGAACACAGTCCCTGTGATGAGGAACACCATCCAGTAATGGGGAAGACAGTCCCAGTGATGAGGAACACACTCCCAGTGATGAGGAACGCAGTTCCAGTGATGGCAAACATGTGATGAGGACGCAGTCCCAGTGAAGAGGAACACAGTCCCAGTGATGGGGAATACACTACCGGTGATCAGCAACACAGTCCCTGTGATGGGGAGCACAGTCCCAGTGATTGGCGACATAGTCCCAGTGATGAGGAACACAGTCCTAGTGATGTGGAACACAGTCCCAGTGATGAGGAACACAGTTCCATGATGAGAAACACAGTCCCAGTGAGGAACATAGTACCAGTGATGAGGAACACAATCCCAGTAAGGAACACAGTCCCTGTGATGAGGAACACCATCCAGTAATGGGGAAGACAGTCCCAGTGATGAGGAACACACTCCCAGTGATGAGGAACGCAGTCCCAGTGATGGCGAACACAGTTCCAGTGATGACGAACACAGCCCCAGTGAGGCACACACTCGCAGTGATGGGGAACACAGCCCCAGTGATGGGGAACACACTCGCAGTGATCAGCAACACAGTCCCTGTGATGGGGAACACAGTCTCAGTGACGACCACAGTCCCACTGATGGGGAACACAGTCCCAGTGAGGAACACAGTCCCAGTGACGGGAAACATAGGCTCAGTGATGAGGAACACAGTCACAGTGATGTTGAATACAGTCCCAGTGATGGGGAACACAGTCCCAGTGAAGAACATAGAAACATAGAAACATAGAAAATAGGTGCAGGAGTAGGCCATTCGGCCCTTCTAGCCTGCACCGCCATTCAATGAGTTCATGGCTGAACATGCAACTTCAGTACCCCATTCCTGCTTTTTCACCATACCCCTTGATTCCCCTAGTAGTAAGGACTTCATCTAACTCCTTTTTGAATATATTTAGTAAATTGGCCTCAACAACTTTCTGTGGTAGAGAATTCCACAGGTTCACCACTCTCTGGGTGAAGAAATTCCTCCTCATCTCGGTCCTAAATGGCTTCCCCCTTATCCTTAGGCTGTGTCCCCTGGTTCTGGACTTCCCCAACATTGGGAACATTCTTCCTGCATCTAACCTGTCTAACCCCGTCAGAATTTTAAACGTTTCTATGAGGTCCCCTCTCATTCTTCTGAACTCCAGTGAATACAAGCCCAGTTGATCCAGTCTTTCTTGATAGGTCAGTCCCGCCATCACGGGAATCAGTCTGGTGAACCTTCGCTGCATTCCCTCAATAGCAAGAATGTCCTTCCTCAGGTTAGGAGACCAAAACTGTACACAATACTCCAGGTGTGGCCTCACCAAGGCCCTGTACAATTGTAGCAACACCTCCCTGCCCCTGTACTCAAATCCCCTCGCTATGAAGGCCCAATGATGGGGAACACCATCCCAGTGATGAGGAACACAGTCCCAGTGAAGAGGAACACAGTCCCAATGATGGGGAACACCATCCCAGTGATGAGGACGCAGTCCCAGTGAAGAGGAACACAGTCCCAATGATGGTGAACACACTACCGGTGATGGGGAACACAGTCCCAGTGAGGAACACAGTCCCAGTGATGGGGAACACATTCCCAGTGATGGGGAACACAGTCCCAGTGATGGGGAACACAGTCCCCGTGATCGGGAACACAGTCCAAGTGATGAGGAACACAGTCCCAGTGATGGGAACACAGTCCCAGTGATGGGGAACACAGTCCCAGTGATGCATAACACAGTCCCAGTGATGGGGAACACAATCCCAGTGATGGGGAACACAGTCCCAGTGATGCATAACACAGTCCCAGTGATGGGGTACACACGCCCAGTTAGGAGGAACACAGTCCCAGTGATGGGAACACAATCCCAGTGATAGGGAAAACAGTCCCAGTGAGGAATACAGTCCCAGTGATGGGGAACACAGTCCCAGTGATGGGGAAGACACTCCCAGTGATGGGGAGCACAATCCCAGTGATGAGGAACACAGTCCCAGTGATGACGAAGGCAGTCCAAGTGATGGTGAACACAGTTCCAATGATGAGGAACACAGTCCCTGTGAGGTACACACTCCTAGTGATGGGGAAAACAGTCCAATTGATGGGAAACACAGTCCCAGTGAGGAACACAGTCCCAGTGATGGGGAACGCTGTTGCAGTGATGGGGGAAACTCCCCAGTGATGAGGAACACGGTCCCAGTGATGAGGAACACCATCCCACTCATGGGGAACACAATCCCCAGTGATGAGGAACACACTCACAGTGATGAGGAACACTGTCTTAGTGATGGAGAACACAATCCCAGTGGTGGGGAACACACTCCCAGTGATGGGGAACATTGTCTTAGTGATGGAGAACATAATTCCAGTGGTGGGAAATACACGCCCAGTGATGGGGACAGAATCCCTGTGATGAGGAACACAGTCTCAGTGATAAGGAATACAGTCCCAGTGAGATACACACTCCCAGTGATAGGGAACACAGTTCCAGTGATGGGGGACACAGTCACAGTGATGGTGAACACAGTCCCAGTGATGAGGAACACACTCCCAGTGAGGAACACAGTCCCAGAGATGGGGAACAAAGTCCCAGTGATGAGGAACACACTCCCAGTGATGGGGAACACAGTCCCAGTGATGGGCAACATACTCCTAGTGATGGGGAACACAATCCCAGTGATAAGGAACACAGTTGCAGTGATGATGGACACAGTCCCAGTGAGGTACACATTCCCAGTGATGGGGAACACAGTCCCAGTGATGGAAATACAGTTCCTGTCACAAGGAATACAGTGCCAGTGAGGTACCCACTCCCAGTGACGGGCACACAGTCCAAGTGATAGGGAACATACTCCCAGTGATGAGGAACACACTCCCAATGATGGGTAACACAATCCCAGTGATGAGGAACATAGACCCAGTGATGAGGAACGCAGACCCAGTAATGGTGAACACAGTTCCAGTGATGGGGAACACAGTCCCAATGAAGAACGCACTCCCAACGATGAGGAACACAGTCCCATTGAGGTACGCACACCCAGTGAAGGGGAACACAGTCCAAATGATGGGAAACACACTCCCAGTGATTGGCAACACAGTCCCAGTGATGAGGAGCACAGTCACAATGATGGCGAACACACTCCCTGTGATGGGGAACACAATCCCTGTGATGAGGAACACAGTCCCATTGATAGGGATCACAGTCTCTGTGGTGGGGAACACAGTCCCAGTGATGGGAACACAATCCCAGTGATGGGGAACACAGTCTGAGTGATGCGGAACACACTCCCAGTGATGGGGAACACAGTCCCAGTGATGGGGAACACAGTCCCAATGAGGAACACAGTTCCAGTGATGGGGAACATAGTCCCAGTGATGAGGAACACAGTCCCAATGAGGAACACAGTTCCAGTGATGGGGAACATAGTCCCAGTGATGAGGAACACAGTCCCTGTGATGGGGAACACAGTTGCAATGATGAGGAACACAGTCTCAGTGACGGGGAGCACAGACCCAGTGAGGAACACAGTCCAGTGATGAGGAACTCACTCCCAGTGGTGGGGAACAATGTCCCAGTGAGGAACACACTCCCAGTGATGAGCAACACAGTCCCACTGATGGGGAAGACAATCCCAGTGATAAGGAACACACTCCCAGTGATGGGGAACACTGTCTTAGTGATGGAGAACACAATGCTAGTGGTAGGGAACACACTCCCAGTAATGGGGAACACAGTCCCAGTTAGGAAGAATACACTCCCAGTAATGGGGAACACAATCCCAGTGATGAGGAACACAGTCCCAGTGATAAGGAATACAGTCCCATTGAGGTACACACTCCCAGTGATGGGGACACAGTCCCAGTGAGGAGAACACAGTGTCACTGATGGGGAACACAGTCCCAGTGATGAGGAACACATTCTCAGTGATGGGGAACACAGTTCCAGTGATGAGGAACACACTCCCAGTGATGGGGAACACAGTCCCAGTGATGAGGAACACAGTCCCAGTGATGGGGAACACGCTCTCAGTGACAGGTAACACAATTCCAGTGATGAGGAATACAGTCCCAGTGATGAGGAACGCAGTCAGTGATGGCCAACACAGTTCCAGTGATGCGAAACACAGTCCCATTGAGGTACACACACCCAGTGATGGGGAACACAGTCCCAGTGATGGGGAACACAAACACTCCCACTGATCAGCAACACAGTCCCAGTGATGGGGAACACACTCCCACTGATCAGCAACACAGTTGCAATGATGAGGAACACAGTCCCAGTGACGGGGAACACAGTCCCACTGAGGAACACAGTCCAGCGATGTGGAACACAGTCCCAGTGATGGGGAATACATTCCCAGTGATGGGGAACACAATCCCAGTGATGCAGAAGACAGTCCCAGTGATGAGGAACACAGTCCCTGTGATGGGGAACACTGTCGCAATGATGAGGAACACAGTCCCAGTGACGGGGAACACAGTCCCAGTGAGGAACACAGTCCAGTGATGCAGAACACAGTCCCAGTGATGAGGAACACACTCCAAGTGATGGGGAACACAGTCCCAGTGATGGGGAACACAGGCCCAGTGATGGGTAACACAGTCCCAGTAACGAGGAACACACTGACAGTGATGGGGAACACAGTCCCAGTGATGAGGAACACAGTCCCAGTGATGGGGAACACAGTACTAGTGATGGGGAACACAGTCCCAGGGATGAGGAACACAGTCGCAATGATGAGGAACACAGTCCCAGTGATGGGGAACACACTCCCAGTGATGAGGAACACAGTCTCAGTGATGGCGAACACAATTCCGGTGATGGGGAACACAGTCCCAGTGAGGAACACACTCCTAGCGATGAGAAGCACAGTCCCATTGAGGTACACACACCCATTGATGGGGAACACAGTCCCAGTGATGGAGAACACACTTCCAGTGATCGGCAACACAGTCTCAGTGATGGGGAACAAAGTCCCAGTGATGGGGAACATAGTCCAAGTGATGGGGAACACTGTCCCATGATGAGGAACACAGTCTCAGTGAGGAACACACTCCCAGTGATGACGAACACAGTCCTAGTGATGGGGAATACAGTCACATGATGTGGAACACAGTCCCAGTGATGGAGAACACAGGCCCAGTGATGGGGAACACAGTCCCAGTAATGAGGAACACACTGACAGTGATGGGGAACACAGTCCCAGTGATGAGGAACACAGTCCCAGTGACGGGGAACACACTGCCAGTGACGTGTAACACACTCCCAGTGATGAGGAACACAGTCCCAGTGATGAGGAACGCAGTCGCAGTGATGATAAACACAGTTCCAGTGATGGGGAACACAGTCCCAGTGAAGCACACAGTCCAAGCGATGAGGAACACAGTCCCAGTGATGGTGAACACAGTCCCAGTGATGGGGAACACTGTCCCAGTGATGGGGAACAAACTCCCAGTGATCGGCAACACAGTCCCAGTGATGAGGAACACAGTCCCAATGAAGAACGCACTCCCAACGATGAGGAACACAGTCCCATTGAGGTACGCACACCCAGTGAAGGGGAACACAGTCCAAATGATGGGAAACACACTCCCAGTGATTGGCAACACAGTCCCAGTGATGAGGAGCACAGTCACAATGATGGCGAACACACTCCTTGTGATGGGGAACACAATCCCAGTGATGAGCACCACAGTCCCAATGAGGTACACATACCCAGTGATGGGGATCACAGTCCCTGTGATGGGGAACACAGTCCCAGTGATGAGGAACACAGTCCCTGTGATGGGGAACACAGTTGCAATGATGAGGAACACAGTCCCAGTGATGAGGAACACAGTCCCAGTGATGGGGAACACACTCTCAGTGACAGGTAACACAATCCCAGTGATGAGGAACACAGTCCCAGTGATGAGGAACACAGTCCCAGTGATGGCCAACACAGTTCCAGTGATGAGAAACACAGTCCCATTGAGGTACACAAACCCAGTGATGGGGAACACGGTCCCAGTGATGGGGAACACACTCCCACTGATCAGCAACACAGTCCCAGTGATGGGGAACACACTCCCACTGATCAGCAACACAGTTCCAGTGATGAGGAGCACAGTCACAATGATGGCGAACACAATTCCTGTGATGGGGAACACAATCCCAGTGATGAGGAACACAGTCACAGTGATGAAAAACACAGTCCCAGTGAGGTACACATTCCCAGTGATGGAGAACACAGTCCCAGTGATGGGCATCCTGTGATGGGGAACACAGTACCAGTGATGAGGAACACACTCCCAGTGATGAGGAACAAAGTCCACAGTCCCTGTGATGGGGAACACAGTTGCAATGATGAGGAACACAGTCCCAGTGACGGGGAACACAGTCCCAGTGAGGAACACAGTCCAGTGATGCAGAACACAGTCCCAGTGATGAGGAACACACTCCAAGTGATGGGGAACACAGTCCCAGTGATGGGGAACACAGGCCCAGTGATGGGGAACACAGTCCCAGTAACGAGGAACACACTGACAGTGATGGGGAACACAGTCCCAGTGATGAGGAACACAGTCCCAGTGATGGGGAACACAGTCCTAGTGATGGGGAACACAGTCCCAGGGATGAGGAACACAGTCGCAATGATGAGGAACACAGTCCCAGTGATGGTGAACACAGTCCTAGTGATGGGGAACACAGTCCCAGGGATGAGGAACACAGTCGCAATGATGAGGAACACAGTCCCAGTGATGGGGAACACACTCCCAGTGATGAGGAACACAGTCTCAGTGGTGGCGAACACAATTCCAGTGATGGGGAACACAGTCCCAGTGAGGAACACACTGCTAGCGATGAGAAGCACAGTCCCATTGATGTACACACACCCATTGGTGGGGAACACAGTCCCAGTGATGGAGAACACACTTCCAGTGATCGGCAACACAGTCTCAGTGATGGGGAACACAGTCCCAGTGATGGGGAACATAGTCCAAGTGATGGAGAATACAGTCACATGATGTGGAACACAGTCCCAGTGATGGAGAACACAGGCCCAGTGATGGGGAACACAGTCCCAGTAATGAGGAACACACTGACAGTGATGGGGAACACAGTCCCAGTGATGAGGAACACAGTCCCAGTGACGGGGAACACACTGCCAGTGACGTGTAACACACTCCCAGTGATGAGGAACACAGTCCCAGTGATGAGGAACGCAGTCGCAGTGATGATAAACACAGTTCCAGTGATGGGGAACACAGTCCCAGTGAAGCACACAGTCCAAGCGATGAGGAACACAGTCCCAGTGATGGTGAACACAGTCCCAGTGATGGGGAACACTGTCCCAGTGATGGGGAACAAACTCCCAGTGATCGGCAACACAGTCCCAGTGATGAGGAACACAGTCCCAATGAAGAACGCACTCCCAACGATGAGGAACACAGTCCCATTGAGGTACGCACACCCAGTGAAGGGGAACACAGTCCAAATGATGGGAAACACACTCCCAGTGATTGGCAACACAGTCCCAGTGATGAGGAGCACAGTCACAATGATGGCGAACACACTCCTTGTGATGGGGAACACAATCCCAGTGATGAGCACCACAGTCCCAATGAGGTACACATACCCAGTGATGGGGATCACAGTCCCTGTGATGGGGAACACAGTCCCAGTGATGAGGAACACAGTCCCTGTGATGGGGAACACAGTTGCAATGATGAGGAACACAGTCCCAGTGATGAGGAACACAGTCCCAGTGATGGGGAACACACTCTCAGTGACAGGTAACACAATCCCAGTGATGAGGAACACAGTCCCAGTGATGAGGAACACAGTCCCAGTGATGGCCAACACAGTTCCAGTGATGAGAAACACAGTCCCATTGAGGTACACAAACCCAGTGATGGGGAACACGGTCCCAGTGATGGGGAACACACTCCCACTGATCAGCAACACAGTCCCAGTGATGGGGAACACACTCCCACTGATCAGCAACACAGTTCCAGTGATGAGGAGCACAGTCACAATGATGGCGAACACAATTCCTGTGATGGGGAACACAATCCCAGTGATGAGGAACACAGTCACAGTGATGAAAAACACAGTCCCAGTGAGGTACACATTCCCAGTGATGGAGAACACAGTCCCAGTGATGGGCATCCTGTGATGGGGAACACAGTACCAGTGATGAGGAACACACTCCCAGTGATGAGGAACAAAGTCCACAGTCCCTGTGATGGGGAACACAGTTGCAATGATGAGGAACACAGTCCCAGTGACGGGGAACACAGTCCCAGTGAGGAACACAGTCCAGTGATGCAGAACACAGTCCCAGTGATGAGGAACACACTCCAAGTGATGGGGAACACAGTCCCAGTGATGGGGAACACAGGCCCAGTGATGGGGAACACAGTCCCAGTAACGAGGAACACACTGACAGTGATGGGGAACACAGTCCCAGTGATGAGGAACACAGTCCCAGTGATGGGGAACACAGTCCTAGTGATGGGGAACACAGTCCCAGGGATGAGGAACACAGTCGCAATGATGAGGAACACAGTCCCAGTGATGGTGAACACAGTCCTAGTGATGGGGAACACAGTCCCAGGGATGAGGAACACAGTCGCAATGATGAGGAACACAGTCCCAGTGATGGGGAACACACTCCCAGTGATGAGGAACACAGTCTCAGTGGTGGCGAACACAATTCCAGTGATGGGGAACACAGTCCCAGTGAGGAACACACTGCTAGCGATGAGAAGCACAGTCCCATTGATGTACACACACCCATTGGTGGGGAACACAGTCCCAGTGATGGAGAACACACTTCCAGTGATCGGCAACACAGTCTCAGTGATGGGGAACACAGTCCCAGTGATGGGGAACATAGTCCAAGTGATGGAGAATACAGTCACATGATGTGGAACACAGTCCCAGTGATGGAGAACACAGGCCCAGTGATGGGGAACACAGTCCCAGTAATGAGGAACACACTGACAGTGATGGGGAACACAGTCCCAGTGATGAGGAACGCAGTCCCAGTGACGGGGAACACAATGCCAGTGACGTGTAACACAATCCCAGTGATGAGGAACACAGTCCCAGTGAAGAGGAACGCAGTCGCAGTGATGATAAACACAGTTCCAGTGATGGGGAACACAGTTCCAGTGAAGCACACACTCCCAGCGATGAGGAACACAGTCCCAGTGATGAGGAGCACAGTCACAATGATGGCGAACACACTCCTTGTGATGGGGAACACAATCCCAGTGATGAGCAACACAATCCCAATGAGGTACACATACCCAGTGATGGGGATCACAGTCCCTGTGATGGGGAACACAGTCCCAGTGATGAGGAACACACTCCCAGTGATGGGAACACAATCCCAGTGATGGGATCACAGTCCCTGTGATGGGGAACACAGTCCCAGTAATGAGGAACACTTTCCCAGTGATGGGGAACACACTCCCACTAATGGGGAACACAGTCCCAGTGATGGAGATCACAGTCCCAGTCAGGAACACAGTCACATTGATGCAGAATGCAGTCTCAGTGATGGGGAACACACTCCCAGTGATGGGGAACACAGTTTCAGTGATGGGGAACACAGTCCCAGTGATGGGAAACACAGTCCCAGTGAGGAACATACAGTCCCAGTAATGCGGAACACAATCCCAGTGATCGGGAACACAGACCCAGTGAGGAACACAGTCCAATTGATGGGGAACACAGTCCCAGTAATGAGGAACACACTCGCAGTGAGGAACACAGTCCCAGAGATGAGGAACACACAGCCAGTGATGGGGAACACAGTCCCAGTGATAGGGAACACAAACCCAATGATGGGGAACACAGTCCCAGAGAAGGGGAACACTCTCCCAGTGACGGGGAACAATGTCCCAGTGAGGAACACACTCCCAGTGATGAGCAACACAGTCCCAGTGATGGGTGAAACACCCCAGTGATGGGGAACACAGTCCCAGTGATGAGGAACACCGTTCCAGTCATGAGGAACACAGGCCCAATGATGGGGAACACATTCCCAGTGATGGGGAACACACTCCCAGTGATGGGGAACACAGTCCCAGTGATGGGGAACACACTCCCAGTGATGAGGAACACAGTCCCAGTGATGGGGAACACAGTCCCAGTGATGGGGAACACAGTCGCAGTGATGGGGAACAAAGTCCCAGTGAGGAACACAGTCCCAGTGATGGTAAACACAGTCCCAGTGAAGAACTGGTTCAATGATGTAGAAAACAGCCAGGCAGAACTAAAGCAGGGGTTGCAGTTAATACAAGAGAAAGAGAAGCAGTGGAAACCCAAGACAGTTCAAACCGTTCACCAGCCACAGCTACATGAACCTTTAGACTTGTTGTCCGAACAGTGCCAATGTGTCTTCTCCCTCATCCTCCGCCACTTTGGTACCTCAGCAAAGTGGAAATTCTGTTGCGAAATGCAGATTCTTTTTCTTGCTCCCCATTTATATCTGCAAACTAAATGGATGTCTGCCCATGCCTTAACTCGCACCAAGTTCCGCTCACCCATCACCCCTGTGCTCGCTGACCTACACTGGCTCCCGGTTAAACAACGACTCGATTTCAAAATTCTCATCCTTGTTTTCAAATCCCTCCATGGCCTCGCCCCTCCCTATCTCTGTAATCTCTTCCATCCCCACAACCCCCCGAGATGTCTGCACTCCTCTAATTCTGCCCTCTTGAGCATCCCTGATTATAATCACTCAACCACTGGTGGCCGTGCCTTCTGTTGCCTGGGCCCCAAGCTCTGGAACTCCCTCCCTAAACCTCTCCGCCTCTCGACCTCTCTTTCCTCCTTCAAGACGCTCCTTAAAACCAACCTCTTTGACCAAACTTTTGGACACCTGCCCGAATTTCTTCTTATGCGGCTTGGTGTTAAATGTTTTGTCTCATAATAATCCTGTGATGAGCCTTGGGATGTCTCACTACATTAAAGGCGCTATATAAATACAAGTGGTTGTTGTTGCTTTAAATAGTTTGCAGGTCTGTCACATTTTCCAAACACCACGTGCGGAAGGCAAGGCTAATACCATCTGCAGATCAACACGTTTGGACCCACACCTGGATTGATGCCAATTAAGGGTCTCAGAGAATGTGGTGAAGATTGCCGTTACACTCTCGGGCCAAACCTGCCTCAAGATACTGTGCCTGAGGCTGCTCGTTACGTGATGGAGAGCTCGGGCAGCCAGACTGGTTGCTAGGATATGGAAACAGCAGTGAAGTCCTATTCTCCAGAATTATTATTTCCCTCACTGACATGATCAGTTTTGATTAGAAGAAATTTTGAAAAAGTTTTTTTTTCTGACGCATTCGATTAAGAATGTTGAATTTGTCAAGAAAATCTATCTTCCCCCAAGAATATCTCGTTACGAATTCCTCTTTCCATGATTAGTAATTATGTCCCTAAAATCTCACACTGGGTTAAATCACATCGAGATCAAATGCTAAAATGGAGAATCAACCAATTAGGCAAATACAGTACATATGACCCCTGAGGTAGAATCATAGAAATTTACAGCACAGAAGGAGGCCATGTGGCCCATTGTGTCCGTGCTGGTTGAAAACGAGCGGTCCAGCCTAATCCCACTTTCCAGCTGTCGGTCCATAGCCCTGTGCATATCAAGTGCATATCCAAGTACTTTTTAATTGCAATGAAGGTTTCTGCCTCGACTCCACCGCAACACCCCCCTTTCAGGCAGTGAGTTCCAGACTCCCACCACCCTTTGGGTGAAAATATTTCTCTTCAAATCCCTTCTAATCTTTCTATCAATTACTTTAAATCTATCGCCCTTGGTTGTCGACCCCTCTGCTAAGGGAAACAGGTCCTTCCTATCCACTCTATCCAGGCCTCATAATTTTATACACCTCAATTAAATCTCCCCTCAGCCTCCTCTGTTCCAAAGAAAATAACCCCACCCTATCCAATCTTTCCTCATAGCTAAAATTCAGCAGTACAGGCAACATCCTCAGAATTCTCCACTGCACCCTCTCGAGTGCAATCACACCTTTCCTGTAATGTGCTGACCAGAGATTGGTCCAGGTATTGTGCAGCTGATCCCAGGGCGTCTGATCCCAGGCCGTCTGATCCC
The DNA here is from genome assembly GCF_044704955.1 of Pristiophorus japonicus. Taxonomy (NCBI): domain Eukaryota; kingdom Metazoa; phylum Chordata; class Chondrichthyes; family Pristiophoridae; genus Pristiophorus; species Pristiophorus japonicus. Next base: position 176,048,148 of record NC_091991.1, on the reverse strand, counting down.
AGGGCGTCTGATCCCAGGGCGTCTGATCCCAAGGGGTCTGGTCCCAGGGCCATCTGCTCCCAGGGCGACTGATCCCAGGCTGTCTGATCCCAGGGCGTCTGATCCCAGGGCGTCTGATCCCAGGGCGTCTGATGCCACTGCATCTGATCCCAGGGTGTCTGATCCCACTGCATCTGATCCCAGGGTGTCTGATCCCAAGGCGTCTGATCCCAGGGTGTTTGATCCCAGGGCATCTGATCCCAGGGTGTTTGATCCCTGGGCATCTGATCCCAGGGTGTCTGATCTCAGGGTGTCTGATCCCAGGGCGTCTGGTCCCAGGGCGTCTGATCCCAGGGCGTCTGACCCCAATGCGTCTGATCCCAGGGCCGTCTGATCCCAGGGCGTCTGATCCCAGGGCGTCTGATCCCACTGCGTCTGATCCCAGGGCGTCTGATCCCAGGGCGTCTGATCCCACTGCATCTGATGCCAGGGCGTCTGATCCCAGGGCGTCTGATCCCAGGGTGTCTGATCCCAGGGCGTCTGATCCCAGGGCGTCTGCTCCCACTGCTTCTGATCCCAGGGTGTCTGATCCAAGGGCATCTGATCCCAGGGCGTCTGATCCCAGGGCATCTGATCCAATGCGCCTGATCCCAGGGCTTCTGATCTCAGGGCGTCTGATCCCAGGGCGTCTGATCCCCTGCGCCTGATCCCAGGGCGTCTGATCCCAGGGTGTCTGCTCCCAGGGCGTCTGAATCCCACTGCATCTGATCCCAGGGTGTCTGATCCAAGGGCATCTGATCCCACTGCATCTGATCCCAGGGTGTCTGATCCCAGGCTGTCTGATCCCAGGGCGTCTGATCCCAGGGCGTCTAATCCCAGGGCATCTGCTCCCACTGCTTCTGATCCCAGGGCGTCTGATCCCAGGGTGTCTGATCGCAGGGCGTCTGATCCCAGGGCGTCTGATCCCACTGCTTCTGATCCCAGGGTGTCTGATCCCAGGCTGTCTGATCCCAGGGCGTCTGTTCCCAGGGCGTCTGATCCCAGGGCATCTGCTCCCACTGCTTCTGATCCCAGGGTGTCTGATCGCAGGGCGTCTGATCCCAGGGCGTCTGATCCCACTGCGTCTGATCACAGGGCGTCTGATCTCAGGGCGTCTGATCCCAGGGCGTCTGATCCGACTGCGTCTGATCACAGGGCGTTTGATCTCAGGGCATCTGATCCCAGGGCGTCTGATCCCAAGGGTGTCTGATCCCACTGCGTCTGATGCCAGGGCGCCTGATCCCGGGGCGTCTGATCCCAGGGTGTCTGATCCCAGGGCGTCTGATCCCAGGGCGTCTGTTCCCACTGCTTCTGATCCCAGGATGTCTGATCCCAGGGTGTCTGATCCAAGGGCGTCTGATCCCAGGGTGTCTGATCCCACTGCTTCTGATCCCAGGGTGTCTGATCCCAGGGCATCTGATCCCAGGGCGTCTGATCCCACTGCATCTGATCCCAGGGTGCCTGATCCCAGGGCATCTGCTCCCACTGCTTCTGATCCCAGGGTGTCTGATCCCAGGGTGTCTGATCGCAGGGCGTCTGATCCCAGGGCGTCTGATCCCACTGCTTCTGATCCCAGGGTGTCTGATCCCAGGCTGTCTGATCCCAGGGCGTCTGTTCCCAGGGCGTCTGATCCCAGGGCATCTGCTCCCACTGCTTCTGATCCAGGGTGTCTGATCGCAGGGCGTCTGATCCCAGGGCGTCTGATCCCAGGGCATCTGCTCCCACTGCTTCTGATCCAGGGTGTCTGATCACAGGGCGTCTGATCTCAGGGCGTCTGATCCCAGGGCGTCTGATCCCAAGGGTGTCTGATCCCACTGCGTCTGATCTCAGGGTGTCTGATCCCAGGGCGTCTGATCCCAGGGTGTCTGATCCAAGGACGTCTGATCCCAGGGTGTCTGATCCCACTGCGTCTGATGCCAGGGCGCCTGATCCCAGGGTGTCTGATCCCAGGGTGTCTGATCCAAGGGCGTCTGATCCCAGGGCGTCTGATCCCACTGCTTCTGATCCCACGGTGTCTGATCCCAGGGCGTCTGATCCCAGGGCGTCTGATCCCAGGGCGTCTGATCCCACTGCGTCTGATCCCAGGGCCGCCTAATCCCAGGGCGTCTGATCCCAGGGCGTCTGATTCCAGGGTGTCTGATCCCAGGGCGTCTGATCCCACTGCGTCGGATCACAGGGCGTCTGATCTCAGGGCATCTGATCCCAGGGCGTCTGATCCCAAGGGTGTCTGATCCCACTGCGTCTGATGCCAGGGCGCCTGATCCCAGGGCGTCTGATCCCAGGGTGTCTGATCCCAGGGCGTCTGATCCCACTGCTTCTGATCCCAGGGCGTCTGATCCCAGGGCGTCTGTTCCCACTGCTTCTGATCCCAGGGTGTCTGATCCCAGGGTGTCTGATCCAAGGGCGTCTGATCCCAGGGCGTCTGATCCCACTGCTTCTGATCCCAGGGTGTCTGATCCCAGGGCGTCTGATCCCAGGGCGTCTGATCCCACTGCATCTGATCCCTGGGTGTCTGATCCCAGGGCATCTGCTCCCACTGCTTCTGATCCCAGGGTGTCTGATCCCAGGGTGTCTGATCCCAGGGCATCTGATCCCACTGCTTCTGATCCCAGGGTGTCTGATCCCAGGCTGTCTGATCCCAGGGCGTCTGTTCCCAGGGCGTCTGATCCCAGGGCATCTGCTCCCACTGCTTCTGATCCCAGGGTGTCTGATCCCAGGGTGTCTGATCGCAGGGCATCTGATCCCAGGGCATCTGCTCCCACTGCTTCTGATCCAGGGTGTCTGATCGCAGGGCGTCTGATCCAAGGGCGTCTGATCCCAAGGGTGTCTGATCCCACTGCGTCTGATCCCAGGGCCGTCTGATCCCAGGGCGTCTGATCCCAGGGCATCTGCTCCCACTGCTTCTGATCCAGGGTGTCTGTTCGCAGGGCGTCTGATCCCACTGCGTCTGATCACAGAGCGTCTGATCTCAGGGCGTCTGATCCCAGGGCGTCTGATCCCAAGGGTGTCTGATCCCACTGCGTCTGATGCCAGGGCGCCTGATCCCAGGGTGTCTGATCCCAGGGTGTCTGATCCCAGGGCGTCTGATCCCAGGGCGTCTGTTCCCACTGCTTCTGATCCCAGGGTGTCTGATCCCAGGGTGTCTGATCCAAAGGCGTCTGATCCCAGGGCGTCTGATCCCACTGCTTCTGATCCCAGGGTGTCTGATCCCAGGGCGTCTGATCCCAGGGCGTCTGATCTCAGGGCGTCTGATCCCAGGCCCATCTGCTCCCAGGGCGTCTGATCCCAGGGCGTCTGATCCCAGGGCGTCTGATCCCACTGCGTCTGATCCCAATGCCGTCTAATCCCAGGGTGTCTGATCCCAGGGCGTCTGATTCCAGGGTGTCTGATCCCACTGCTTCTGATCCCACTGCATCTGATCCCAGGGTGTCTGCTCCCAGGGCATCTGATCCCACTGCATCTGATCCCAGGGCGTCTGATCTCAGGGCGTCTGATCCCAGGGCGTCTGATCCCAGGGCATCTGATCCCACTGCGTCTGAACCCAGGGTGTCTGATCCCAGGGCGTCTGATCCCACTGTGTCTGATCCCAGGGCGTCTGATCCCAGGGCGTCTGATCTCAGGGCGTCTGATCCCAGGGCGTCTGATCCCAGGGCGTCTGATCCCAGGGTGTCTGATCTCAGGGCGTCTGATCCAAGGGCTTCTGATCCCACTGCTTCTGATCCCAGGGTGTCTGATCCCAGGCTGTCTGATCCCAGGCGTCTGTTCCCAGGGCGTCTGATCCCAGGGCATCTGCTCCCACTGCTTCTGATCCCAGGGTGTCTGATCGCAGGGCGTCTGAATCCAGGGCGTCTGATCCCACTGCGTCTGATCACAGGGCATCTGATCTCAGGCGTCTGATCCCAGGGCGTCTGATCCCAAGGGTGTCTGATCCCACTGCGTCTGATCTCAGGGCGTCTGATCCCAGGGCGTCTGACCCAAGGGTATCTGATCCCACTGCGTCTGATCTCAGGACGTCTGATCTCAGGGCGTCTGATCCCAGGGCGTCTGATCCCCTGCGCCTGATCCCAGGGCGTCTGATCCCAGGGTGTCTGCTCCCAGGGCGTCTGATCCCACTGCGTCTGATCCCAGGGCGTCTGATCTCAGGGCGTCTGATCCCAGGGCGAAGATCCCAAGGGTGTCTGATCCCACTGCGTCTGATCCCAGGGCGTCTGATCTCAGGGCGTCTGATCCCAGGGCGTCTGATCCCCTGCACCTGATCCCAGGGCGTCTGATCCCAGGGTGTCTGCTCCCAGGGCGTCTGATCTCAGGGCGTCTGATCCCAGGGCATCTGGCTAGATTAGACTGGCAAATGATACTTAAAGGGTTGACAGTGGATAGGCAATGGCAAACCTTTAAAGATCATATGGACGAACTTCAACAATTGTACATCTCTGTCTGGAGTAAAAATAAAACGGGGAAGGTGGCTCAACCGTGGCTAACAAAGGAAATTAAGGATAGTGTTAAATCCAAGGAAGAGGCAAAAAATTAGCCAGAAAAAGTAGCAAGCCGGAGGACTGGGAGAAATTTAGAATACAGCAGGGGAGGACAAAGGGTTTAATTAAGAGGGGGGAAATAGAGTACGAGAGGAAGCTTGCCGGAAACATAAAAAATGACTGCAAAAGCTTCTATAGATATGTGAAGAGAAAAAGATTAGTGAAGACAAACGTAGGTCCCTTGCAGTTAGATTCGGGTTAATTTATAATGTGGAACAAAGAAATGGCGGACCAATTGAACAAGTACTTTGGTTCTGTCTTCACAAAGGAAGACACAAATAACCTTCCCGATGTACTCGGGATCCGAAGGTCTAGTGAGAAGGAGGAATTGAAGGATACCCTTAACAGGCGGGAAATTGTGTTAGGAAAATTGACGGGATTGAAGGCCGATAAATCTGCAGGGCCTGATAGTCTACATCCCAGAGTACTTAAGGAAGTGGCCCTAGAAATAGTGGATGCATTGGTGATAATTTTCCAACAGTCGATCGACTCTGGATCAGTTCCTATGGACTGGAGGGTTGCTAATGTAACACCACTTTTTAAAAAAGGTGGGAGAGAGAAAACGGGTAATTATAGACCAGTTAGCCTGACATCAATCGTGGGGAAAATGTTGGAATCAATCATTAAGGATGAAATAACAGCACATTTGGAAAGCAGTGATAGGATTGGTTCAAGTCAGCATGGATTTATGAAGGGGAAATCATGTTTGACAAATCTTCTGGAATTTTTTGAAGATGTAACTAGTAGAGTGGACAAGGGAAAACCAGTGGATGTGGTGTATTTGGACTTTCAAAAGGCTTTTGACAAGGTCCCACACAAGAGATTGGTGTGCAAAATCAAAGCACATGATATTGAGGTAAATGTACTGATGTGGATAGAGAACTGGTTGGCAGACAGGAAGCAGAGCGTCAGGATTAACGGATCCTTTTCAGAATGGCAGGCAGTGACTAGTGGGTTGCCGCAGGGCTCAGTGCTAGGACCCCAGCTCTTTACAATATATATTAATGATTTGGATGATGGAATTGAGTGTAATATCTCCAAGTTTGCAGATGATACTAAACTGGGTGGCAGTGTGAGCTGTGAGGAGGACGCTAAGAGGCTGCAGGGTGATTTGGACAGGTTGGGCAAGTGGGCAAATGCATGGTAGATGCAGTATAATGTGGATAAATGTGAGATTATCTACTTTGGGGGCAAAAACGAAGGCAGAATATTATCTGAATGGTGACAGATTAGGAAAAGGGGAGGTGCAGCGAGACCTGGGTGTCATGATTCATCAGTTATTGAAGGTTGGCATGCAAGTACAGCAGGCGGTGAAGAAGGCAAATGATATGTTGGCCTTCATAGCAAGGGGATTTGAGTATAGGAGCAGGGAAGTCTTACGGCAGTTGTACAAGGCCTTGGTGAGGCCCCACCTGGAATATTGTGTTCAGTTTTGGTCTCCTAATCTGAGGAAGGACGATCTTACTATTGAGGGAGTGCAGCGGAGATTCATCAGACTGATTCCTGGGATGGCAGGACTGACATATGAGGAGAGACTGGATCGACTGGACCTGTATTCACTGGAGTTTAGGAGGATGAGAGGGGATCTCATAGAAACATAAAATTCTGACGGGACTGGACAGGTTAGATGCAGGAAGAATGTTCCCGATGTTGGGGAAGTCCAGAACCAGGGGACAAAGTCTTAGGATAAGGGGTAAGCCATATAGGACTGAGATGAGGAGGAACTTCTTCACTCAGAGAGTTGTTAACCGATGGAATTCCCTACCACAGAGAGTTGTTGATGCTAGTTCATTGGATATATTCAAGAGGGAGTTAGATATGGCTAAAGTGATCAAGAGGTATGGAGAGAAAGCAGGAACGGGGTACTGAAGGAATGATCAGCCATGATCTTATTGAATGGTGGTGCAGGCTCGAAGGGTCAGATGGCCTACTCCTGCACCTATTTTCTATGTTTCTATGTTTCTATCCCACTGCATCTGATCCCAGGGCGTCTGATCCCAGGGTGTCTGATCCCAGGGCATCTGATCCCAGGGCATCTGATCCCAGGATGTCTGATCCCAGGGCGTCTGATCCCAGGGCGTCTGATCCCAGGGTGTCTGATCCCAGGGCATCTGATCCCAGGGAGTCTGATCCCAGGGTGTCAGATCCCAGGGCGTTTGATCCCAGGGCGTCTGATCCCAGGGTGTCTGATCCCAGGGTGTCTGATGCCAGGGTGTCAGACCCCAGGGCGTCTGATCCCAGGGCCTCTGATCCCAGGGCGTCTGATCCCAGGGTGTCTGCTCCCAGGTCATCTGCTCCCACTGCATCTGCTCCCAGAGCCGTCTGATCCCAGGGCCGTCTGCTCCCAGGGTCCCAGGGCATCTGATCCCAGGGCATTTGTTCCCAGGGCTATCTGCTCCCAGGGCATCTGATCCCAGGGTGTCTGATCCCAGGGCCGTCTGCTCCTAGGGTCCCAGGGCCGTCTGCTCCCAGGGTGTCTGCTCCCAGGGCCATCTGCTCCCAGGGCCGTCTGCTCCCAGGGCCATCTGCTCCCACTGCATCTGATCCCAGGGCATCTGAACCCAGGGCGTCTGATCCCAGGGTGTCTGCTCCCTGGGCATCTGGTCCCAGGGCATCAGATCCCAGGGCGTCTGATCCCAGGGCGTCTGATCCCAGGTTGTCTGATCCCAGGGCGTCTGATCCCAGGGCAACTGATCCCAGGGCGTGTGATCCCAGAGCGTCTGATCCCAGGGTGTCTGTTCCCACTGCGTCTGCTCCCAGGGCATCTGATCCCAGGGCGTCTGATCCCAAGGTGTCTGCCCTCAGGGCGTCTGATCCCAGGGTGTCTGCTCCCAGGGCGTCTAATCCCAGGGCGTCTGATCCCAGGGCGTCTGATCCCAGGATCGGTAACCAGAGGACACAGATTGACGGTAATTGGAAAAAGAACCTATTGCGACACGAGGGGAATGAAATTCCACGGCGATTAATATGATCTGGAATGCACTGTATGTTTAGCACTGTCTCTACTTATCTAACCACGTTCCTGCTCTGGTCTGTTTCTATTAAATCTATGCAAGGGCACCTCCCCCTCCCTGTACCAACCTTGACCAGAGCAGTGAAACCAATCTACCATCAGTGGGCTCCAGTAACGGGACCCCCTGGACGGTGAAAAGCTAAGTTCCTGGTGGCTGGGAATGTGTCCACTGCTGGAACACACTCAACACAGCGCAGTGACCTGATATTAAACTGAAGGTTGAGAGCGAGTGCCAAAATAAGAGACAAAAACTGTCGGTAAAATGATACAGAAGAATGGTTTCATAACTATTTTCAAATTGAAGATTTAAAATGCGGGGTAAGTTTTATTGTGGTGTTCACAGCTCCGTGGCTCTCACTGCTGTGTCTGGGACCTAGCTGATGCCCTGTATACCTATATAACAGTTGGAACAGGAGGAGGCCATTCAGCCCTTCGATCCTGTTTTGCCATTCAATGAGATCATGGCTGATCATCTTAACTCCATTTATATAAGAATTAGGAGCAGGAGTAGGCCATTCGGCCCCTCGAGCCTGCTCCGCCATTCAATAAGATCATGGCTGAACTGCTACATCAACTCCACTTTCCCGCATTATCTCCATATCCCTTGATCCCTTAATACTCAAAAATCTATCAATCTCCAAATTGAATGTTCTCAAAGACTGAGCCTCCACAGCTCTCTGGGTAGAGAATTCCAAAGGTTCACCAACTTCTGCCTTGGTTCCGTATCCCTTAATACCCTGGCCGAACAAAAATTCATCAATCTCAATTTTGAAATTTTGCAACTGATCCCCAGCCTCAGAGTTCCAGATTTCCCTTACCCGTAGTGTGAAGAAGTGCTTCCTGACATCACCCCTGAACGGCCGGGCTCTAATGTTAAGGTTACGCCCCTTGTTCTGGTCTCCCCCACCAGAGGAAATAGTAACTGAACTACAGAAAGTAATTTGTGGCGTCAGTCATAGGCAGTCCCTCGGGATCGAGGAAAACTTGCTTCCACTCTTAGCATGAGTCCTTAGGTGGCTGTACAGTCCAATACGAGAACCATATTTTCTGTCACAGGTGGGACAGATAGTCGTTGAGGGAAAGGGTGGGCAGGGAGCCTGGTTTGCCGCAGGCTTGATTTCTGCATGCTCTCGGCGACGATACTCTAGGAGCTCAGTGCCCTCCCGGATGCACTTCCTCCACTTAGGGTGATCTAGCACTGTGGAACTGGAAGCATTATTCCTGCTGTATTAGGCAATTCTAGAGTGCCAGTGCCAGGGAAAGAATCCCCTGAAGATAGCTGCACTAAGAGGGTTAACCATGCCTGGTGCGTGTTATTATATCTCACTGGCACACCCCCCCACTCACAGCATCAGGTCTGTCGGCCGCTCCTAACAAATCAACACGCCCCAACCTGGGCAAACCTACTCAAGCCACATTCACCAGTAACAAACATAACCTGGAGCGGCTTGAGGACTACACCTCAGCTCTCAAGGAGGACAAAGAGCTGAGGGTGGATCCCTGTGAGGAGCAGGCTCGGTGGGCTGAACGGCTTTTTCCTGTCGAGTGCTCCTTGTCCCCAGCTCTCGGCTCAGAGGAAACGGGAGTTTCCCTCTCATGACCGGCGTAACCCGTTACCGCAAACCCTTTGAAGGCCTTACTCCAAGAATTTCCATTGCCTTGCCTGACTCCCTTCCCCTCGAGGTGCTGACTCCCCTCCCCCCTCGAGGTGCTGACTCCCCCCCCCCGAGGTGTTGACTCACACTCCCCTCCTCGAGGTGCTGACTTACACTCCCCTTCTCGAGGTGCTGACTCCCTCCCTCTCGAAGTGCTGATTCCCCTCCTCCCTCGAGGTGCTGACCCACACTCCCTCTCTCGAGGTGCTGATTCCCCTTCCCCCTTGAGGTGCTGACTCACACTCCCCCCCCCACTCGAGGTGCTGACTCACACTCCCCCCCTTCAAGGTTCTGACTCACACTCCCCCCCACTCGAGGTGCTGACTCACACTCCCCCCCCACTCGAGGTGCTGACTCACACTCCCTCCCCTCAAGGTTCTGACTCACACTCCCCCCCTTCGAGGTGCTGACTCACACTCGCCACCCCTCGAGGTGCTGACTCACACTCCCCCCCCACTCGAGGTTCTGACTCACACTTGCCACCCCTCAAGGTGCTGACTCACACTCCCCCCCTCGAGGTTCTGACTCACACTCGCCACCCCTCGAGGTGCTGACTCACACTTCCCCCCCTCGAGGTTCTGGCTCACACTCGCCACCCCTCAAGGTGCTGACTTACAGTCCCCCCCCTCGAGGTGCTGACTCACACTCCCCCCCCACTCGAGGTGCTGACTCACACTTCCCCCCTTCAAGGTTCTGACTCACACTCTCCCCCACTCGAGGTGCTGACTCACACTCCCCCCCCCACTCGAGGTGCTGACTCACACTCCCCCCCTCAAGGTTCTGACTCACACTCCCCCCCTTCGAGGTGCTGACTCACACTCGCCACCTCTCGAGGTGCTGACTCACACTCCCCCCCCACTCGAGGTTCTGACTCACACTTGCCACCCCTCAAAGTGCTGACTCACACTCCCCCCCTCGAGGTTCTGACTCACACTCGCCACCCCTCGAGGTGCTGACTCACACTTCCCCCCCTCGAGGTTCTGACTCACACTCGCCACCCCTCAAGGTGCTGACTTACAGTCCCCCCCTCGAGGTGCTGACTCACACTCCCCCCCTCGAGGTGCTGACTCACACTCCCCCCCTCGAGGTGCACACACGCACCCCCCCTCGAGGTGCTGACTCACACTCCCCCCCCTCGAGGTGCTGACTCACACTCCCCCCCCCCCCGAGGTGCTGACTCACACTCCCCCCCTCAAGATGCTGACTCACACTCCCCCCCTCGAGGTGCTGACTCACACTCCCCCCCTCGAGGTGCTGACTCACACTCCCCCCCCCCCTGAGGTTCTGACTCACACTCGCCACCCCTCGAGGTGCTTACTCACACTCCCCCTCTCGAGGTGCTGACTCACACTCCCTCCCCCTCGAGGTGCTGACTCACACTCCTCCCCCCCTCGAGGTTCTGACTCACAGTCCCCCCTTCCCGCCCCGAGGTGCTGACTCACACTGGCCTAAGGTTCTACCAGCACTAGCTGCCTTCCAGAAATTCATCAACATTTTTAACAAGTTCGAGCCAGTGAGCTTGGCAGCTTTCAAACCATAGAGAGCATCACAACCCACTCACTCTCTCACTCCCTCACTCTCACACTCACTCATTCACTCACTCACTCACACTTACTCACTCATATTCACTCACTCACTCTCTCACACACTCTCTCACTCACTCACTCTCTCACTCACTCTCTCACATGCTCTCTCACGCATTCACTCACTCTCACACACTCTCTTACTCACTCACTCACTCTCACACACTCTCACTCACTCTTACTCTCACACTCTCCCACACTTACACTCGCGCTCTCTCTTACACATGCACTCACACTCTCACAATCATTCTCACTCTCACACACTCACTTTCTCTCAGACACACACAATCACACTCTCTCTCTCACTCTTTCTCACACACACACACATACTTGTGCTATCACTCACACACACACACACTCACATACACACTCACATACACACACACACTCATACGCACACTCACTCTCTCACTCACACTCACACACACTCATACACACACACTCTCTCACTCACACACTCACACATACTCATACACACACTCACACTCTCTCACTCACACACTCACACATACTCACACACAAAAAGGATTCAGAATAACTGTAAATGGTATAACAGCAAAATGAAGATGATTGTACACCTAGCTATAGCAACCAAAATATAACCCAGGCCAGTAACAGTTTGATGCAGCAAATCAATCATGGAAGTTGGAACAGTACAGCATTAGCTGGAAGGAGGGATCTAAAGATTTGAATTAGAATTAAAATTGCACTTCATTCCCCAATTTCTGGGTTACCCTCCAGACTGCAATCAGCACAGGACCATATCCAATTTGTCTTGTTTCATGACATAGGTGAACCCATTCTAGAGACATTTTCAGTCCATTAAGATATTAAACCTTTGAGAGAAACAGAGGCAATTCTGCAGATGAGTGCAATGTAGCAGTCATCAGCACAACGTCAATCATAGCCACTCGGCAATTATCCAAGGGCATTTCAGGAACTCATTCTGGCATTAGAAGAGGTGGGAGAAAGAGGAAAGATACAAGTTGAATTATAGTTACATAGAATTACATGAAATTTCACAGCACAGAAACAGGCCATTCGGCCCAACTACTCTATGCCGGTGTTTATGCTCCACACGAGTCTCCTCTCACTCCACTGCATCGAACCCTATCAGAAAATCCTTCTATCCCTTTGTCCCTCATGTACTTATCTAGTTTCCCTTAATTGCATCTATGCATCAGCATAACCTAGGATCAAAAAGACCACATTTATTTCCGTGCGAAGCCACTCCTTGCTGTGACTCAGTGGGTAGCTCTCTCTCTTGCCTCTGAGTCAGAAGGTTGTGGGTTCGAGACCCACTCCAGAAACTTGAGCACATAAATCTCGGCTGACACTCCAGTGTAATGCTGAGGGAGCGCTGCACTGTCGGGGGTGCCGTCTTTCGGATGAGACGTTAAACCGAGGCCCCGTCTGCTCTCTCAGGTGGATGTAAAAGATCCCATGGCACTATTTCGAAGAAGAGCAGGGGAGTTATCCCCGATGTCCTGTCCAATATTTATCCCTTGTCCAACATCAGTAAAAACAGATTATCTGGTCATTATCACATTGCTGTTAGTGGGAGCTTGCTGTGCACAAATTGGCTGCCGCGTTTCCTACATTACAGCAGTGACTACACTCCAAAAGTACTACATTGGCTGTAAAGCGCTTTGAGAAATTCGGTGGTTGTGAAAGGCACTATATAAATCTAAGTCTTTCTTTCTTTTCTGGATAGATTGACACACATTCCTGTCTGGAGGGCAACTTGGCTTTCGTTCCCAGAAAGGTCTTGGAATGTCAGCCCACAGCAATAAAGTGAGATAATTAGACCAGAAATTAACACCCCAAGCCCAATCAACTCAGACCAATGGGATAAAGTCTTTCTATGGTCTCCAAGGCAACACAAGATGACTTTGTGGATGCTGACCCAGGGTCCTTAAACTTGCCACAACCATTACAAATAAGAAAGAAAGACTTGCATTTATATAGCGCCTTTCACGACCACCAAACGTCTCAAAGTGTATTACAGCCAATGAAGTACTTTTGAAGTGCAGTCACTGAAGTGTCACTCAGAGAGCCGTACTATGCCACTCGTCTAAGGTTGAATTTACGGCCCCTTGTTGGAGCACAGGAGAGGCAGCTTTGTTCTTGATTTGGCTGTGCTGTGTCTAACCTGGGAGTCCTTGACCCGGTGAGCCACTCGCTCTCATCTCCATTCAGCACCCTTGTTCACAGTAAGCTGATCACCATGTCCCACACCATTGCTCCCCCCGGGGCAGCTTTGCAGCCTCAGGTCGGAGGAACACAAACAGGAGTCGATAACCGGCCTAGGCATCGATCGGCACCATTTGGCCTTGTCATGTCGAGCTTTACTGCACCCATGCTCCTCCATAAAAGGCACCTTCTACTCCAAGGCCATCCTGAGAGAACAAGGACAACCCTAGACTCCTCTACTTCATGGCTACTCCATTGAGAAACAAACTGGAAGCTATATTTTTTAAAGTTTATTAAACCCCTGAGAGTCGGCACAGGCATGATGGGCCGAATGGCCTTCTTCCGTGCTGTAACCATTCTATGATTCGAACATTCTGCTCAAATCCCATCTCCAGCTCCCCGCCACCCCACCCCACCGTCATGTCCAATTCCAATCATGGCTTTCTTCCTCCCTGAGGATGCGATCATCCACACAGCTGCCTTAGCTTTTGCTCCTCTTTCAAAAACATTCTCAAAACGATTTTCAGCTCAGCCGTCAGTCGCGTCCTCTAACCTCTCTTCCTTGCTGAGCATCTGTTCTGTTTACAGTTGTCTGTGAAGACCCCTTGTTAGCGGTGCAAGTTGTTGTTGTTGTTATTGAGTCTGGCCCTCAGCGCCCAGATCAGAAACACTGTCCCATTGGCGAGTAGCCAGCACCCCTTCACACCGACACGTGCACGCGTCTCACCATAAAGAACTGGCAGGCAGCTTAACCGACCCACACTGGTTTCTGTGCAGAATGAACGGTATCAGAAAGGAGAGGGTGGAGATGCAAGTAAAGCAGTTTGAACCTCTCAGCAATCATTCATGTATTCATCAATCAATTCTCACCAAAGTTTAAGCATCTACATACTTGATTCCAGAGCCAATATGGGGGGATTAGCATAGTAATGTTTTGGGCAAGAGAAACCTACTGGGCGATCTACCCTCCCTCCCCTCCCATTGGGTTCCTTAATTGATTACATAAGAACGTAAGAAATAGGAGCAGGTGTAGGCCATACAGCCGCTCGATCATGACTAATCAGATCATGGACTCAGGTCCACTTCCCTGCCCGTTCCCCATAACCCCTTATCAGTTAAGAAACTGTCTATCACCACCTTAAATATATTCAATGTCACAGCTTCCACAGCTCTCTCAGGCAATGAATTCCACAGATTTACAACCCTCTGAGAGAAGAAATTCCTCCTCATCTCAGTTTTAAATGGGCGGCCCCTTATTATGTCCCCTGTTTCTAGTCTCCCCCATCAGTGGAAATATCGTCTCTGCATCCACCTTGTCAAGCCCCCTCATTACCTTATACGTTTCGATAAGATCACCTCTCATTCTTCTGAATTCCAAAGAGTAGAGGCCCAACCTACTCAACCTTTCCTCATAAATCAACCCCCTCATCTCCGGAGTCAACCTAGTGAACCTTCTCTGAACTGCGTACAAAGCCAGTACATCCTTTCTTAAACATGGAAACCAAAACTGTACGCAGTATTCCAGGTGTGGCCTCACCAATACCCTGATTCTAGACTCAATGAGGGTGAACATTCTTTTGTGCGGCAGAGCAAATCGACAACCTGTTTTACATTCCGCATAATTTTCTTTTGTATTGATATGGGGGGGGGGGGGGGGGCGGTGAACAAAAGACTTATATAATCCATAGAATGGGAGTGTTAACATAGGATCATAAGAACATAAGAAATAGGAACAGGAATCGGCCCCTCGAGCCTGCTCCGCCATTCAATAAGATCATGGCTCATCTGATCATGGACTCAGCTCCACTTCCCCGCCAGCTCCCCATAACCCTTGACTCCCTTATCACTCAAAAATCTGTCTATCTCCACCTTAAATATATTCAAAATTGAGATTGTGTGCAGAGGAGTTCTTCTCTTGTATTTCATCTTAATTCCATGCATAGAGGGAATGGAATTGGCTCTAGGTTCTGAAAATAAAACTAAATGGGAGAAATGGAGCCAGACTATTGGGACTAGCAGTGCAGCCTGGATTATGATGAGTCAGTGCCATTAGTGTGAACAGCTGCTCGAGAGGGCCAACTTAACATCAAGACTGAATTTACTGAGCAGCACAAATAGGAAACTCCATTTAACACCCTCTAATACCTCTTTGGTGTCCAGATAAATTAATCAGCACTGTCTGGAAGCCAATCTTACTTAGTGGCCTCTGCAGCTGACTGATTGGGTGCGTCACACACATACTTCGTACAATTCATTCACTCATTTCTAGAGCACCAGTATTCATCAATGCGCTTATGTTTGCTATTGCATATATGTAGCATTGCGCTTAGCTACAAACCTCTACATCTAGGAGTTAACATATATGTTGGTGGGGGGGAAGGGGGGGGCAGGAGGGGAATTTGCCCTACTGACTCGTCGCAACGTCCCTCCTCTTCACTTAAAGGGGAGGGACGTTGCAAGCCTGGTGATGCCTCTGTGGCGCCCACTGGGCCACCGGGGAGGGCCTCGGCCAGGCCAGCGGCCACCATTGTCAGGCCCACTCAGGAGTCGGCAGACAATTAAATCAAAATGGCGCAGAAACAGGCCATTTGGCCCAACCAGTCCATGCCGGCGTTTATGTTCCACTCGAGCCTCCTCCATGCTCATACCACCTTCTCAAGTGCGATTAGGGATGGGCAATAAATGCCGGCCTTGCCAGCGACGCCCACATCCTGTAAACGAATAAATAAATAAAAATATGATGGTGCTTTATATTGCTAGTTAATTGGCCAAATACAGCCCTAAATGGAGGAGGAGCGTCTGGGAGGGTGCTGAACACTTCGCGTCTCGTCGCCGAGAGCATGCAGAAAGCAAACACAGGCAGCGGAAGGAGCATGCGGCAAACCAGTCCCACCCACCCTTTCCTTCAACGACTGTCTGTCCCACCTGTGACAGAGACTGTAATTCCCGTATTGGACTTTTCAGTCACGTGAGAACTCACTTTTAGAGTGGAAGCAAGTCTTCCTTGATTCGAGGGATTGCCCATGATGATGATGATAATGGTAACTAACTAGGTTAGTTCATTTAGTCTCTAAACCTCTGGTGCGAGTCATGCTATTCACCACTCAGAAGCAAATATGGCAGCACTGTGCAACTCTATGTTAAATAGGCAGATTACTGCAAAGGGGGACATTGTTAGCCTTCATGGGCGCTGCTGTGAGGACAGAGTGTACAAAAGCTACAGCTTCCTGATTTTAGGAGGCAATTCTGTTCATCAGATGCATCGTTGGACCAAGAGAGGGATCACTGTACCAAAAGTCTTCATTCTTACACGTGATGCTGCTGGACAATGCATTGTCTTCCTCCCTTATTTGGGAGAGGGTCAACAGTCTAGATGTCTCCACTTGTGGAATAGCTCTTGATAATATCTTTACCTGACAAAAATCTATCGATTTCAAACTTAAAAATTTCCATTGACTCCCAACATTCTCAGCCTTTTAGGGGAGAGAGTTCCAGATCTCTACTCCCCTTCTTCCCAAATCACTAATTCCTGATTTAGATCTTTTCTTTTGGACACTGAGTTGTACCAAAAATGATGGGCCTTGTTCCTCCGCCCAAGTTTCTCAATAACTTGTCATGTAGGTCAGTGCCCGACGTACAAAGTCCAATTTTCTAGCTACAGAATATTGCTAACGTAGTTCTACATCGGAAGGCTGCATTTTACATTTTCAAATGCAAAGGGAAAGCAGTTTTCAAAAGAGCATTTGCTCTCTACACTGTGTCAGCTGTGGCTCAGTGGGCAGCACCCTTGCCTCTGAGCCAGAAGGTTGTGGGTTCAGGTCCCACTCCAGGAACTTGAGCACATAAATCCAGGCTGACACTCCAGTGCAGTGCTGAGGGAGCACTGCACTGTCAGAGGTGCCGTCTTTTGGATGTGACATTAAACTGAGGCCCTGTCTGCTCTCTCACGTGCATGTAAAAGATCTCACGCCACTATTTCAAAGAAGCACAGGGGAGTTATGGCCTGGGGCCAATATTTATCCCTCAATCAACATAACAAAAACAGATTATCTGGTCATTATCACATTGCAGTTTGTGGGAGCTTGCTGTGTGCAAATTGGCTGCTGCGTTTCCCACATTACAACAGTGACTACACTCCAAAAGTACTTCATTAGCTGTAAAGTGCTTTGAGATGTCCGGTGGTTGTGAAAGGCGCTATAGAAACGCAAGTCTTTCTATCTTTTGAGCCGATAGCAAGCCACAGAGGATCTTTGTGGGTCCCAATGGAGTAGAAAGTGCTGCTGTTCATTCGGGAATGAAAGGGTTAACCGGGACGCGGTATTAGTTAGGAGCCACGGTGGTAACACTTATCTCTGAGGGTTTGACATATCACAAATTAGATTTTAAAATGTCGGCTCTCGTCCCAGTCAGGAACCTGGCGCTGAATAATCTTCCTGACGTTTAATGACTGCAAATCAGCCTGATTCAAAGTGAGCCGAGGGAACTCGGCTCCAGAAACTGGGCTGGATTTGGTGGGCAAGTTACAGAGTCAGTCAGAAAGGCCAAGCCCTGTGTGCCAGCACCCCCAACACAATGGGGCAGCAAGTGGTCTCTGGCAGCAGCATATATCGGCTGCCTGTTGTACGCACTGCTCGACATCAACTCCATCGAGTCGAACAGAACACAATCGCAGGCGTGGTGTATAACTGGCAGCTTATGCGATATGTGGTACAGTAGCATCGTGGTTAAGTTATTGGGCTAGTAACACAAAGGCCTGGACTACTGATCCCAAGATGTGAGTTCCAAGCCCACCATGGCAGCTGAGGAATTTAAATTCAGTTAATTGAATAAATCTGTAATAAAAAGCTGGCGTCATTAATGGTGAGCAAGAAATTACTGGATTGTTGTTAAAAACCCTTCTGGTTCACTAATGTCCTTTTGGGAAGGAAATCTGCCGCCCTTACCCGGTCTGGCCTATATGTGACTCCAGATCCACAGCAATGTAGTTGACTCTTAACTTGCTCTGTGGAATGGTGGCTCACTGCCATGAGGGCAATTAAGAATGGGCAATAAATGCTGGTCTTGCTAGTGACACCCACATCCCATGAATGAATTTTTAAAAACTGCCCGTTTAGCGCTACCGTCCAACAGCAACAACTTGCATTTATATAGTGCCTTTAACGTAGTAAAACGACCCAAGACAAATTTCCACCTCAATAGATTAAAGCGTCTAACATTTCCCAGTACTAAATCTCACCGCTCGCTTCTCCCAACCCACAAGTGATTGGATCCCTGGACCACCAGTCTCCACCGAGAATATCAGGGGTGCGCTATGCAGAGCTGCAGGATACAATGTATGTTCACAGGTCGGGCCAGCCCCAGAAACTCTCAGGCAGCGCTGAGTTCTGGTCAACACCACGAGTGGGGCGTGTGTTATATCCCACAGCTCTTCATAACCCATTCTGTTTCTGTCAGTCATTAAACAGCAATTAGATCAAGACTGAGGTAAAGTTAATGGGGTGAAGTGGTGAAACAATGGTGTTCCTCTTGGGACATTTCACTACATTAAAGGCATAATATAAACACAAGTTGTTGTTGTTGTTGTTGGGAAAATCCCATGACAGCTGGAGGCAGTGCGAGTGCTAATTACTCTGTTTTTGTATGTTAATAAGAACATAAGAAATAGGAGCAGGATTAGCCCATACGGCCCCTCGAGCCTGCTCCGCCATTCAATACGATCATGGCTGATCTGATCATGGACTCAGCTTCACTTCCCCGCCCACTCCCCATAACCACTTATCGTTTAATAAACTGTCCATTTCTGTCTTAAATTTATTCAATGTCCCAGCTTTCACAGCTCTCTGAGGCAGTGAATTGCACAGATTTACAACCCTCTGAGAGAAGAAATTTCTCCTCATCTCTGTTTTAAATGGGCGGCCCCTTATTCTAAGATTATGCCCCCTAGTTCTAGTCTCCCCCATCAGTGGAAACATCCTCTCTGCATCCACCTTGTCAAGGCCCCTCATAATCTTATACATTTCGATAAGATCACCTCTCATTCTTCTGAATTCCAATGAGTAGAGGCCCAACCTACTCAACCTTTCCTCATAAGTCAACCCCCTCATCCCCCCAATCAACCTAGTGAACCTTCTCTGAATTGCCTCCAAAGCAAGTATATCCTTTCGTAAATATGGAAACCAAAACTGCACGCAATATTCCAGGTGTGGCCTCACCAATACCTTATATAGCTGAAGCAAGACTTCCCTGCTTTTATACTCCATCCCCTTTGCAATAAAGGCCAAGATACCATTGGCCTTCCTGATCACTTGCTGTACCTGCATACTATCCTTTTGTGTTTCATGCACAAGTGCCCCCAGGTCCCGCTGTATTGCGGCACTTTGCAATCTTTCTCCATTTAAATAATAATTTGCTCTTAGATTTTTTTCTGCCAAAGTGCATGACCTCACACTTTCCAACATTATACTCCATCTGCCAAAGTTTTGCCCACTCACTTAGCCTGTCTGTGTCCTTTTGCAGATTTTTTGTGTCCTCCTCACACATTGCTTTTCCTCCCATATTTGTATTGTCAGCAAACTTGGCTACGTTACACTCAGTCCCTTCATCCAAGTCGTTAATATAGATTGTAGATAATTGGGGTTCCAGCACTGATCCATGCGGCACCCCACTAGTTACTGATTGCCAACCAGAGAATGAACCATTTATCCCGATTCTCTGTTCTCTGTTAGTTAGCCAATCCTCTATCCATGCCAATATATTTCCCCCAATCTGTGAACTTTTATCTTGTGCAGTAACCTTTTATGTGGCACCTTGTCAAATGTCTTCTGGAAATCCAAATACACCACATCCACTGGTTGCCCTTTATCCACCCTGTTCGTTATATTCTCAAAGAACTGCAGCAAATTTGTCAAATATGACTTCCCCTTCATAAATCCATGCTGACTGCCTGACCAAATTTTGATTTTCCAAATGTCCTGCTACTGCTTCTTTAATAATAGACTCCAACATTTTCCCAACCACAGATGTTAGGCTAACCGGCTTTTTGTCTGCCTCCTTTTTTAAATAGGGGCATTACATTTGCAGTTTTCCAATCTGCTGGGACCTCCACAGAATCCAGAGAATTTTGGTAAATTACAACCAATGCATCCACAATCCCTGCCACTACTTCTCTTAAGATCCTAGGATGCAAGCCATCAGGTCCAGGCGATTTATCTGCCTTTAGTCCCATTATCCTACTGAATACCACCTCCTTAGTGATTGTGATTGTGTTAAGTTCCTCCCCCCTATAGCCCTTTGTCTATCCACTGTCGGAATATTGTTAGTGTCCTCTACCGTAAAGCCTGATACAAAATATTTGTCCAGAGTTTCTGCCATCTCCATGTTCCCCATGACTAATTCCCCGGTCTCGTCCTCTAAGGGACCATCATTTACTTAGCCACTCTTTTCCTTTTTATATACCTATAGTAACTCTTGCTATCTGTTTTTATATGTTGTGTTAGTTTTCTTTCATAGTCCATCTTCCCTTTCTTAATCATTTTTTTAGTCGTTCTTTGCTGGCTTTTAAAAGCTTCCCAGTCTTCTGTCCTCCCACTAGTTTTGGCCACTTTGTATGCTCTTGTTTTTAATTGGATACCTTCCTTTATTTCTTTAGTTAGCCACAGATAGCTATCTTTTCTCTTACACCCTTTCCTCCTCACTGGAATATATTTTTCTTGAGAGTTGTAAAATATCTCCTTAAATGTACATCACTGTTCATCAACCGTCCTACACTTTAATCTATTTTCCCAGTCCACTTGAGCCAACTCTGCCCTCATACCTTCATAGTCTCCTTTATTTAAGCTTAGTACGCTGGTTAGAGATCCAACTTTCTCACCTTCCATCTGAATTTGAATTCAATCATGCTATGGTCACTCACTCCAAGGGGATCCTTTACTGGGAGAGTGTTTATTAATCCTGTCTCATTACACAGGACCAGATCGAAGATAGCCTGCCCCCTGGTTGCTTCCGTTACATACTGCTCAAGGAACCCATCCCTTACGCACTCTATGAACTCTTCCTCAAGGCTACCCTGACCAATTTGATTTGTCCAATCAATATGGAGGTTAAAATCACCCATGATTATTGCTGTTCCCTTTTTACAAGCCCCCACTATTTCCTGGTTTATGCTCCGACCAACAGAGTTGCTACTGTTAGGGGGCCTATATTCTACGCCCACCAGTGACTTTTTCCCCTTATTGTTCCTTATCTCCACCCAAACTGTTTCAACACCATTATCATTTACTATTACAGTGATTCTATCCTTTATCAATAGAGCTACCCCACCTCCTTTTCCTTTCTGTCTCTCCTTCTAGATTGTCAAGTACCCCTGAATATTTAATTCTCAGTCCTGGTCACCTTGAAACCACCTCTGTAATGGCTATCAGATCATACCTGTTTGTCTCAATTTGTGTCGTCAACTCATCTATTTTGTTACAAATGCTACGTGCATTTAGACAAAGTGCCTTTGTTTGTTTTTTTATTCTTTTTTCCTGCTTGTTTCCTCTCTCCTTCAAACTCACTTTCTTTATTTTTGCTTTCTAATTCCAGCTTTACTCCTCTCCCTACTGAATCTATTTTCAGGTTCCCATCCCCCTGCCAAGCTAGTTTAAACCCTCCCCAACAGCACTAGCAAGCCACCCCGCGAGGATATTGGTCCCGGCTTTGTTGAGGTGCAACCCGTCCGGCTTGTACAGGTCCTACCTCCCCCAGAAGCAGTCCCAATGCCTCAGGAAACTAAAGCGCTCCCGCCTGCACCATCTCTCCAGCCACATATTCATCTGCTCTATCCTCCTATTTCTGTACTCACTAGCTCGTGGCACTGGGAGTAATCCGAAGCTTTTTAATCTCTCTCCTAGCTCCCTAAACTCTGCCTGCAGAACCTCATCCCTCTTCCTACTTACGTCATTGGTACCAATGTGGACCACGACCTCTGGCTGTTCACCCTCTCCCCCCCAGAATGCCCTGCAGCCGCTCAGTGACATCCTTGACCCTGGCACCAGGGAGACAACATACCATCCTGGAGTCACGTCTGCGGCCACAGAAACGTCTGTCTGTTCCCCTGACTCCCCTACCATTATTGCTCTTCCACTCTTCTTCCTCCCCTCCTGTGCAGCTGAGCCACCCGTGGTGCCGTGGACTTGGCTCTGGCTGCACTCCCCAGAGCCACCATCACCCCCACCGGTACTCAGAACAGTTTACCAGTTGGAGAGCGAGATAGACTCAGGGGACTGCTGCACTACTAGTCCTCCTCTTCTGTCTGGTGGTCACCCATTCCCTCTCTGCCTGCACACTCTTAAGCTGTTGTGAGGTTAAGAAGGTTTACGCTTTGAACATTCAGTTCAAACTAATATTCAGAGCAAAATAATGTAGTTGCAGCAATTAGGATATAATTGCCATGAAATGGAAATATATTTCATGGAAAAGACACGATGGGCTAGAAATTGCATGACGCCCCGTTTGGGGCGCAAAAATATTGGCAGGCAAAAATGATTTGCTGCTCCTGGAAACTTCCGCTTTAGTGCCCCAAGAGGGAAGAGGGGTGCTAAATCACACACTACCACTTCCCTTAGAGTGCTAAAGTGAGTGCGAGGGGCGGTATCGGCTTCCCTCACTTAAAGGGAGGGCCAATAATGGGCTCAATCAGTCTTCATGCTCTGTCTGTGGGGCCACGGGACCTGCGCTATGTGCAGAGCAGCCGCAAGCACTGTAAGAGAGAGCAGGGCTGATGAATCGCGGGGGTCAAAAGAAATCAGGAGGCAGCAGACTGGGGAGAGAAATACATTTTGTCCCACCTGACCACCACTGCCTTTAAATATCACTCCCCAAGCGGCCAGCCGAGGTGACAATGCCTCCTGCAGCTGCCATTGTTGATGCCCGGCGATGCTGCAGGGGGCAGGAGCGAATATTGCATCCAGGGCGGTAACCGGGCACTGCGCACCGGATGATGTCACGGGGCGCAAGAGAGCGAGGCAGTAAATGTTAGCATCAGTGCATAACCGCCAGGGAAGTTGACGGATATCGGTGGTTTCACCGCACCTGGTTGCTAACCTCGTACTGCCCCGCTACTGCCCCCCGCTAACAGGAGGTGCAAACCAGGCAAATTTAGACCCCAACATACCCCAAGGGTTTCCCTTGGACTTAATCCCAGACAAGTCTGGACAATCCCAGATTGCTAATAAACCCCGCATCCCCCCCCCCGCCCCCACCAACCCTACTCCCCAAATGGGCCCATTTCACAGTAAATAAGAACAGTCTTACGAAGATACGAAATTGGTGGGCAGGAAACGACCAGCTGGTCCATCAAGCTTGTCCCACATCATTATCATCACCACACGTTTGGCAAAATGCAGTAACAACTTATCACCTCCGATCAAGGACACAAAAAACCTACAAAAGGCTAAGTGAGTGGGCAAATATTTGGCAGATGGAGTATAATGTTGGAAAGTGTGAGGTTATGCACTTTGTCAGAAAAAAAATCTAAGAACAAGTTATTATTTAAATGGAGAAAAATTGCAAAGTGCTGCAGTACAGCGGGACCAGGGGGTACTTGTGCATGAAACACAAAAGGTTAGTATGCAGGTACAGCAAGTGATCAGGAAGGCCAATGGAATCTTGGCCTTTATTGTAAAGGGGATGGAGTATAAAAACAGGGAAGTCTTGCTACAGTTATACAGGGTATTGGTGAAGCCACACTTGGAATACTGCGTGCAGTTTTGTTTTCCATATTTACGAAAGGCTATACTTGCTTTGGAGGCAGTTCAGAGAAGGTTCACTAGGTTGATTCCGGGGATGAGGGGGTTGACTTTTGAGGAAAGGTTGAGTAGGTTGGGCCTCTACTCATTGGAATTCAGAAGAATGAGAGGTGATCTTATCGAAACGTATAAGATTATGAGGGGGCTTGACAAGGTGGATGCAGAGAGGATGTTTCCACTGATAGGGGAGACTAGAACTAGGGGGCATAATCTTAGAATAAGGGGCCACCCATTTAAAACAGAGATGAGGAGAAATTTCTTCTCTCAGAGGGTTGCAAATCTGTGGAATTCGCTGCCTCGGGGAGCTGTGGAAGCTGGGATATTGAATAAATTTAAGACAGAAATAGACAGTTTCTTAACTGATAAGGCAATAAGGGGTTATGGGGAGTGGGCAGGGAAGTGGACCTGAGTCCATGATCGGATTATATTAAATGGAGGAGCAGGCTCAAGGGGCCGTATGGCCTACTCCTGCCCCTATTTCTTATGTTCTTATCAAGCCCCTTATTTCTGTCAGATTAATGTTGGCGTTGTTTGAAAAAGCCGGCTTGTGATTCAGAATACCTGTGGATGTGATGAAGTGCCCAACAAGTGGACTTAGTTTCACAGCAGTGAGCAACTGCGCGTAGTTTGAGAGACTGGCTCCCGCTCGTTAGAGAAACATTGTAATCTAAAGGAAAAGGTGCCTCACATGCATCCTCTATTTAACATTCGCTGTCAGTTAAAGGCGAGCAGAACACCGGTTCAGAATAAGCATCGTCAGTAAATCTGAAGAGAAGCAATGTTCTCTGTTTGTTTCCCCAACATCTGTGCTGTTACACCCGTATGCTCAGGCTGTCTGGTGTCAAACACGATTATGAAATATTCATAAAAAGAGAAAAAAAATTATTAAATGCTCAGCAGACTGTAAATTAAATTTAGAACATATAGATTAAAAATAAGACTCTTGGCAGGATGCCCAAGAAAACTGCAGTGACAGGTCTAACCTCAAATAATCCCCCAAACTCTAGTCACAGACGCACAGTGGCTAATGCCTCACATTAAGCAACTTGGAGGCTACGATTAGCCTCTTGGATGAGAACATACAGCACCTCAAGTGATGAGCAATCCTTTCCCCTCAAGGCTCCAACCTTTAATTTTATGGTCACTCCCTTCCCTGTCTCCATTTTTCAATGCTACCGTAATCATTGCTCCTCGCATCTTCCCCCTCTTTTTCCTCCGAAGTTACAACTAAATCTTCCTACATACGCGTTCTCCTCCTTGCACGGAAATAAAATTCAGCACATCATCTACTGCTTGAACGTATTCTTTCACAGGAGCTGTGTAATGTGTGCACCTGCGCGAATGCTCACAGGTTTGTGGAGCTGTTGAGTTGTGAGTGGCTCAGCCAGTCACGTGATGTTCACAAGACTCAATAAAACCCCAGCCAGTTGGGTTCGGGGGATCCACGATGTGGTTGTGGGCCTGGTGGATGAACTGGTAATGTGTAGCGTGATTGTTCAATCTTTGCTAATAAACCAACTAGTTCAATAGCAATGTGTTGCTATGCATTCTTAAGCAAAGAACCCTTGAAGCAAATACATTACAAGCTGGAAACTGGAATTTCTCACCAGCCTCCAGCCTTTCCTTCTTCCTGCAACCAAACCCAAGAATGGTGGCAACCACCCAAACAGAGCTTCAACGGAGGTTCACCAGACTGCTTCCTGGGATGGAGGGATTGTCCTACGAGGAGAGATTGAGTAGACTAGGCCTA
Source organism: Pristiophorus japonicus (assembly GCF_044704955.1). Lineage (NCBI taxonomy): Eukaryota > Metazoa > Chordata > Chondrichthyes > Pristiophoridae > Pristiophorus > Pristiophorus japonicus. The sequence goes on along the minus strand of NC_091991.1, from coordinate 176,022,617 downwards.
TATCCTCGAGAGTTTAGAAGAATGAGAGATGATCTCATTGAAGCATATAAAATTCTTAAAAGGCTTGACAGGGTTAATACTGAGAAAATGTTTCCCCTGGCTGGGGAGTCCAGAACACGGGCTCACAGTCTCAAAATAAAGGCTCAGCCATTTAGGACTGAGATGAGGAGAAATTTCTTCACTCAGAGGATGGTGAATCTTTGGAATTCTCTACCCCAGAGGGCTGTGGATGCTCAGGCGTTGAGTATATTCAAGACAGAGGTCAATAATATTTGGGGAACGAAAGAAAACCAGGGATATGGGGACAGTGCAGGAAAGTGGAGTTGAGGTAGAAGATCAGCCATGATCTTATTGAATGGCGGAGCAGACTCGAGGGGCTGAATAGCCGACTCCTGCTCCTAATTATTATGTTCTGATGTAACTTGCTTCATCTTCTCTCCAACACTTTTCAACCTTGCCTGCACCAGGGCCCTTGCCCCACCTAGCTTCACAATTAAAAAAGCCCCCAGACTCAATGCTTTGCTATTTTAACATAAACATACCAAGCTCTTTCTGACATTCCTGGACCAATAGCCACAACATTCAAGTGAGATTTGCGCAGGCATCATCATTTACCTTGTTCGGGGAAATGGATGTAGGCTACAAGTTGCAATTCTACTACCCTTCCCCTTCCCCTAGGAGACAGAAAGGGGATAGAGGGAAGCAGAGAGGGGAGGAGAGACAGAAAGGGAGAGGGGGAGAGAGAGAAGAAGGAAAGAGAGAAGGGGGAACAGAGAGAAGCGGAGAGGGGAGGAGAGATAGAGGGGGAGAGAGAGAAGGAGAAGAGAGAGAAGGGAGAACAGAGAGAAGCGGAGAGGGGAGGAGAGACAGAAAGGGAGAGGGGTGGAGAGAGAAGGAGGAGAGAGAGAAGGGGGGACAGAGATAAGGGGGAGAGAAGGGGAGAGAGAAAGAGAAGGGGGGAGAGAGAGAAGTGAGAGAGAGAGAGAGAGAGAGAAGGGAGAAATGGAGGATAGACAAAAAGGAAAAGGAGGTGGGGTAGCGTTGCTGGTTAAAGAGGAAATTAACGCAATAGTAAGAAAGGACATTAGCTTGGATGATGTGGAATCAGTATGGGTAGAGCTGCGGAATACCAAAGGGTAGAAAACGCTAGTGGGAGTTGTGTACAGACCACCAAACAGTAGTAGTGAGGTTGGGGATGGCATCAAACAAGAAATTAGGGATGCGTGCAATAAAGGTACAGCAGTTATGATGGGCGACTTTAATCTACATATAGATTGGGCTAACCAAACTGGTAGCAATGCGGTGGAGGAGGATTTCCTGGAGTGTATTAGGGATGGCTTTCTAGACCAATATATCGAGGAACCAACTAGAGAACTGGCCATCCTAGACTGGGTGTTGTGTAATGAGAGAGGACTAATTAGCAATCTTGTTGTGCGAGGCCCCCTGCAGAAGAGTCACATAATATGGTAGAATTCTTTATTAAGATGGAGAGTGACAGTGTTAATTCAGAGATTAAGGTCCTGAACGTAAGGAAAGGTAACTTCAATGGTATGAGACGTGAATTGGCTAAGATAGACTGGCAAATGATACTTAAAGGGTTGACAGTGGATAGGCAATGGCAGACATTTATAGATTACATAGATGAACTTCAACAATTGTACATCCCTGTCTGAGTAAAAATAAAACGGGGAAGGTAGCTCAACCGTGCCTAACAAGGGAAATTAGGGATAGTGTTAAATCCAAGGAAGAGGCATATAAATTGGCCAGAAAAAGCAGCAAACCTGAAGACTGGGAGAAATTTAGAATTCAGCAGAGGAGGACTAAGTGTTTAATTAAGAGGGGAAAATAGAATACGAGAGTAAGCTAGCAGGGAACATAAAAACTGACTGCCAAAGCTTCTATAGATATGTGAAGAGAAAAAGATTAGTGAAGACCAACGTAGGTCCTTTGCAGTCGGATTCAGGTGAATTTTTAATGGGGAACAAAAAAATGGCAGACCAATTGAACAAATACTTTGGATCTGTCTTCACTAATGAAGACACAAATAACCTTCCTGAAATACTATGGGTTCGAGGGTCCAGCGAACTGGAGGAACTGAAGGAACTCCTTATTAGTCAGGAAATTGTGTTAGGGAAATTGATGGGATTGAAGGCCGATAAATCCCCAGGCCGATAAATCCCCAGGGCCTGATAGGCTGCATCCCAGAGTACTTAAGGAAGTGGCCCTAGAAATAGTGGATGCATTGGTGATCATTTTCCAACATTCTATTGAGTCTGGATCAGTTCCTATGGACAGGAGGGTAGCTAATGTAACACCACTTTTTAAAAAAGGAGGGAGAGAGAAAACAGGGAAATATAGACCGGTTAGCCTAACATTGGTGGTAGGGAAAATGTTGGAATCAATTATTAAAGATGAAATAGCAACGCATTTGGAAAGCAGTGACAGGATCGGTCCAAGTCAGCATAGATTTATGAAAGGCAAATCATGCTTGACAAATCTTCTAGAATTATTTGAGGATGTAACTAGTAGAGTGGACAAGGGAGAACCAGTGGATGTGATGTATTTGGACTTTCAAAAGGCTTTTGACGAGGTCCCACACAAGAGATTAGTGTGCAAAATTAAAGCACATTGTATTGGGGGTAATGTATTGACGTGGATAGAGAATTAGTTGGCAGAGAGTCGGAATAAATGGGTCTTTTTCAGAATGGCAGGCAGTGACTAGTGGGGTACCGCAGGATTCAGTGCTGGGACCCTAGCTATTTACAATATACATCAATGATTTAGATGAAGGAATTGAATGTAATATCTCCAAGTTTTCAGATGACACTAAACTGGGTGGCGGTGTGAGCTGTGAGGGGGACGCTAAGAGGTTGCAGGGTGACTTGGACAGGTTAGGTGAGTGGGCAAATGCATGGCAGATGCAGTATAATGTGGATAAATGTGAGGTTATCCACTTAGGTGGCAAAACAGGAAGACAGAATATTATCTGAATGGTGACAGATTAGGAAAAGGGAAGGTGCAACGGGACCTGGGTATCATGATACATCAGTCATTGAAAGTTGGCATGCAGGTACAGCAGGCGGTGAAGAAGGCAAATGGCATGTTGGCCTTCATAGCTAGAGGATTTGAGTAGAGGAGCAGGGAGGTCTTACTGCAGTTGTACAGGGCATTGGTGATGCCAGAGCTGGAATATTGTGTTCAGTTTTAGTCTCCTAATCTGAGGAAGGACATTCTTGCTATTGAGGGAGTACAGCGAAGGTTCAGCAGATTGATTCCCGGGATGACAGGGCTGACATATGAGGAGAGACTGGATCAACTGTGCTTGTATCCACTGGAGTTTAGAAGAATGAGAGGGGATCTCATAGGAACATATAAAATTCTGACGGGACTGGACAGGTTAGAGGCAGGAAGAATGTTGCTGGGGAGTTCCAGAACCAGGGGTCACAGTCTAAGAATAAGGGGTAAGCCATTTACGACCAAGATGAGGAGAGACTTCTTCACTCAGAGAGTGGTTAACCTGTGGAATTCTCTACCGCAGAAAGTTGATGAGGCCAGTTTGGCAGATATATTCAAAAGGGAGTTAGAGATGGCCCTTACAGCCAAAGGGATCAAGGGGTATGGAGAGAAAGCAGGAAAAGGGGACTGAGGTTGAATGATCAGCCATGATCTTATTGAATGGCGGTGCAGGCTCGAGGGGTCGAATGGCCTGCTCCTACACCTAATTTCTATGTTTCTATGTTTCTATGAGAGAGAGTAAAGGGGAGAAAGAGAAGAGGAAAGAATGAAAGGGAGAGAGAAAGAAGGGAAAAGAGGAGGGAGAAAGTGAGAGAAGAGGGAGAGAGAAGGGAAAAGAGAGAAGGGGAGCGTGAGAGAAGGAGGGAGCAATTGATCTATTGAGATTGATTGAAGGACAGAGATATGAGGAGATTTGACATTAAATGGCCCGATATACTTACTCCCGTTTAAAGAGACAGGTTCCTGTGTGGAATCCCATCACCTTGCCTGTTCTGAGCTGCAAGGTTTCTTTCTGTTGAATGACACAACTTAATTTTATGCTGCACTTTTCAAGATGTCATAAAAGTGACTGTATGTCCCTAAGTATGTAAGCATTTTCTCATATCCCCAGCTCAGCAGATAAAGAAACATCACCTCCAGTTTTCAGCTGCTATCATTTCTCCAGGTTAGTAAAAAAATTGCTTAGCATAAATACATTTTATTTTCTCATTGCAGGGATCAAATCTGTGAGCGGACAGCAAGGGGAATAAAAAGAAAAGTACTTTTAATAATGTAATATCCTTCCCAAGGGGAAGAATACATCTTAGTTATGGTGCCTTTGTTGACTTTGAAAGTCTTTATTAGAATTTTTGAGAATAGACGAGAGAGAAAGAGGGAGGAATTCTGATTGTTTCCCAGTTCCAAGTTGATGTGTCCATGCCCAGTGTTTGGCAATGATTACACAGTGGCTCTCAGGGTCTGAGGTGCTCTGAAGAGGTGTGAAGACTAAATCAAATGTTTTACGAATAACTTAGTACATTGTGATGGTCAAATGGGGTTTATATCCATCATTTCCCCATAGCATAGTTACCTACAGGCCATCAATATGAGATAGTCAACAAGAAATTTAATAAGGAATTTAGAAGAAACGTCTTTACCCAGAGTAGTGAGAATGTGGAACTCGCTACCACAGAGAGTGGTTGAGGTGAATAGTATCGATGCATTTAAGGGTAGGCTAGACAAGCATATGAGGGAGAAGGGAACAGAGAGTCATGCTGATAGAGTTAATTGAGGAAGGATGGGAGGAGGCTTGTGGAGTATAAACGCTGGCATGAACTGGTTGGACCGAATGGCCTGTTTCTATGCTGTATATACTAGGTAATTCTATGTAATTTTCACGAGCGGAATGGTGGAGAAAGGGTCCAGAATGGAAGACAAGCACTTTTCTCGGAGGCAGTTAGGAAATATAAAGATCTCCTGGCTCTCGATCACAGGATGCTAATGTCTCATAAGTAAGCTGTCGGCCACTTCTCATTCTGCCTTTCCTCTCTCCTCCCAGTTAAGAAAATGAGGTGTAACAGTTAACGCTCTCTCCCATCTCTCTCTATTTGTGCAAAGTCTATAGGCAGACACACCTGTCCTGTGATGTGAAACTTAACAATCACCCTCTTATTGCAATATTTCACAGCAAAGATTACACAGGTGCCCATCATCCACACCTGTCTACTCGAAAAAGGTAGAATACAACAAGCTGTTAGATGGTTTTGTTCAGGCTAAAACTACAAGTGCAATTTATTTACAAGATTTATAATTACACAGAAGGAAAGGAATACAGCAGATTATCAGCAATACAATCCGTTAGAAACTGCCTCAGAAATAATATTGTCCAATATCTTGTATCCTTTTTGTAATCTTCCAGCATTTTTTAATGAAAACAGTCTGTGTAATGTATGCATCTGTGAGTACACTCACAGGTTTGGGAGTGGCTTAGCCAGTCACGTGATGTTCACAAGACTCAATAAAACCTCAGTCGGTTGGGTCTAGGTCATCCACGATGAGGTATGCAGTTGTGAGCCTAATGGATGAACTGGTAATGTTTAGTGTGATTGTTAAACCTTTTTTAATAAACCAGCTAGTTCTTAATAGCAATGCGTTGCTATGAATTCTTAAGCAAAGAACCAATGAAGCAAATACATTACAGTCTGCTCCATTGCTCTGAAGCCATCAGTTATAATGTGGTCACAAATGGTTGAAGGAAGGGAACTCCAGATTAGAGAGATCCGGCAGCACTTATCCTACTTCAAACAGGTATTTAACATCCCTCATCAAAGCAGCTCTATTGCACTAGGCATAGAAGTATATTATTCGTTCCTAGCATCCTTTAGGTGCATAATCCAGACTTCTGCACTTGATGAGTTTTGATAATCTATGATATCTGATTTATACATCAAATTATTGCCAGTACTCAAAGAGATAGCTTGACATCAGTATGACACTGCAAACGTGCATGCATTAGCATCGCAAGAGTGAGCGAATTACTGATGCAATGTATGCAATCATGGGCACTGTAGGAAGCTGGTGGCTTCCTCCCAGCAAAACCCATCGTTGTCTCTACGGACAGAATTTATAAATTGATCCACTTCCAGCCCACAAAGACAAAAAAAAAATCTTTGGCAGCTAAGATTTTTAATTCAACATTTTATTATATTTTCAGGTGAAAATTGAGAGATTGTAGAGCAGCCTAAAAGAAGGGAGTGGGGAGCTGAGGTTCTTTATTCCCGGTGGAGTTTTCCTACAGCACAGGTTCTCCACAGCTGGTCAGATGGTCTGTGCCCAAGCCTTCACTAACTCTGCTCTGAACGCAGCCAGGGAGAGTGACTGGGTACCATTGGGACAACTGGTCATTGGTGAGATTGATAGGTCATTGCATCCATCCCCAACATACACTGTGGGGCCAGACATTAGAGGGCTCATTTTGACTTTGTGCAAAAGTGCAAGAGGGGTGGTAGCGAATCGGCTGGCCGTTTGAAATCTCTCCCAATTTTAATTTCCATTAAAAAGAAAGACTCGCGTCTCAAAGCGCTTTGCAGCCAATGAAGTACTTTTGAAGAGTAGTCACTGTTGTAATGTAGGGAAACGTGGCAGCCAATTTGTGCACAACAAGCTCCCACAAACAGCAATGTGATAATGACCAGATCATCTGTTTTTAGTGATGTTGGTTGAGAAAGAAAGAACGAAAGAAAGACTTGGATTTATACGAGAATCTTGTTTTTTAGTGATGTTGATTGAGGGATAAATATTGGCCAGGACACCGGAAAGAATTCCCCTGCTCTTTTTCAAAAATAGTGCCATAGGATCTTTTATACCCACTTGAGAGGGCAGAAGGTGCCTCAGTTTAACGTCTCATCCGATTGCCCGTTTTACACTATTACCCGTTTTACACTATTACCCGAAGTCAAAACTCCCCCCCTCGGTCTCAGTGCTCAAATATAAATAAAAATGGTGTCGCCAGATTAATATACCTAAACTTTAGAGGAATGCTGAGATACACTTGCAAGGATTTCACGGCACCATTAGATATTTGGACATTAAGAATTCTCGGACATTGAAGATACCAACAGTGCCCTCTGTAGGACATGACACATAGCACGGGTCATCACATCGGAAAAATCAGAGGCACAGCAGTGGGCAATGCGGAAGGAAGGAGAAGGAAGGAAGGAGAAGGAAGGGAAAGAAAGAAAGAAAGAAAGAAAGAAAGAAAGAAAGAAAGAAAGAAAGAAAGAAAGAAAGAAAGAAAGAAAGAAAAGAGAGACTTTTATATAGCTCCTTTCACAACCACCGGACGTCTCAAAGTGCTTTACAGCCAATGAAGTACTTTTGGAGTGTAGTCACTGTTGTAATGTGGGAAACACAGCAGGTAATTTACGCACAGCAAGCTCCCACACACAGCAATGTGATTATGACCAGAGAATCTGTTTTTGTTATGTTGATTGAGGGATAAATATTGGCCGGGACAAAACAAAATCAACAGCTGGAGAGATGCGTCAGTTTAGGCGAGCACAGAACTGAAGGCCACGGCCTCGATTCTAACTCCGGTGAGCATCAGTGTAAGTTAGAAATGAGACGAGGCACGAGTGAGATGATCCTACAACCTAGCAGTCCACCGGCACTCGTGGTTAGGGTCACACATAAAGCATGGCAGTCGGAGGAGTGAGGTCACCCTGAAGAACTGTACCTCGGCATCAGTCACTGCAACACATGGTGCTTTCCAACATTAAACCAAACATTAAAATCATTGTAGAATTCCATTTCCTGTTCCACACTTAATTCATGGGTTCCGTGACATGCAGGCATTAATCGTTAAAGTTAAAACCAGAATAAGCTGGAAAGATCACTGGCATTGGAAAAAGAAAGTGAGTACTTTGGTCTGCAACCTTCTCTCTCTTCTCCCCTCCACCCCTCTCCTCTCCCTCTCACTCTCCCCTCTCCTCTCCCTCTCACTCTCCCCTCTCCTCTCTCCTCTCCCTCTCACTCTCCCCTCTCCTCTCTTCCCCTTTTAGAACACCTAACTCATTTCTTTCTCTCAGACGCTGAAGGACTTGAGTTTCCTGCACTGCATTCGTAATTCAGCTGTCCAATTCTTATTGTTTTGATTGATTAAAGTTTGTAACAGATTTATTAGTAAATATCAGGACAAATGCATGACCCCATTCCCCTCCCCTCCTCTCCCCTCTCCTTGCCTATCCCTCTCCTATCGCTTCTCCTATCTCCCCTCTTCTCCCCTCTCCTCTCTCCTCTTCCTCTCCCTCTCCTCTCCTCCCTTCCCTTCTCTCTCTTCTCCCCTCCACCCCTCTCCTCTCCCCTCTTCTCCTCTCCCCTCTCCCCTCTCCTCTCGCTCTCACTCTCTCCTCTCCTCTCTTCCCTTCTCTCTCCTCTCCCCTCCACCCCTCTCTACTCCTCTCCCCTCTCTCCTCTCCCCACCTCTCCTCCCTTCCCCACCTCTCCTCTCCTCTCCCCTCTCTCCTCTCCCCACCTCTACTCCCTTCCCCTTCTCTCCTCTCCCCTCTCCTTCCCCTTCTCCGACCCCTCTCCAATTTCCGCCTGAGTATCAGCCCTACAGAGAGAGAGAATCTTCTCTGCTGAATCTTTGCTTGAATTTTCAGTACCTAGTGCTGCGGGATAAGTTGCTTGAATTTTGCGCAGTATTGTCACTCTCGGTTATCACAAGCACACAGAGTTCATCAATCAGTGGTTAATCTCACAGGTTCAGGCCCCTATGGACCTTCCAGGCAGGACCAGGAAGAATCTTGTTATATTAATGGGAGATTTGTAATAACCATTACATCAATGTTTGACTGCACATGATACAGTGTGAAGCACAAAGTGCTGATTCAGTAACTATCCATCAACATTTATGGGTAGGGAGTAGCTACGAACACCAATATCTCTGGGATCAAAAGTGCTTCCTAATGAGCTAAGAATTTGCTCTCCACACACTTTACTTCTGCACTTTTCAAATATTGCAATGTAAAATGTCACTTAACTTCCACCCGGTTCCTAGGTGTCCTTTGAGCGTCACTTATTCCCTTGCAGCTCCTGCTGCAAGATATTGCAATGCATTAATGAATCTGGATCATTTCCAAAGATGGAATATTATTTCCACAACAGGTATTAACTACTATTAACAAAGGTAATATCAAACATCGAATGGATTAGTCTCTTACTTTGTTTCAATCTCTTTCACTACACTAGGAAGGGTACGGCAGCATAGTGGTTACATCCCTGGACTAGTAATCTAGGAAGCCTGGTCTGGAGATGTGAGTTCAAATCCTATCATGACAGCTGGAGAATTTAAATTCTAGTATCAATAATGATGACTATTAAATGACCGGATTGTTGTAAAAACCCATCTGGGTCACTAATGTCCTTTAGGGAAGGAAATCTGCCGCCCTTACCTGGCCTGGGCCTGTATGTGACTCTAGACCCACAGCAATGTGGGTGACTCTTAACTGTTCTCTGAAATGACACAGGCAGCTCACCATCTCCTTCTCAAGGGCAAATAGGGATGGGCAATAAATGCAATAAGTGATGCTCACATCCTGTGAACAAATAAATGGATTTTTAAAACTCCCATTGGTTCAGTTTTCCCTCCCTCAGCCACTTTTGATAAGCAATCTGTTGATAGTTTTGGGGGTTTTTTTTTGTTTAACGAGCCATAATCGCCTATTATTCTTCAATCAGTATGAGGACAACAATTTGTAAACATTGACATCTGCAATTCAAATCATATCAAAACACAATAATTACACATCATTTACAAATCTCTGCAATTAATTGCATTGTTGCACTCAAGTCTCTTTATTGGAATGTGAGGTTTATTGCAAGAACAGAATGAATTCTCAGTGGAGCGGGACACTGCTTTAACGGAGTAGTAACTGCATTCTCGGTGCCTGCCTTTTTGTTAACACATTATAAATTGGCTATGCCATTTTCACTGTGCCAGTCTATGCCATTCTATTACATGGTAACTTGTATTGCACCACTCAAGTACAAGATGGAGTTAGCCCTAGCCCTAACGCTGGCCCTATCCCCAAACCTAATCTTACTCACAACACCCTCACCCCAACCCTAAATGCAGAACTCGCCTAACCCACTGAACCTGACCCCAAGTCCCCAACCCTAAGGGACTGGTTTCTACAGGCCCCCCTCCCCTCCTTACATTGGCTGTCAGTCATGGCTCACTGACAAGAAGTCAGGATCGATCCCAGGGAGTTTATTTCAGCATGTGTTAGCCCGGTGTGTTTATCAGCATTCGATGCCCAGTACTCTAATCGTGCTGGAAGCGAGAGAAACCCATTCAGTCCAACAGATGACATCTGGAGAAATAAAAGCCTCACATGCCTCACATAGTGGAAATAAAGACAGAAAATGGTCTGTCATGAAGAGATGATTAGTGATTAGCACCCAAGACATGAACTTGCATCAAAACAATCGAAAGTACCACATAAACAAGAAAAACACTACGATAAAAGTGGGTTCAGATCCATACCACCATTGCCTCCGACACTGGGGCTGGTAATGGAGGACGGCTGCAGCAGAGCCATTGGGAATGGAGAAGGTGTGGGCTGGTTCTTGGGGTGCAGATCCCCTATTGGTACACGGCCGGTGGGGTGGTCTGCATCCCTGGGGTCTATCCACATCTCTCCACCACATTCCAGGGTCACAGGAGTCTCTGCTCCTCGACAGATTTTCCGAGCTTTCCTCCTAAAAAGGGGAAAGTCTTGCTTGACCAACCTCATTGATTTTTTTGAAGAGAAACAGAGAGAGTAGACAATGGTAATGCAGTAGATACCTGCCCTTCTGTATGGCTCAGAGACATGGACCATGTACAGTAGACATCTCAAGGGAGAAATATCATCAATGATGTCTCCGCAAGATCCTACAAATCCCCTGGGAGGACAGGGACACCAACATCAGTGTCCTCATTCAGGCTAACATCCCCAGCATTGAAGCACTGACCACACTCGATCAGATCCACTGGGCAGGCCACATAGTCCGCATGCCAGACATGAGACTCCCAAAGCAAGTGCTCTACTCGGAGCTCCTTCGTGGCAAACGAGCCAAAGGTGGGCAGAGGAAACGCTACAAGGACACCCTCAAAGCCTCCCTGATAAAGTGCAACATCCCCACTGACACCTGGGAGTCCCTGGCCCAAGACTGCCCTAAGTGGAGGAAGTGCATCCGAGAGGGCGCTGAGCACCTCGAGACTCAACGCCGAGAGCATGCAGAAATCAAGCACAGACAGTGGAAAGAGCGTGCGGCAAACCAGTCCCACCCACCCCTTCCCGCAACGACTATCTGTCCCACCTGTGACAGAATCTGTGGCTCTCGTATTGGACTGTTCAGCCACCAAAGAACTCATTTCAGGAGTGGAAGCAAGTCTTCCTCGATTCCGAGGGACTGCCTATGATGATGAGTTGATGTGATTTATCTAGATTTTCAAAAGGCTTTCGGTAAGATACCCCATAATAGTCTGATGAACAAAGTCAGAGAATGCAGAGTCAGGGCACAGATAGCAGAATGGATTGCTAGCTGGCTTCAAGACAGAAAGCAGAGAGTAGGGGTAAAGGGTAGCTATTCACAGTGGCAGAAGGTGGGTAGTGGTGTTCCACAAGGATCAGTACTGGGACCACTGTTATTCACAATTTATATTAATGATTTAGACTTTGGAATCAAAAACACAATTTCTAAATTTGCGGATGACATCGAATTGAGAGGATAGTCAATACTGAGGAGAACTGCAACAAATTACCGGAGGACATTAATAAACGCAGAATGGGTATATAATTGGCAGATGAAGTTCAACACAGATAAATGTGAGATAGAAGAATAGAGAGGTCACTTATTAATTGGAGGGTGCGAGTGTGGGTGGGGTAGAGGAACAAAGGGATCTCGGAGTACACAAACACAAATCACTAAAAGTTGTGACACAGGTTAACAAGGCCATAAAAAAGCAAACTAAGCATTGGGGTTTACTTCTAGAGGGATAGAATTGAAAAGTAGAGAAGTTATGCTCAACCTGTATTGAATCTTGGTTAGACCACACTTGGAGCACTGCGTACAGTTCTGGTCGCCATATTATAAAAAGGATATAGCGGCACTGGAGAGGATGCAGAGAAGATTTACAAGGATGATACCAGAAATGCAAGGGTATATGTATCAGGAAAGGATGAGCAGGGTGAGGATCAGCAAATCCTTCTATGCCGGGCTGTACGACGTCAAGCCCACAAATCGCGCGGCCTCCCTGTCTTTCCTGTCGTCTATCTCATGGATCTTAGACGACAGCGAGCGGGAGAGTCTGGACCACCCGCTAACTCTGGACGAGATGACAAAGGCCGTCCGGTCCCTCAAGATGAGTAAAACTCCCGGAAGCGACGGCTTACCGGTCGAGTTGTATTCAGCTCTGTGGGACTGGATGGGCCCAGACCTGCTGGAAGTGTACGGGGGTATGCTTCTGGCCGGCAGTATGTCAGAATCAATGAGGAAAGGCATCATCTACAAGCAGAAGGGGGAGAGGGAGGAAATCAAAAACTGGCAGCAAATTTCGCTGCTCAATGTGGACTACAAGATCCTGTCGAAGGTCATCGCAAACAGGGTCAAGTCTGTTCTGGAGCTGGTGATCCACCCGGACCAGACCCAAGCTGTCCCCGGCAGGAAGATCTCCGATAGCCTCGCGCTACTCAGGGATACGATTGCCTACGTGCAGGACAGGAGGGTGGACACCTGTTTAATCAGCTTGGACCAGGAGAAGGCCTTTGACAGGATATCTCACACGTACCTAATGGATGTGCTCTACAAGATGGGGAGAGTATCCGCAATTGGATCCAACTGCTCTATACAAACATCAGTAGTGCAGTTCTAATCAACGGGTGGGAAACTGAAAGCTTTCCGATCAGGTCTGGAGTCAGGCAAGGCTGTCCCCTCTCCTCTGTCTTGTTTGTGTGCTGTATCGAGCCCTTTGCCGAGTCCATCAGGAAGGATGCGGGCATTAGTGGGGTGACAATCCCAGGCAGCAGAGGCGCTCAGGTTAAGACCTCCCTGTACATGGATGACATCACCGTCTTTTGCTCGGATCCGCAGTCGGTCCGCGGATTGCTCACAATCTGTGACCAGTTTGAACTGGCCTCGAGAGCGAAGGTAAATCACAGCAAAAACGAGGCCATGTTCTTTGCAAGCTGGTCCGACCGATCCTTTATTCCCTTCACTGTGAAGTCAGATTACCTGAAGGTTTTGGGAATATGGTTCGGAGCGGACGAGGCGTGTGTCAAAAACTGGAAGGCGCGTATCGCTAAAGCGAAACATAAACTGGGATGGTGGAAGCTGTGCTCACTCTCCATTGCAGGAAAGAACCTGGTCATCAGGAGTGAGGTGTTCTCGGTGTTGTTGTACGTGGCGCAGGTCTGGCCCATACCCCTCTCCTGTGCCGTGCAAGTCACCCGAGCCGTCTTCCACTTCATCTGGAGATCGAAAATGGACTGTGTCCGCAGAGACATGATGTACAAATCTCTGGACAAGGGGGGAAAGAACATTCTGAACGTGGCCCTCATCCTGATGGCTACCTTTGTGTGTGGCTGCATCAAGCTGTGCATAGACCCTTCGTACGCAAACACGAAGTGTCACTACGTGCTGAGATTCTATCTGTCCCCAGTGTTGCGAAGGATGGGTCTGGCCAGGCTGCTGCAGAACGCTCCAACCAGTTGGACCATGCCTCAGCACCTGTCCTTCGTGGAAAAGTTTTTCAAGAGAAACACTTTTGACCACAAGGCCATAAAGCAGTGGTCGGCACGCAAGGTCCTGGACACCCTACAAAAGAAGGTGATGATGGATCCTGTCGGACGGTTCCCCGAGCAGACTGTCGAACTCGTTTGGCAGAATGTCTCATCGCCAGAACTTTCACACAAGCACCAAGACATAGCTTGGTTGGCAGTGAGGAGGACCCTACCCGTCAGATCCTTCATGCACAGCCGGGGTTTCAGAGACACGGCACTCTGCCCCCGAGTTGGCTGTGGTGCGGACGAGACTGTCATCCATCTCCTTTGGGACTGCCCCTTTGCAAGGCAGGTCTGGAAGGAGATGCAGTGGTTGCTGTCGAGCTTCATCCCAAGCAGCTCCATAACACAGGACTCTGTGCTCTACGGATTGTTCCCAGAGACACATGCCGAGACAGACATCATCTGCTGCTGGAGGGCTATCAACTCGGTGAAAGACGCACTTTGATCTTGCCGAAATTTGCTGGTCTTCCAGAGCAAGGAGACATCCACGTCTGCGTGTTGCAGACTGGCGCAATCCAAGATCCAGGAATACGTGCTGAGGAACGCACTAAAAATTGGTGCAGTCGCCGCAAAGGCACGGTGGGGAAGAGCCCTTCCGCCATGGTAAACCCAGGGGCTGGAATCAGTATAAAACTCCCCTCGGGCTGTACTTGCAAACCTTTGTATATATAGAGCACCATGATCTGAAAACACCTATGTAGTGCCATGTATAATGCAAGTTCTGCAACTGTTTAGTAATGTATGTTGTAAAGAAATGTAACTATACCCTCACCTGTTCCGTGCACTGTATAGTGCCACATGTAATGTAATTTGATGACTGTATTACAATGTATCCTGGATTGTACTGAATTGTACCCTGAAATGTAAAGCAAGCAAATATATTGAACGGAACTGCTGTCAGCATCCAAATGTATTGTATGGAATTGCTGACCGCATCTAAATGTACTGAACTGCCTTCCAATGTATCGTGCAAATTTTTATATGAATAAAGTATATATTTTGAAATTTAAAAAAGGATGATCAGGCTGGGTCTCTTTTCTCTTTAAAAAAGAAGGCTGAGGGGTGACCTAATAGAGGTCTTTAAAATGATGAAAGGTTTTGATAGAATGGATACAGAGAGAATATTTCCTCTTGTGGGGAAGAGCATAACTAGAGGCCATCAATATAAGATAGTCACCAAGAAATCCAATAGGGAATTCAGAAGAAACTTGTTTACCCAGACAGTGGTGAGAATGTGGACCTCGCTGCCACAGGGAGTAGTTGAGGTGAATAGTATCGATGCATTTAAGGGGAGGCTAGACAAGCATATGGGGGAGAAGGGAATAGAGGCTTATGCTGATAGAGTTAGATGAGGAAAAACGGGAGGAGGCTCGAGTGGAGCATAAACAGCGGCATAGACTGGTTGGGCCGAATGGCCTGTTTCTGTGCCGTATATCCTGTGTAATGAAATGTATTCCTCTGCTATTCTGCTGCTGCCAATTACACCTCCTCTGGACCCATCTTTTGTTTCTGTACTTGTCCCATTACCGCCCCCTTTTGCCTCGCACCATCATCCCTTTTGTCATTTAATCTCTCCTGTCTTTCACCCTATCACAGACCTTCCCTTTTGTTTTGTTCTCCACACTCCTCTTTTCCTGCCTTGCTTATAAACTGTCAAATATCTAACTTCTTCCAGTTCTGACCAAGAGTCACCGACCCGAAACGTTAACCCTGTTTCTCTCTCCACAGATGCTGCCTGACCTGCTGAGTGTTTCCAGCACATTGTGTTTTTATTTCAGATTTCCTGCAGCCGCAGTATTCATGCTTTTACTACAATAAAGTATATCCATAAGAAGACAATTTATCAAACATGTGGCAATTCCAAGTAAAGCAGGTTAAGAATGTCTTGGCAGCTGTACAACTGTCTTGAGAGTTACTGGCAGTGTGCAGATTATTGGCTCAAAATATCAGAAGTCATTTGATGCATTCACAGGAGGCAATTACAGAAGGCAATAACTCTGCAGCCAACTATTGCAGGGTGTGCTTGCTATATTGTATTTGCTTCACGGGTTCTTTGCTTAAGAATTCATAGCAACACATTGCTATTAAGCGCTAGATGGTTTATTAACAAAGGTTTAACAATCACACTACACATTACCAGTTCATCCACTAGGCTCACAACAGCATACTTCATTGTGGATGACCCAGACCCAACTGACTGGGGTTTTATTGAGCCTTGTGAACATCACGTGAATGGCTAAGGCACTCCCAATGCAACAGCTCCACAATTCTTTTGTTGCAACAGCTCTACAAACCTGTGAGCATACTCCCAGCTGCATACATTACACTTGCCCTCCGACCAACCAACACCTAAAGACAGATGATCTGGTTGTTATCACATTGCTGTTTGTGGGAGCTTGCTGCCGCATTTCCCACGTTACAACATGGACTACACTCCAAAAGTTCTTCATTGGCTGTATAGCGCTTTGAGATGTCCTGAGGTCATTAAAGGGGCTATAGAAATGCAAGTTATTTCTTTTAATGTATTTAGTACTGTTGAATTTTCCATGTGTTAATATTGTGCTGCTGTAGATCAGTATATCAGTATACACTTTGTTGTGCAAATAGTGAGGCAGATGGTGTGTGGCTACATTACCCACGAGGATTCCTGTGTAGTGCACCCACACAGTTTGAGAGGCTGGTTTTTTCATCCCGTTCACTTGTCAGAGAGCGGGGTGTAAAAAGGGCTGCTGATTGGCTCTCGCCCGTTGGGTCCTACTGCCCAAGTCCGAGTGTAAAAGGGGCTGCCAATTGGCTCTCGCCCATTATGTCCAACTTCCCAAGTCCGATTTCAACCCCGAAGAGATTTTAATTCTCTCCGCACTCAGACTTTTGTACAGGTGAGGTAAAAACCAGAGAAGAAGAAAACAGTTTCTAAACGGGGTGGTCGGTTTGGGATGTCTCCTGGTCTTATTTGCGGCATAAGACTAGGGGAATATTAGCTTGGTCTGCACACTCGTAGAATCATTGCATCACAGAAATAGGCCATTCGGCCCATCACTCCAAACAAGGTTCAGCAGCTTCCTTCTGATGGACTTAAATTTACCAAGAATCTTACGATTAGGAAGTCTCCCATCAAGCCTTTAGTTGCTGTAACCCTTCACAGCAGATTGAATGGATGTTTGTTCAGACTCTTTAAGTCTGAGGGCTAGAACCTCCACTTTTTTTGCCTGCTTAACACCCAGTTAACATTCATTTTATCGCTGAAATGACGTATAACGCTAAGATATCGCCCATTTGGCACAAAATGGAAACTGACAGGCTTTTTTAGGAAACTTATCACTGATAAGTTATTTTCCCAATAGGCTGAACGGCGAGAAAAATTATTACCGCACGCCCACTTTTTTGGGGCGGTATCAGCAGAATGGGCGAATTCAACGCCCATATTGTCGTCCTGTGTTACTTTCCTCATGGAATTAACGCTGAGATTCAATATTAACGCTTGCCGACTGTTTTTTGTCGTAAAGAGCATATTTACCCCAAACTAGCGGCAATGGAGATCGCCCACCGTCAATTTCACCACCTCACACAAATATCACCCACAATATCGCTTGCTCAAAAAACCGCCCACAAAAAGTGGAACCAACCAGAACTAATCACAGCGTTATGGACGCCATGTTCTAGATCACATGTCGTGTCCTTTAAAAGGCTGCTGTGCTTCAACCTCGGCAGAGTTCGGATTATCTCTGCAGGTCGTTGGAGTTGATGTGAACATCTCTGAAAACATTTGACCACACTATGACTGATTGGAATTGAAGAGATGTGCTCGTCGGGACATTCCTTGTTTGTGTGCAATCGGTGGCAGAGAGCCACTGCAATGGGGCCTGTCCTTTCTCACCCTCTCTTGGTGACCAAATACATGCAGCAGACTCGACATCGCCGAAGGAACACTCCATTGCATTATGTGCCCAATGTAAGACGTGACAGGCTGATGAGGAGGACCAGACGTTACACCCCCCCCCCCGCAAGTACAAGGAGAAACATTCTTACCTCGGCTTACCCGACACCACCTGCCTTCGGAGACTGCGCTTCCACAAAGAGGTTATCACTGAGGTATGCCAGCTGATAAGGGCAGACCTGCAGCCTGCCAGCACCATCAGTACTGCACTGTCCGTTGAGGTCAAGGTTACCGCAGCACTGTCGTTCTATGCCTCGGGTTCTTTTCAGGCCACAGCTGGCGACATTTGCGGACTTTCTCAGCATGCCACACATCACTGCATTAGACAGGTCACTGAAGCCCTGTACGCATGTAGGAGGGACTTGATCAGCTTCCCTATGACCAGGAAAGTACAGAGTGAGATGGCTCTAGATTTCTCCAGAATTGCAAACTTCCCCAAGGTGCAGGGAACAATAGACTGTACGCACATCGCGATGCGGGCACCTTTTCAGGATGCTGAGGTTTTCAGGAACCGCAAGGGATTCCACTCCCTGAATGTCCAGTTGGTTGTCAACCACCAGCAAATTATACTGGCAGTGAATGCTCAATTTCCGGGCAGCATCCATGATGCGCACATCCTGCGCGAGAGCACTGTATCTGACTTGTTTAACAATGAGCCACAAGGTCAATGCTGGATGCTTGAGGACAAAGGATATGGCCTCGCTACCTGGCTGATGACGCCCCTGCGTGACACCCATACCGAGGCCGAGAGGCGATACAACGAGAGCCACAGAGCAACTCGCAATATCGTCGAGAAAACTTTGGAGTGCTGAAGCAGCGCTTCAGATGCCTGAACCACTCAAGAGGCGAGCTCCAATACCACTCTGAGCAGGTAGCTCAATTCGTGGTGGTCTGCTCCATGCTACACAATTTAGCTATCAGGAGGGGACAAGAATTGCCTGGTGAGTCTGACAGTCCACCTCACCAAAGAGAGGAAGAGGAGGACGAGGAGGCGGATGCTGACATCGAGCTAGACAATCAGTCTGATGCTGAAGCTATGCCCCTGCCCCCCTGTAGACCACATGAAAGAGCCCATGGTGGCATGATAGCTGCAAGAGCCTTATGTCAGGAGCTCATCAATGATCGCTTTGCCTGAAAGAACGTTGGTGTTATTTCCATGGCTGACACACAGCTGGGTGTGCAGGTCATACATCAATGGTGGGCAGCATCTTAGTGACTGTTGAAGTTTACGTTGATTGAAGTTAAGTGTGATTATACCCTTTGATATTAAGGAATCACCAGCGTGTAATGGTACAGCTATCTGAGCCAATGTACTGCAAGGTTTTGTTAAATAAAAAACATTTAAACCGAACATTAGTCTTAAACCAACCATGCGCCTGCCTCCCCCCACCCCCGCTTCTCCTCCCCACCTCGACCCCTTCCCCTTCCCCTCCTGACGCCAAGCCGCCTGGCGAGGAGGCCCACAGGCGATACTTCATTGCGGGGGTAGGTGGGGGGTGATTGCCGAAGCACTGCTTGGATGGATACAGGAGAGGACGGTCCCGAGGTGGGAACATGCTCCAAGCCAGAAGCAAGATGTTGCTGCTGGCTCTCATGTGTGGTTGGCAACATGGTGTGTCACATTGGGGTGCAGTGTGGCGATCCGGGACCACTGGGAGCCCTCTGCGACCAGTGTTCCTGGCTACCAGCTCCAGGCCCTCCTCCATCCCTTCCATTTTATATGTTATTTGTTGGCCAAAAACTTGATGCCAACTATGTTCTTGGTGCTTAGAGGGCTTTTTGCTGTTAGTTGCTAAGCTGAATACGTGGCTTGAGGAGTGGTGCAGCAGGGAGGGATTAAAATTCCTGGGAAATTGGAACCGGTTCTGGGGGAGGTGGGACCAGTACAAACCGGACGGTCTGCACCTGGGCAGGACCGGAACCAATGTCCTAAGGGGAGTGTTTGCTAGTGCTAGTTGGGGAGGGGTTAAACTAATATGGCAGGGGGCTGGGAACCTATGCAGGGAGACAGAGGAAAGTAAAATGGGGGCAGAAGCAAAAGATAGCAAGAAGAAAAGTAAAAGTGGAGGGCAGAGAAACCCAAGCCAAAAATCAAAAAGGGTCACATTACAGCAAAAGGCTAAAGGGACAAAGTGTGTTAAAAAGACAAGCCTGAAGACTCTGTGCCTCAATGCGAGGAGTATTCATAATAAGGTGGATGAATTAACTGCACAGGCAGCAATTAACGAATATGATATAATTGGGATTACAGAGACATGTCTCCAGGGTGACCAAGGCTGGCAACTCAACATCCAGGAGTATTCAACATTCAGGAAGGATAGACAGAGATGAAAAGGAGGTGGGATGGCGTTGATGGTTAAAGAGGAAATTAACGCAATAGTAAGAAAGGACATTAGCTTGGATGATGTGGAATCTGTATGGGTAGAGCTGCGGAATACCAAAGGGTAGAAAACGCTAGTGGGAGTTGTGTAAAGACCACCAAACAGTAGTAGTGAGGTTGGGGGCAGCATCAAACAAGAAATTAAGGATGCATGCAATAAAGGTACAGCAGTTATCATGGGCGACTTTAATCTACATATAGATTGGGCTAACCAAACTGGTAGCAATACGGTGGAGGAGGATTTCCTGGAGTGTATTAGGGATGGTTTTCAAGACCAATATGTCGAGGAACCAACTAGAGGGCTGGCCAGCCTAGATTGGGTGAAGTGTAACGAGAAAGGACGAATTAGCAATCTTGTTGTGTGGGGCCCCTTGGGGAAAAGTGACCATAATATGGTAGAATTCTTTATTAAGATGGAGAGTGACATAATTAATTCAGAGACTAAGGTCCTGAACTTGAGGAAAGGTAACTTCGATGGTATGAACGTGAATTGGCTAGAATAGAATTGGCTAGAATAGAATAGAATAGAATTGTGTTGGGGAAATTGATGAGATTGAAGGCCGATAAATCCCCAGGGCCCGATAGTCTGCATCCCAGAGTATTTAAGGAAGTGGTCCTAGAAATAGTGGATGCATTGGTGATCATTTTCCAACAGTCTATCGACTCTGGATCAGTTCCTATGGACTGGAGGGTAGCTAATGTAACACTACTTTTTAAAAAAACAGGGAGAGAGAAAACAGGAAATTATAGACCAGTTAGCCTGACATCAGTAGTGGGGAAAATGTTGGAATAAATGATTAAAGATTAAATAGCAACGCATTTGGAAAGCAGTGACAGGATCGGACCAAATCAGCATGGATTTATGAAAGGGAAATCATGCTTGACAAACCTTCTGGAATTTTTTGAGGGTGTAACTAGTAGAGTGGACAAGGGGCAACCAGTGTATTTGGACTTTCAAAAGGCTTTTGCCAAGGTCCCACACAAGAGATTGGTGTGCAAAATTAAAGCACATGATATTGGGGGTAATGTATTGACGTGGATAGAGAACTGGTCGGCAGACAGGAGACAGAGAGTCGGGATAAACGGGTCCTTTTCAGAATGGCAGGCAGTGACTAGTGGGGTGCTGCAGGGCTCAGTGCTGGGACCCCAGCTATTTACAATATACATCAATGATTTAGATGAAGGAATTGAGAGTAATATCTCCAAGTTTGCAGTTGACACTAAGTTGGTGGCGGTGTGAGCTGTGAGCTAAAAGGCTGCAGGGCAATTTGGACAGGTTAGATGAGTTGGCAAATGCATGGCAGATGCAGTATAATGTGGATAAATGTGAGGTTATCCACTTTTGGTGGCAAAAACATGAAGGCAGAATATTATCTGAATGGCGGCAGATTGGGAAAAGGGGAGGTGCAACGAGACCTGGGTGTCATGGTACATCAGTCATTGAAGGTTGGCATGCAGGTACAGCAGGCGGTGAAGAAGGCAAATGGCATGTTGGCCTTCATAGCTAGGGGATTTGAGTTTAGGAGCAGGGAGATCTTGCTGCAGCTGTACAGGGCCTTGGTGAAGCCTCACCTGGAATATTGTGTTCAGTTTTGGTCTCCTAATCTGAGGAAGGACGTTCTTGCTATTGAGGGAGTGCAGCAAAGGTTCACTAGATTGATTTCCGGGATGGCAGGACTGACATATGAGGAGAGACTGGATCAACTGGGCCTGTATTCACTGGAGTTTAGAAGAATGAGAGGGGATCTCATAGAAACATATAAAATTCTGACGGGACTGGGCAAGTTAGATGCAGGAAGAATGTTCCCGATGTTGGGGGAGTCCAGAACCAGGGGATATAGTCTAAGGGTAAGGGGTAAGACATTTAGGACCGAGATGAGGAGAAACTTCTTCACTCAAGAGAGTTGTTAACCTCTGGAATTCTCTTCCGCAGAGAGTTGTTGATGCCAGTTTGTTAGATATATTCAAGAGGGAGTTGGATATGGCCCTTATGGCTAAAGGGATCAAGGAGTATGGAGAGAAAGCAGGAAAGGGGTACGGAGGTGAATGATCAGCCATGATCTTATTGAATGGTGGTGCAGGCTTAAATGGCTAAATGGCCTACTCCTGCATCTAAGGACGGCCACACTTTACACCAGAAGGTCAAAAAAATTTAACGCTACCGCCCATTTGATATTGCTCGCGGTTATGCCCATTTTCAAAAATGTAAACTAGGTGTTTCGAGAATGGACGAGAAGCCGGCGATCTGAAAACCCCTTTTTAACGCCCACGCCGGAAATAACACCCATTTTTGGGCGCTAAGCTCAAAAATGGAGGTTCTAGCCTCTAGTCATTTCAGTTCAATTAAAAATGCAAAACCTATTTTGATATATCTCACCTCTAAAAATAAACACAGCTGCAAGGGTCTGCAACTTGTCTCACTTTAGTGTCAGAGAACAGACTATTAATAGTTCAGATGTTGACAGTTCAGGCATTGCTATAGCAATCAGGCCCAGCTACATGTAATCAGACCCCACTATATGTAATCAGACACGGCTACATGTAATCAGGCCCCACTACATGTCATCAGACATAGCTACATGTAATCAGGCCCCGTTACATGTAATCAGGCCCCGCTACATGTAATCAGATACGGCAACATGTAATCAGACACAGCAACATGTAATCAGTCACGGCTACGTGTAATCAGACCCCACTACGTCTAATCAGGCCCCGCTACATGTAATCAGACATGGCTACATGTAATAGAAACATAGAAACATAGAAAATAGGTGCAGGAGTAGGCCATTCGGCCCTTCGAGCCTGCACCACCATTCAATAAGATCATGGCTGATCATTCACCTCAGTAACCCTTTCCTGCTTTCTCTCCATACCCCTTGATCCCTTTAGCCATCAGGGCCATATCTAACTCCCACTTGAGTATATCTAACGAACTGACATCAACAACTCTCTGCAGTAGAGAATTCCACAGGTTAACAACTCTCTGAGTGAAGAAGTTACTCCTCATCTCAGTCCTAAATGGCTTTCCACTTATCCTTAGACTGTGACCCCTGGTTCTGAATTTCCCCAACATCGGGAACATTCTTCCTGCATCTAATCAATCACAGCTACATGTAATCAGGCCCCGCTACATATAATCAGGCCCCACTACGTGTAATCAGACCCTGCTACATGTAATCAGGCCCCACAACATGTAATCAGACCCTGCTACATGTAATCAGGCCCCGCTACATGTAATCAGGCCCCACTACATGTAATCAGACCCTGCTACATGTAATCAGGCCCCACTACATGTAATCAGACCCTGCTACATGTAATCAGGCCCTGCTACATGTAATCAGGCCCCACTACATGTAATCAGACCCTGCTACATGTAATCAGGCCCCGCTACATGTAATCAGGCCCCACTACATGTAATCAGACCCTGCTACATGTAATCAGGCCCCACTACAT
The DNA here is from genome assembly GCF_044704955.1 of Pristiophorus japonicus. Taxonomy (NCBI): domain Eukaryota; kingdom Metazoa; phylum Chordata; class Chondrichthyes; family Pristiophoridae; genus Pristiophorus; species Pristiophorus japonicus. Next base: position 175,999,021 of record NC_091991.1, on the reverse strand, counting down.
GTAATCAGACCCTGCTACATGTAATCAGGCCCTGCTACATGTAATCAGACCCCACTACATGTAATCAGATACAGCTACATGTAATCAGGCCCTGCTACATGTAATCAGACATGGCTACATGCAATCAGGCCCCGCTATATGTAATCAGACCCCGCTACATGTGATGAGGCCCCGCTATATGTAATCAGACCCCGCTACATTTGATGAGGCCCCACCACATGTGATATTAATAGTAACAACGGTGGGGGAGGAGGAAGAGCTTACGCCTGCATTATTTAGAAATCAGGCATTTTAAACAAAATGCTATGGCTTTTGGGAAAAATAATGACATTGCAGAGTTGCCCAGTTCGAGAATGGGTTTTTGTTTTGAGCCGGTCATGCTATCTTAACCACTGATTATATCCCACCTGAAGCTTCACGCACCAATATTCCATGGTGGGCTGTACATAATCATTCGCAAACAGGCTTTTCTAAATATACGATTTCTCGAGCTGCGGTGCTAAAATGAAGCCCTTCAAAGAGCTACCTGATTACACACACATCAGGACCAGAGTGACAGTGCTGGCACAGAACTAGCCCTGCCGCAACTTAATTGCTTACATTAACTTTGTTTTAAAAAGGCAGAGAGGACAGATGTCATGGACAAGCTGCAAACACCATTTACCCAACTGTCCAATTAACACAAGGGGAAATACTCAAACGATTTTTATTACAGGCTGTGTGAGGAGGAAGACAGGTTAGGTGATCATTATCATTTTGTCACCCAGCACAGAGGGAAGGGTCTTCCCTTTTGGCTTTCGTTATCAGTCCAATTACAAAGCTGCCTTTATGCAAACATTTCAAATAGGATTCAAGCTTAATGTCTCAGCAAGTGGAGCAGTGTGTTGCTGTCCACCAGTGCTGCACTATTCAGTGTGTGAGCAAAACTGCACTCAGTCGCATTGACACAGCACCGTGCTCGCAATAATACCATTTATTACACTCCGAGCTCCGTCACGGCAAGCAAGCCCCAGGGGGGGGCAGAGAAAACGCTTCAAGGACACCCTCAAAGTCTCCTCGAAAAATGTAACATCCCCACCGACACCTGGGAATCCCTGGCCCAAGACCGTTCAAAGTGGAGGAGAAGCATCCGGGAAGGCGCGGAACACCTCGAGTCTCTTCGCTGGGAGCATGCGGAAGCCAAGCGCAAACAGCGGAAGGAGCGCACGACAACCCAAGCACCCCACCCACCCGTCCGTTCACCCACCTTAGAACTTATGTTAGTGTGGAAGCAAGTCCTCCTCGACTCTGGGGGACTGCCTAAGAAGAAGATTTATTACGCTATCCAATATATGCATTTATCGCGCCTTGCCGCGATGTCCCCAAGCCGCAGACTGTCTCACTGTGAAATGTCTTTTTCCCAGTATGCCGACGTGCGGATAAACCCAGCAGCTACTCTGTGCAGCACGAGAATTAGTAAGTAGTTAAACGGTGTTTTTTGGTGGTGTTGTTTGAGGGAAGTGTGTTGGCCAGGACACCGGGAGAACTCACCCGCTGTTCTTCAAACATGGATCTTTTAACGGGCAGACGGCAGCTCATCCCAAATACAGCAAGTCTTAAAAATGTAGCACCCGCCCAGCGCAATATTTATCTGATCGTGGTTCAAGTGGTAATGTTTTTATTCCACTTTTAACTCAGTTTTTGCTGTGTGGTTAAAAAAAAAGAGTTGTTTAACAGGTGTTCATGTTTTTTGGACCCCTGCACAATGTAATAATTATGTTGCACTGTGCTGTGGTGTGGCAGATAGTTACACCCCTTTATGCCAATTGTTTAAGGGACTGTTTTTTTTTGCTGGTTTCCATAACAAGCAATGTAGTAAGGTCAACTCCACCTACAAACCCGTGACCTCTACCACTTAGAAAGACAAAGGCAGCAGGCGCATGGGAACACCACCACCTCCAGGTTCTCCTCCAAGTCACACACCATCCTGACTGGGAAATATATCGGCCGTTTCTTCATCGTCGCTGGGTCACAATCCTGGAACTCCCTCCCTAGCAGCACTGTGGGAGCACCTTCACCACACGGACTGCAGCGATTCAAGAAGGCGGCTCACCACCACCTTCTCAAGGGGCAATTAGGGATGGGCAATAAATGCCAGCCTTGCTGGCGACGCCCACATCCCGTGAATGAATGTTTTTTTTAAATGGCTCCCACTGCTCCATTGACTCCATTTAAATATCTTTTTCCTCACTACTAAATCCCTCCAGAACCTCACAGCACCCTGTCGGAGTGATCTCCAACAACACATCCAGCTCAATACCTCCTGCTCCTCGGACTCTGGATTAGCACATCGTTCCTTGGTTCCACCATCGATCCTTTAGTCATTACACTCCTGCTTTTTGGAATTCTTTCCCAAGATCTCCCTCCCACATCCCTCCCTTCAAAAGCCTGCTAAAACCCACCTCTGAATGTGTGTCAATGTGCCCGCCCCCGATTCCTCTCTCCTGCTCAGCGAACAGCTCTGCCCATTTAAAATGCTTGGGTACTTCTTGTCATGAAGAACACTATGTAAATGTGAGTTGCTATAGTATGATAGTCACAGAACAGAAGTAAAGGGCTGGTAGCAGTTTCTTCTTTTTATTTTGCCTTTCTGGGGGACAATAAAACATCATTTGCCTACCCCAGCAGGCGGGGAGGAGGTGGGATATAGACAGGTAGGAAACCTCCACTCATCAACCTCCTCAATGGTAACCCTGAATAATACTCTGAGATCAGCACACAGTGAAAGAGAAAAAGAAAAGAAATAAATGTCATAATGACCAGATAATCTGTTTTTGTGATGTCAATTGAGGGATAAATATTGGCCAGGACACTGGGGAGAACTCCCCCTGCTCTTCTTTGAAATAGTGCCATGGGATCTTTTACATCCACCTGAGAGAGCAGACAGGGTTTAACATCTCTTCCAGAAGACAGCACCTCCAACAGTGTAGTACTCCCTCAGCACTGCACTGGGAGTGTCAGCCTAGATTTTTGTGCTCAAGTCCCTGGAGTGGGACTTGAACCCACAACCTCCTGACTCAGAGGCAAGTGTGCTGCCCACTGAGTCACAGCAAGGAATGTCTTCACATGGAAATAAATGTGGTCTTTTTGATCCTAGGTTATGCTGATGCATCGATGCAATTAAGGGAAACTTGATAAGTACATGAGGGACAAAGGGATAGAAGGATATTCTGATAGGGTTCGATGGTTTTTTTTATGTCCACCTGAGAGGGCCTCAGTTTAACGTCTCATCCGAAAGATGGTACAGCACTCCCTCAACGCTGCACAAGATTTTGTGCTCAAGTCTCCAGAGCGGGACTTCGACCCACAACCTTTGGCCTGAGAGACGAGAGTGCCACCCGCTGAGTCACACCTGATGCTAAAGGGCTGGTCGCATTTTCTTCACTGGGATGGCTGGGGGGGAGCGGGGGTGGGGGGGAAAATCACGTGCCTACCCCAGCAGAAGGGGGAAGGGGAGGGGGAATACAGATGGGCAGGAAACCTCGCCTCACCATCCTTCACAGCGCTAAATGATGCTCGAAGGCCAACCCACGGTGGGTTTCTGCTGTCGTTGAGGCAGAGATCTCTGGCCTTCACCTGCTCCCTCTCCTGAGGACAGCGGAGATTGTGAAGCGAGCAATGGGGGTCGATGAGTGTTAATTATCACCCACTGCTGGGTCGCACCCAACGTCCTTCACCAGCACGGCAGCTCATCACTGGGTTTGGTAATGGATGGCTGGGGACAGAACACCAGTAATAGCAGTCTTGATAAAACCATTCCATCAGTATTAATTACGCTCCATAAACTGGTGCTCAGCACGCACTCCTCAACAGTGCAGATAATCACAAGTTACCGGCCTGTGCCCAGAGCTCAATAGACCAGTTACACAGCGAGACGCCAACTTTAAATTAAATAAACAAATCGCTATCAGGGCACCTTTCAGGAGCAAAACTCTTCGAATTCTGTTCTACTTGCACACTCCGACTGTTGGGTATTTCTGTTTAAGCGGGAGGTCTTGTTGGTGGCTCTGACAGTGCAGGTTATTGATAGCTCGATTCGTGCAGTACCCTCAGGTTAATGACCATCTCTGCTGCTACTAATGAGAGGGGGTGGAACAGGAGAGGCAATCATTAACCCAAGGTTGATGATGCTGCTAGTAAATGCATTTCCTCGTCATCCTCAATAACTCACTCAACATGGAAGCAATCCCAATTTGAATAAAAATATCCCAAAGGTCAACAGAAGTGAACACGGATAACATTTATATTAATCATTCATTGTGGCTTTTGTTTAATAAAAAAGGGAGTTACTTTAGAATAAAAACTTGCACTTAATTAGTGCCTTTAACACAATAGAACATCGCAAGACACATCATAGAGAAAAAAAAGTTAGGGCGGAGGTGGAGAAGAGTGGGTAATGAGCAGTAAGAGTCCAGGGAGGAGATCAAAGCGATGATGAAATGGGGGCGGGGGGAGGGGTGGCTTTTGAAGGTGGGCTTACTGATAATGAGGCAGAGGTGTTTACAGAGTGTTCCCCAGTATAGGGACAAGATGGCTGAAGGCTATGTCACTAATGGTGAAGGAGGCGGGGGCAGTAAGAGTTGGAGGAACAATAGACCAGGGTCAGAAAAACACGAGCTGGAAGGAGGAGCTAGAAGAGGTAGCGTGCCAGAGGCCCTAAATGAGGACACGAGTCGGTTAATTGTGGAAAAGGCAGCCAGAAGCAGAAAAATTGAATTGTATTTAAGTCATAGTAAAAAGGAAATGGGAGACAAGACTGCACAGAAGGTTGGCGCACAATCCTTTCACCTTGGGAGTAGCACTTGAATCCAGCTCCGGCCCTCTGGCAACTTGTAAAGGACCTGTGGGAAATGAGTTTGGTGCGATTACAAATCGCTTAGGAGTGGGTACGAGTCCACGCGCAGCCATCCATAATTCTCAACAAGTGGTCAGTCTCAGAAAAGGCCCGAGTGATGCGTGGCGTGGCACAGTGGAAGCATCGTCACACGGGCACAATATGGATTACCATGCTGAGGCTGGAGTTGACGCATGTAGAGGCCAGAGAGAAAGGTAGTTTATTGTACGCCTGGTCATGCTAAACCTGGCCTGCTCGGTTCCCCACTATTAACCGCCCTCAGCGCAAATGGGCTTCTTCTTGTATAAATTAGGAGTTAAACTTGTGCATCTCTGTTACACAGCGAGAGTCCCAGGAAGCCAATTACATAAAACTGCCAGGCTATAAGGAACACTATGTTTAGGTTCACTTGGCAGGCTTTGTAAAGTTGCAACAACTGCCACAGATGGTGTGAGAACAGAGTCATTTACCAGGGCAATTCATTACATCACTGCATCTGGGACGGACAAACAGAACTCCGAGGGTGGAACCATACATCATTTGGTACCTGACCGGAAACAATTCCAGCTCTGTCCCTTTGCTCCTCACCAGCTCCGCCTTCATTTCATCTGCAGACAAGCTTTAGGGGAAAGTGGTTAGGGGGGAGGCCAGGCCATTATTTGCAAATTGAGTGCTGTACTAGTAACGCAAAAAGCAAGATTTGCATTTATATAGCGCCTTTCACGACCACCGGACGTCTCAAAGCGCTTTACAGCCAATTAACTACTTTTGGATTGTAGTCACTGTTACAATGTAGGAAACGTGGCAGACAATTTGCGCACAGCAAGCTCCCACAGGCAACGATGTGATAATGATCAGATAATGTGTTTTTTGTTATGTTGATTAAAAGATAAATATTGGCCAGGTCACCAGGAATAACTCCCCTACTCTTCTTCGAAATAGTATCATGGGATCTTTTACGCCCGCTTGAGAGAGCAAACAGGACCTCGGTTTAACGTCTCATCCGAAAAGACGGCATCTCCAACAGTGCAGTGCTCCCTCAGCACTGCACTGGGAGTGTCAGCCAAGATTTATTGTGCTCAAGGCCCTGGAGTGAGAACTTGAAGCCACAACCTTCAGATCCAGAGGCAAGTGTGCTGCCCACTGAGCTACAGCTCAGAATGCTCACAGGTTTGTAGAGCTGTTGCATTGTGAGTGGCTTAGCCAGTCACATGATGTACAGCCCAGCAGGCTGAGTGGCCCCTGACCTGCAAGCACCATCAGAGCAGGCCGGGGAGCGGAAGGAGCAGCATGGTGGCATACAATTCCAGGGAGCAGCACGTGCTAGAGCAAGGGAGCAACGGCAGTGAAGAGGGACGTCACCAAGATCCAGGTCGGTGATTGGAGCGTGGGCAGGTACAGCAGGAGCGGCGAGATCGGGGCAAAGGAGCGGCGAGAGATTGTAGAGGGATGTGATCAGGGCTCGGGAGAGGCGCGAGTTCGGGGCCCAGAAGAGGCGAGGGCCCGGGGCAGCACGGTCCAGCCCACACTGCGATATGTGTGCACACTAGGTCCGTGCAGCAGAGCTGGTCTCCAGTCGTCTTGGTTAATCCTTGCCACTGGACCAAAACCTAGTTCTGTCAAGCCCGTGTGGTGGCTGGTGTGCAACGGTCACCACACGTTAAAAAAATCCACACACAGGCATCTTCCACCCTTTAAGATTTAGTTCAGGACCTGGAATTTTGAAATACCTGTGAACTTTTTGACGTGGAAGCAAGTCATCCTCGATTTGAGGGACTGCCTATGACGATGATACAAGTAAAATCTCAGTCAGTTGGGTCTAGGTCATCATGATGAGTTATGCAGTTGTGAGCCTGGTGGAGGAACTGGTAATGTGTAGTGTGATTGTTAAACTTTTGTTAATAAACCAACTAGTTCTTAATAGCAATGTGTTGCTATGAATTCTTAAGCAAAGAACCCGTGATGCAAATACATTGCAGTACTAAACTTCAAGGCAACTTTTAACTTTTCCTCTCCCTTGTTGTCCGCCTTAGGGCATAACTTGGACAGACAGGAACGGCAGATCAGGTGGGCAGCTTGACTGTTGCACCTATGGTGTCAGCTGTGGCTCAGTGGGTAACACTCTCGCCTCTGAGTTCAGGGGCTGCTGCGTGGCACAGTTACTGGGCCGTAATGTTCCCGCAGAGTCTTTTAATGAGTCTTTTAAACACAATCGATAGACCATCCAAAGCTATAAAAATCTGACATCACCTGTCCATCACATTTGGAAATGCCATGCATACAAATTTAGTGTCATCCTTGCATCTGACTGGCTCAACTATATGCAGGAGGAGAGTGAGTAGAGAGGAGGTGAGGTTTAGGGAGGGAATTCCAGAGATCAGGGCCTTCGCAGCTGAAGGCACGGCCACCAATGGTGGAGTGATGAAAATCAGGAATGCACAAGAGGCCAGAATTGGGGGAGCGCAAATTAAATGCTAGCGATTTGGGACTTCTTTACACAGAGAGATGTGAGGCTATGGAATTTACCTCCAGGGTTAGTGGTTAAGGCAGTAACAATGTCAACATTCAAGATTAGAGGTGGATGATCAAAAGGGGGATGAAGGCATATGGGGAGAGGGTGAGTAGATGTGAGGAGGACTATTTGCTCACATGGAGGGTACACAGCAACACGCACTGGATGGGCCGAATGGCCTGTTTCCATGTTGTGACTTCGATGTGTAACAAGTTTTCTGGAACAAACCCAAGGGCTCTGATTGGGACAGTGAGTACCAAACATATTTTTAACTTTTAAATCTCCAAAGGTAAGGATTTGGACCCAGGCCAGACTGAATGGACAAACGGTTTCCCTGCAAAAGTAGAATGAATTTGGACAGCCTGAAAACCATTAAATTGCCCAATCTTGTCCTGGGCGGATGAGCAGTGTGAGAGAACAGTGTGTGTGAAATAAAACCAAAGACTTCTTCACTTTGGGCTTCTGTTCTCTGACTGGAAGAGAGCCAAAACAAAAACCGGCAAGAGCAAATTTTACAAGGTTTTTGACCCAGATAGATTGTCAGCGTGAGTGGGTGTAAAGAAAGAATGTGCATTTATATAGTGCCTTTCACAGCCTCAGGATATCCTAAAGCACTTTACAGCCATTGAATTACTTTTTGAAGTGTAATGTAGGAAACGCAGCAGCCAATTTACACGCAGCAAGCTCCCATAAACAGCAATGCGATAATGACCCAGATAATCAGTTTTTTTAGTGATGTTTGTTGAGGGATAAAAAATTGGCCAGGACACTGGGGAGAACTCGAAATAGTGCCATGGGATCTTTTATGTCCACCTGAGAGAGCAGACGGAGCCTCGGTTTGATGTTTCATTTTAAAGACGGCACCTCCGACAATGCAGCACTCCCACAGCACTGCTCTGGGATGGTTAGCCTAGATTTTGTGCTCAAGTTCCTGCAGTGGGACTATGAACCCACAACCTTCTGATTCAGAGGCGAGAGTGCTACCCACTGAGCCACAGCTAAGGAGAAATGCTCTATTTGTGTAACATTGCCTCCCTCACTTGGGCAGATGTGCATGTAACTTTTTAATTCTTAAATAGGGGAATTAGCTGATTTACAGTGCAGGGCCCCACCAGGATATCAAAGACTAGGCAATAAGAGGTGATCAACCAAGATGTAGTGATTAATAGGGACACTAAGGTTGTGTCTGAAAAGTCTGTAGAATGTAGAAGGAAGCAAAGACTAAGGGAGGATAGGAGCTTGAGATACTTTGACAGGAGCAGCGAGATCAGATGGTGGGTGAGCCTTGATTTCAATGCCCTCAGGTTGAAAAGAGGAAAGAGAGAGAATGTGTAGGACAGTTTGTTTGGAGCTTAAAAGGAATGAGTGGCAACTTCAGGAGGTTCAATGACCATAGTAATATCAACGAGAGTGAGAAAAGGCAGGAGGAGCGGGGGGGGGGGGGGCGGGGGGTAATAAAATAGCGAGGAATGCATGGAGCAAATTAAATGATGGGCTGGATTCTTGGTTGGAGACTTCTTAGGGCGCTAATGGCGGTGGGAGGGTAAATTCTGCGCCGGGAAATGGTTTGCGACGACAACCAAAAAGTTTCGTTGCTGCGCCCTGAGTGTGGGGCGGAGCACTAAGGGAGCCGTTCCACACCTCTCTTACGGCGCTAGGCCAGGTGAGCAACTGAAAATCCCGAGCTAACGAGCCGGCTTTGGAGCGCAAAAGAGACAAAAAAACATTGCCAATACCTCGCTCACTCCAAATAAAGATAAATCGCAAAAATAAAACTAAAAAAAACAATCACAATTTCCTCATTCCTTCCTTCACCGCCACAGGGACAGCTCTGACCGCCCGCTTTTCCTGGCGAGATGGCTACCGGGTGCTGCAGGGTCAGATCGGGTGACATCAGGGACGTTGCACACCAGCGCGATGCTCCCGGGCGGAACTGCTCAGCACAGCCGCAAAACCGGCACCAAATTTCCCGGCGGGGCACTGGGAGCTGGCCGCCTGGGCAGTAATCATTTCCAGACCCATTACCGCCCCTCCGGGGTGCTAACAGAGGCGCAAGCCCAATGAAAATCCAGCCTGAAATCTTTCCTTTTGTCCACCAAATTAGAGATGAACAAAAATTAAAATGCAAGGTTTGTGGTGAATGAGCAACAGGGACAGTGGAGATCTTTCGATGCCCTGCTGTCCTCTGAAGGAAGAAACAGGGGCAAGAAGCCAAGTTTCCTCTCTGTAATGTAAGAGAGAAACATTAAAGCAGGAAAATGAGTTCTGCGGACAGTACCAATGGGAATTGAAAAATAAACTGCCTGTTCCATACAGCGTGCAATTCTGGCATCTTCACAGCTGAATCAAGGAAGCAGTTTCAAGGATTAGCAAAAAATGCTTCTGGTTTATTAATAAATTAACCGGATTTGAAGTTGGCACGCTTCTTAAAATAATTGAACTCGGGGAGTCTTTGAAGTAGAAGGTATAGTCTCTGCAGTGTAGATTTTTTTTTGAGAACTATTTTTAATACCTCTACCCAGAAATACCAGTGGAAATTAAACAGAAATGAAATATTCCACAGCTAGACAAAGCTTCTTGGTAGCATCCCTTTGTCATCGTGGTGTTGTGACTTTCTCAAGCAAGTTTTTTTCCGCAAAAAACAATAAGTGTATCGCAGGTTGTTCTGCAGGGAATCATAATGGGGCAGAGTCCCAGAAATATCAGTATCCTGTGCTGAACAGATCCCATGTGTATCTGTTCGGTGCACCTTGGCTTAGCGGCTGAGCTCTGAGTCAGAAGGTTGTGGGTTCGAGACCACACCTGGAATACTGCATACAGTTTCGGTCTCCTTATTTAAAGAGGGATATACTTGCATTGGAGGCAGTAGAGAGAAGGTTCACGATGTTGATTCTTGAGATGAAAGGGTTGTCTTATGAAGAAAGGTTGAGCAGGTTGGACCTATACTCATTGGAGTTTATAGGAATGAGAGATGATCTTATTGAAATGTATAAGATACTGAAGGGGCTCGACAAGGTGGATGCAGAGAGGATGTTTCCCCCTTATGGGGGAATCTAGAACTAGGGGGCATCGTTTCAGAATAAGGGGTCGCCCATTTAGAACTGAAATGAGGAGGAATTTCTTAGAAACATAGAAACATAGAAAATTGGTGCAGGAGTAGGCCATTCGGCCCTTCGAGCCTGCACTGCCATTCAATGAGTTCATGGCTGAACATGCAACTTCAGTACCCCATTCCTGCTTTCTCGCCATACTCCTTGATCCCCCGATTAGTAAGGACTACATCTAACTCCCTTTTGTGAATTGGCCTCAACAACTTCTGTGGTAGAGAATTCCACAGGTTCACCACTCTCTGGGTGAAGAAGTTTCTCCTCATCTCGGTCCTAAATGGCTTACCCCTTATCCTTAGACTGTGGCCCCTGGTTCTGGACTTTCCCAACATTGGGAACATTCTTTCTGCATCTAACCTGTCTAAACCCGTCAGAATTTTAAATGTTTCTATCAGATCCCCTCTCATTGTTCTGAACTCCAGTGAATACAAGCCCAGTTGATTCAGTCTTTCTTGATAGGTCAGTCCCGCCATCCCGGGAATCAGTCTGGTGAACCTTCGCTGCACTCCCTCAATAGCAAGAATGACCTTCCTCAAGTTAGGAGACCAAAACTGTACACAATACTCCAGGTGTGGCCTCACCAAGGCCCTATACAACTGTAGTAACACCTCCCTGCCGCTGTACTCAAATCCCCTCGCTATGAAGGCCAACATGCCATTTGCTTTCTTAACCGCCTACTGTACCTGCATGCCAACCTTCAATGACAGATGTGCCATGACACCCAGGTCTCGTTGCACCTCCCCTTTTCCTAATCTGTCACCATTCAGATAATAGTCTGTCTCTCTGTTTTTACCACCAAAGTGGATAACCTCACATTTATCCACATTATATTTCATCTGCCATGCATTTGCCCACTCACCTAACCTATCCAAGTCACTCTGCAGCCTCATAGCATCCTCCTCGCAGCTCACGCTGCCACCCAACTGGAGATACTACATTTAATCCCCTCGTCTAAATCATTAATGTACAATGTAAACAGCTGGGGCCCCAGCACAGAACCTTGCGGTATCCCACTAGTCACTGCCTGCCATTCTGAAAAGTACCCATTTATTCTGTCTGCCAACCAGTTCTCAATCCACGTCAGCACACTACCCCCAATCCCATGTGCTTTAACTTTGCACATTAATCTCTTGTGTGGGACCTTGTCGAAAGCCTTCTGAAAGTCCAAATACACCACATCAACCGGTTCTCCCTTGTCCACTCTACTGGAAACATCCTCAAAAAATTCCACAAGATTTGTCAAGCATGATTTCCCTTTCACAAATCCATGCTGACTTGGACCTATCATGTCACCTCTTTCCAAATGCGCTGCTATGACATCCTTAATAATTGATTCCATCATTTTACCCACTACCGATGTCAGGCTGACCGGTCTATAATTCCCTGTTTTCTCTCTCCCTCCTTTTTTAAAAAGTGGGGTTACATTGGTTACCCTCCACTCCATAGGAACTGATCCAGAGCCTATGGAATGTTGGAAAATGACTGTCAATGCATCCGCTATTTCCAAGGCCACCTCCTTAAGTACTCTGGGATGCAGACCATCAGGCCCTGGGGATTTATGAGCCTTCAATCCCATCAATTTCCCCAACACAATTTCCCAACTAATAAAGATTTCCCTCAGTTCCTCCTTCTTACTAGACCCTCTGACCCCTTTTATATCCGGAAGGTTGTTTGTGTCCTCCTTAGTGAATACTGAACCAAAGTTCTTGTTCAATTGGTTTGCCATTTCTTTGTTCCCCGTTATGACTTCCCCTGATTCTGACTGCAGGGGACCTACGTTTGTCTTTACTAACCTTTTTCTCTTTACATATCTATAGAAGCTTTTGCAGTCCGTTTTAATGTTCTCTGCAAGCTTCCTCTCGTACTCTATTTTCCCTGTCAATCAAACCCTTTGTCCTCCTCTGCTGAGTTCTAAATTTCTCCCAGTCCCCAGGTTCGTTGCTATTTCTGGCCAATTTGTATGCCACTTCATTGGCTTTAATACTATCTCTGATTTCCCTTGATAGCCACAGTTGAGCCACCTTCCCTTTTTTATTTTTATGCCAGACAGGGGTGTACAATTGTTGTCGTTCATCCATGCAGTCTCTAAATGTCTGCCATTGCCCATCCACTGTCAACCCCTTAAGTATCATTCGCCAATCTATCCTAGCCAATTCACGCCTCATACCTTCAAAGTTACCCTTCTTTAAGTTCTGGACCATGGTCTCTGAATTAACTGTTTCATTCTCCATCCTAATGTAGAATTCCACCATATTATGGTCACTTTTCCCCAAGGGGCCTCGCATAATGAGATTGCTAATTAATCCTCTCTCATTACACCACACCCAGTCTAAGATGGCCTCCCTCCTAGTTGGTTCCTCGACATATTGGTCTAGAAAACCATCCCTTATGCACTCCAGGAAATCCTCCTGGAGTGCGAGGGACTTCGGCGATGAAGATCCCACCCAAAGGAACCGTCCGGTACCTCATAGTTACTGCACTTCAAAAGGAATTCTTTACATGTGATAAGGCACCATATAAAAATATAGTTGAGGACTTGTCTTTGTGGAGGATTTAAGATCTCAGTTCTGGTCTCAATGTACACACAACATTTTGTATGATAACTGGGGGAAGATGTATAGTCAGGCCTAAAAAAGCAAGTTTTGGATTCTGGGTTACATCAGATGCTCATGAGGACAATCACCTCTCCCCATCTCTCCTCCCCAACCTCCTCCCAGGGGCAAGTAGGATTGCCTACTTTTCTTGGATGTATTCCTGGAGGTTTCATCTTGTGGCTTCCCATTACCACCAGTCAAGCAAACGTTTTTCCGCATTGCCGATATTTTTATCATTAATAAACAAAATAATTTTTTGGAAAGCATGTTTTAAAATGGCCCTATCGCTTTTCTCCCTGTAATTGCTCACAGCATGGTTCAGGAAATTAATCTTCTCTTCCTGGAGAGCTCAGGACAATCCTGGAGATTGGACGACCGCACCCAGCCTCTGACTCACTGCCTCCCACTGATGAGCAGTCCCACTAGTTCACAGCTCCACAGGCTGACATTTCAACACACCTTCAAGCATTGAACTTTCCAGTAATTAATTCCAGTTACAACACAGTGAATGCTTGAGCAGAGCCCAATGGGGTTTTCTGGTTCCTTGCTTTTCAGTCAAGGAATTGTGACAATTCATGGAAGAGTTATTCAGCACTAAAGTACAGGCTTCCAACTCGGTATTGGAACTACTTTATTCAGGCTTTACACCACAGTGCTCAAATTATATAGCCACAAGTTACAAATATATTGGTCCCAGCAAAGAGGTAGCCCAGTTCGAGGAATACAAGAGTATTGTTCTTGTCAATGTTTCTCTCGCTCCCAAAACAGCCTCCTTCCCCACCTGTCTGCAATTTTACAGAAATGCTCTGCATCTTGTACAGGATGTCACACCATGATAGGAGGAGATGTTACACCATGCCAAGAGGAGATGTTACACAATGACAGGAGGAGATGTCATACCATGACAGGAGGAGATGTTACACCACGACAGGAGGAGATGTCACACAATGACAGGAGGAGATGTCACACCATGACAGGAGGAGATGTTACACCATGACAGGAGGAGATGTCACACCATGACAGGAGGAGATGTCACACCATGACAGGAGGTGATGTCACACCATGACAGGAGGAGATGTCACACCATGACAGGAGGAGATGTCACACCATGACAGGAGGAGATGTCACACCATGACAGGAGGACACATCACACCATGACAGGGTGAGATGTCTAACTATGACAGGAGGCGATGTCATACCATAACAGGATGAAATCTCACACCATCACACGGTAAGATGTCGCACCATGACAGGTGGGGATGTCACACCATGAGAGGATGAAATCTCACACCATCACACGGTGAGATATCGCACCATGACAGGTGGGGATGTCACACCATGAGAGGATGAAATCTCACACCATCACACGGTGAGATATCGCACCATGACAGGTGGGGATGTCACACCATGACACAGTGAGATGCCACACCATGACAGGAGGAGATGTCACACAATGACAGGGTGAGATGTCACACCATGACGGGAGGAGATGGCACACCATGACAGGATGAGATGTCACACAATGACAGGAGGAGATGTCACACCATGACAGGAGGAGATGTCACACCATGGCAGGGTGAGATGTCACACCATGACAGGAGGAGATGTCACATCATGACAGGAGGAGATGTCACACAATGACAGGAGGAGATGTCACACCATGGCAGCATGAGATGTCACATCATGACAGGGCAATATGTCACACCATGACAGGAGGTGATGAAACACCATGAAAGGAGGAGATGTCACACCATGACAGGAATAGATGTCGCACCATGACAGGACAAGATGCCACATCATGACAGGAGAAAATGTCACACCATGAAAGAACAAGACATCACACCATGACAGGGCGATATCTCAGACCATGACAGGGTGAGATGTCACACCATGACAGGTTAAGATGTCACACCATGACAGGATAAGGTGTCACACCATGACAGGCGATGTCACACCATGACAGGCGATGTCACACCCATGACAGGAGGAGCTGTCACACCATGGCAACATGCGATGTCACACCATGACAGGAGGAGATGTCACATCATGACAGGGCAATATGTCACACCATGACAGGAGGTGATGAAACACCATGAAAGGAGGAGTTGTCACACCATGACAGGGAGAGATGTCACACCATGACAGGAGGCGATGTCACACTATCACTGGGTAACCACTCTGACGTTTCACCAACGTAGCACCACAAATCGTTCCTGAACTACAGAAGATCGTTCTCTCCCAAGGGAAGAAGTGCAGTGAGACAGTCACTGCTATGATGATTTCTATCGATTTCCTGGATTGTTGCTTGCTTGCGTCATTTAAAGCAGTCCCAGAATGCTTTGCGTGCTTAACAGAGCATACGTGGCTATGATAGTTTATCTTCTCTTCCCCTTCCCCATGAGAATATTTACAGGTTGCTAGTTTGTCCGATATAACCGAATGTCCTGTATTGGACATATGTGTCTCACATCGAGAACTATCTGTATCTATAAAGGGACAATGCTGGTTACTGCCAAGCTTACAGCCGAATTCCACACACACTGCAGGTTTTCGAGAAAGAAAGAGAAAAGAAGGAAGGAGGGAAGGAAGGAAGGAAATTGTATTTCTGCAACACTTTTCATTACGTCAGGACATCCCAAACCTCTTTACCCCCAGTGAAGTACTTCTGAGGTGTTGTCACTGTTGTAAGTTAGGAAATGTGGCAGCCAATTTGCGCACAGCAAGATCCCACAAACTGTTTTGCGATAAATGTTCAGATAATCTGTTTTAGACGTTGGTTGAGTATAAATATTGGAGCACTCCTCTGCTCTTCTTCAAAGCATTGCCACGGGATCTTTTACATCTAAACTGAGAGAGCAGATGATCCTTGGTTTAACGTCTCATCCCAAAGATGGCACCTCCGACAGTGCAGCACTCTCTCAATACTGCACTGGAGTGTCAGCCTAGATTTTGTGCTCAAGTCTCTGGAGTGGGACTCGAACCCACAACCTTCTGATCCACTGAGCCAGGGCTGACACTTTGGTTAGAATTGCACACCTGGACAAAGTGCCAGAGTGTGATGGAGTCTGTGGGACAAAAGCAGGAACGTGCAAAATCATAAAATTCTCGTTGCCGTTTGTTGGAGGTGAAAACTGATGTTTTATTTTAATTTTGTTTCTGACTGTGAGCTGGCTGTTTTATAATAATGCCTGACTAACATTCAGTGCAGCATTCATCCCCAGTGTAGTCCCTCTCATGGTAACTATGATATTTGTCACACTTAACTGCAAGATGTTTGTGTGAATCTGTGAATTCATTAGAAAGATGTTGACAATGGGAATAGATTGCAGCTGTTGAAGCAGCCCTCACGACAACCACGGGAATGTTAATGTGAACCTGACTACTGCATTTAGAGGGAAGAAATGGCTAAATCCTGTTCAACCCGACCCTCTGACTCATTTTGCAGGGCTGTGGGGAAAGAGCGGTTGAGCGGGACTAATTAGATCGCTCTTTCAAAGAGGCGGCACGGGCACGATGGGCCGAATGGCCTCCTTCTGTGCTCTATGATTCTAAGCCAACATCTGCCCTGTTAATGCACAAAAGGGTTTTTATTTTGTACCTATTATAGTCTCCCAGTGTCAGCTGGCTCAGTTGGTAGCATTCATCTTGCCTTGGAGTCAGAAGGTTGTGGGTTCAAGTCCCACTCCAGGGACTTGAACACAAAAATCAAGGCTGACACTCCAGTGCCCTGCTGAGTGTGTGCTACACTGTTAGAGGTGTTGTCTTTCAGATGAGAAGTTAAACCAAGTCCCTGTCTGCTCTCTCAGGTGGATGTAAGAGATCCCACAACACTATTTTGAAGAAGAGCAGAGATGTTATCCCCGTTTCCACAAACAACAGATTATCTGGTCATTATTACATTGCTATTTTTGGGAGTTTGCTATGCACAAGTTGGCTCCCACATTACAGCAGTAACTACACTACATTGGCTGTAAAGCGCTTTGAGACGTCCGGTGTTCGTGAAAGGCGCTATATAAATCCAAGTCTTTCTTTCTTATATCCCGTCACATCAGGAAAACGTAATGGAACTGTCCAGTGATGTCCTCAATTCTCCGCAGATCACCAACTACTGCTCTAAATAGCAGAACAATTGTTCGGTAGAAATTTAGAAATAAATCTTAGGTGCATGGTTAATACGTAGTTTGTCGTAAAGTAAGGCAGCCCAGCCTTCCAGTTTACCCCTCACCCGCTCCAGTGCTATATGAGCTGGTGACGCGAGTTCAAATCCCATCATCAGCAGCTGAGATATTTAAATTCACTTAAAATAAATGTCAGTAAGCTAGTGTCAGTAATGTTGACCATGGTACCTGCTGGATTGTTGTAAAAAAACATCTGGTTCACGAATGTCCTTGGGAAATCTGCCATCTTTACCTGATCTGGCCTATATGTGACTCAAGATCCACACCAATGTGGTTGACTCTTAACTGCCCTCAGTTGCCACCACCTTCTCAAGGGCAACTGGAGATGGGCACCCACATCCTGTGAATGAATATTAAAAGCACGTGACCCAAATGTCGACGAATGCAATGTCCAGCATCAATCACTGACCAGTGATCTGGAACAGCCCTTTGGCTGATTATGAGCTCAGCTTTTGGGGACACCTAACCCACAGGTGAGTTTTTTTTTCTTGAGGTGGAGCAGGGTCCTTCTGATATTTTAAAATATTCATATATTAATATTCCACCCAGAGTTTCCTGCACACACAGCCCAAGATTAGTTTACTAATCCTTGCCTTAACGATTCTTCTGCCATTAAAGAAGCCATCATTGGAGGCTAGGTAACTATACTTCCCCTTCCCCACGCGAATATTTACATGTTGCGTTCGTCCGATATAACCAAATGTCCTGTATTGGACATATGTGTCTCACATCTAGAACTATCTGTATCTATAAAGGGACAATGCTGGCTACTGTCCAGCTTATAGCCGAATTCCACACACACTGCAGGTTTTAGAGAAAGGAAGAGAAAAGAAGGAAGGAGGGAAGGAAGGAAGGAAATTGTATTTCTGCAGCACTTTTCATTACGTCAGGACATCCCAAACCTCTTTACCCCCAGTGAAGTACTTTTGAAGTGTTGTCACTGTTGTAAGTTAGGAAATGTGGCAGCCAATTTGCACACAGCATGGTCCCACAAACTGTTTTGTGATAAATGATCAGATAATCTGTTTTAGGTGTTGGTTGAGTATACATATTGGAGCACTCCTCTGCTCTTCTTCAAAGCAGTGCCACTGGATCTTTTACATCCAAAATGAGAGGGCAGATGATCCTTGGTTTAAGGTCTCATCCCAAAGATGGCACCTCCGACAGTGCAGCACTCCCTCAGTACTGCACTGGAGTGTCAGCCTAGATTTTGTGCTCAAGTCTCTGGAGTGGGACACGAACCCACAACCTTCTGATCCACTGAGCCAGGGCTGACACCTTGGTTAGAATTGCACACCTGGACAAAGTACCAGAGTGTGATGGAGTCTGTGGGACAAAAGCAGGAACGTGTAAAATCATAAAATTCTCGTTGCCGTTTGTTGGAGGTGAAAACTAATGTTTTATTTTAATTTTGTTTCTGACTGTGAGCTGGCTGTTTTATAATAATGCCTGACTAACATTCAGTGCAGCATTCATCCCCAGTGTAGTCCCTCTCATGGTAACTATGATATTTGTCACACTTAACTGCAAGATGTTTGTGTGAATCTGTGAATTCATTAGAAAGATGTTGACAATGGGAATAGATTGCAGCTGTTGAAGCAGCCCTCACGACAACCACGGGAATGTTAATGTGAACCTGACTACTGCATTTAGAGGGAAGAAATGGCTAAATCCTGTTCAACCCGACCCTCTGACTCATTTTGCAGGGCTGTGGGGAAAGAGCGGGGGAGCGGGACTAATTAGATCGCTCTTTCAAAGAGGCGGCACGGGCACGATGGGCCGAATGGCCTCCTTTTGTGCTCTATGATTCTAAGCCAACATCTGCCCTGTTAATGCACAAAAGGGTTTTTATTTTGTACCCATTATAGTCTCCCAGTGTCAGCTGGCTCAGTGGGGATCACCCTCACATTGGGGTCAGAAGGTTGTGGGTTCAAGTCCCACTTCAGGGACTTGAGCACAAAAATCAAGGCTGACACTCCAGTGCCCTGCTGAGGGTGTGCTACACTGTTAGAGGTGTTGTCTTTCAGATGAGAAGTTAACATCTCTGCTCTCTCATGGTGGATGTAAGAGATCCCACAACACTATTTTGAAGAAGAGCAGAGATGTTATCCCCGTTTCCACAAACAACAGATTATCTGGTCATTATTACATTGCTATTTTTGGGAGTTTGCTGTGCACAAGTTGGCTCCCACATTACAGCAGTAACTACACTACATTGGCTGTAAAGCGCTTTGAGACGTCCGGTGTTCGTGAAAGGCGCTATATAAATCCAAGTCTTTCTTTCTTATATCCCGTCACATCAGGAAAACGTAATGGAACTGTCCAGTGATGTCCTCAATTCTCCGCAGATCACCAACTACTGCTCTAAATAGCAGAACAATTGTTCGGTAGAGATTTAGAAATAAATCTTAGGTGCATGGTTAATACGTAGTTTGTCGTAAAGAAAGGCAGCCCAGCCTTCCAGTTTAACCCCTCACCCGCTCCAGTGCTATATGAGCTGGTGACAGGAGTTCAAATCCCACCATCGGCAGCTGAGATATTTAAATTCACTTAAAATAAATGTCAGTAAGCTAGTGTCAGTAATGTTAACCATGGTACCTGCTGGATTGTTGTAAAAAAACATCTGGTTCACGAATGTCCTTGGGAAATCTGCCATCCTTACCTGATCTGGCCTATATGTGACTCAAGATCCACACCAATGTGGTTGACTCTTAACTGCCCTCAGTTGCCACCACCTTCTCAAGGGCAACTGGAGATGGGCACCCACATCCTGTGAATGAATATTAAAAGCACGTGACCCAAATGTCGACGCATGCAATGTCCAGCATCAATCACTGACCAGTGATCTGGAACAGCCCTTTGGCTGATTATGGGCTCAGTTTTTGGGGACATCTAACCAGCAGGTGAGTTTAATTTTTTTTTCTTGAGGTGGAGCAGGGTCCTTCTGATATTTTCAAATATTCATATATTAATATTCCACCCAGAGTTTCCTGCACACACAATCCTTAATTAACGATTCTTCTGCCATTTAAAGAAACCATCATTGGAGGCTAGGGAACTATACTACTGGAGGCGAGGGTGGGTGTTTCATTCTTTGACACTTGTATTCAGGAATTCAACTACAACAACAACTTGTATTTATCTAGCGTCTGTAATGTAGTGAAACAGCCCAAGGCGCTTCACAGGAGTATTACGAGATTAATAAAATTTGACACCAAGCCGTGTAAGGAAAAATTAGGGCAGGTGACCAAAAGCTTGGTCAAAGAGGTAGGTTTTAAGGAGCATCTTGAAGGAGGAAAGAGAGGGGGAGAGGCGGAGAAGTTTAGCCAGGGAGTTCCAGAGCTTGGGGCCTAAGCAACAGTAGGCACGACCACCAATGGTTGAGCGATTATAATCAGGGATGCTCAAGAGGGCAGCATTATAGGAGTGCAGACATCTCGGTGGGTTGTGGGGCTGGAGGAGATTACAAAGATAGGGAGGGACGAGGCCATGGAGGGATTTGAAAACGAGGATGAGAATTTTGAAATCGAGGCGTTGCTTAACCAGGAGCCAATGTCGGTCAGTGAGCACAGGGGTGATAGGTGGGCGGGACTTAGTGCAAGTTAGGACGGGGCAGCCAAGTTTTGGATCACCTCTAGTTTACGTAGGTTCTGTCTATTCAATATATTATTGTGTGTGTAATTGCTCCATCAATCTCCTCACTGTTAAAATCCATCATCCTCCACCCAGATAGCAAATCCCCAGCTGATCTCATCAACAGGTGGCTGGGGTTGAGTCCCATTCACTGAGCCCAAGGGTCACTTTAAAATGATATGTATTTATAGGTACGTCTGCGCTCTCAGGTGGGCGGAGAAGAATCCACGGCACTATTTCAAAAAGAACAGGGAAGTTATACACGGTGTCCTGGTCAAATATTTATCCCTCAACCAACACCTAAGAACAGATGATCTGATCATTATCACATTGCTGTTTGTGGGAGCTTGCTGTGCGCAAATTGGCTGCTGGTCACTTCAATCTCTGTAAATGTGCTTTGGGATATTCTGAGGTCATGAAGGGCACAAGTTCTTTCTTTCATTGATTCATTGAGCTGTTAATTCACACGATATTTGCTCTTCATTCTGGGACTTTTGTTCTTTTTCTTCATTGGGAAAATGTCACATTGGAGCACTATCCTATTCTCACACAGTGTGAACTGGACACCTGAATCTGGATTATAGAATTAGTTCATATTTCATAGAATCATACATGTTAAAGGAGGCCATTCAGCCGGTTTCGCCTGTGCTACCTATTCAATCATTTGTTTTTGTCCCATACAACTGTGCTACAACTGTACAGGGCACTGGTGAGACCACACCTGGAGTACTGCGTACAGTTTTGGTCTCCTTATTTAAGGAGGGATATACTTGCATTGGAGGCAGTTCAAAGAAGATTCACGAGGTTGATTCCTGAGATGAAGGGGATGTCTTATGAAGAAAGGTTGAGCATGTTGGGCCTATATTCATTGAAGTTTAGAAGAATGAGAGGTGATCTTATTGAAAAGTGTAAGATTCTGAGAGGGCTCGACAGGGTAGATACAGAGAGGATGTTTCCCATCGTGGGGAAATCTAGAACTAGGGGGCATCGTTTTTTGAATAAGGGTTCACCCTTAAAATCGGGATGAGGGGGAATTTCTTCTCTCAGAGGGTTGTGAATCTTTGGAACTCTCTGCCCCAGAGAGCTGTGGAGGTTGGGTCATTGAATATATTATAGACAGACTTTTGAATGATAAGGGAGTCATGGGTTATGGGGAGCGGGCAGGGAAGTAGAGCTGAGCCCATGATCAGATCAGCCATGATCTTATTGAATGGCGGAGCAGGCTCGAGGGGCCAAATTGCCTACTTCTGCTCCTATTTCTTATGTTTTATGTTATGTTATGTTCTTATATCTTTATCCTCGTCAAATTTCAAACCCCTGACCCCACCTGTTTGCATCAACATCTTCATGAGAGGAAGTATGATTCCATGACCACCACTCAATCTCTGCTTGGCCAAGGTGGCCTCCTATGTATCAGGAAGCTATTCAAACTTTGGAGGAAGCATTGCAGCAGTGACCTATCTGAGCAGTTCTCACCTGACACATACGCGCACTTTTAGTGTGCCAGCTCAGAACGCACTCGCAAAATGAAAGCTGCTCCGTGCAGCAACCACCACAAACTAGGCAAACTTTTGCTAACTCGAAAACCACACTAATTAAAAACTAATAGAGCATTTATTCAGCAGGCAAGAGTTGCTTTGTATCTCAAATTCGTGGAGCTCCGACAAGGTGCCACATAAAAGGTTAATGCACAAGATAAAAGTTCACGGGGTTGGGGGTAATATGTTAGCATGGATAGCGGATTGGCTAACTAACAGAGAACAGAGAATCGGGATAAATAGTTCATTCTCTGGTTGGCAACCAGTAACTGGTGGGGTGCCGCAGGGATCAGTGCTGGGACCCCAACTATTTACAATCTATATTAACGACTTGGAAGAAGGGACTGAGTGTAACTTAGCCAAGCTTGCTGACAATACAAAGATGGGAGGAAAAGCAATAAGGAGGACACAGCTAAGCGAGTGGGCAAATATTTGGCAGATGGAGTATGATGTTGGAAAATGTGAGGTCATACACTTTGGCAGACAAAAATCAAAGAGCAAGTTATTATTTAAATGGAAATAGATTGCAAAGTGCCGCAGTGCAGGACCTGGGGGTACTTGTGCATGCAACGCAAAAGGACAGTATGCAGGTACAGCAAGTGATCAGGAAGGCCAATGGTATCTTGGCCTTTATTGCAAAGGGGATGGAGTATACAAGCAGGGAAGTCCTGCTACAGCTATATAAGGTATTGGTGAGGCCACACCTGGAATATTGCATGCAGTTTTGGTTTCCATATTTACAAAAGGATATACTTGCTTTGGAGGCAGTTCAGAGAAGGTTCACTAGGTTGATTCCGGAGATGAGGGGGTTGACTTATGAGGAAAGGTTGAGTAGGTTGAGCCTCTACTCATTGGAATTCAGAAGAATGAGAGGTGATCTTATCGAAACATATAAGATTATGAGGGGGCTTGACAAGGTGGATGCAGAGAGGATGTTTCCACCGATGGGGGAGACTAGAACTAGAGGGCATGATCTTAGAATAAGGGGCCACCCAGATAAAACAGAGATGAGGAGAAATTTCTTCTCTCAGAGGGTTGTAAATCTGTGGAATTCGCTGCCTCAGTGAGCTGTGGAAGCTGGGACATTGAATAAATTTAAGACAGAAATATACAGTTTCTTAAAAGATAAAGGGTTATGGGGAGCGGGCAGGGAAGTGGAGCTGAGTCCATGATCAGATCAGCCATGATCTTATTGAATGGCGGAGCAGGCTCGAGGGGCCGTATGGCCTACTCCTGTTCCTATTTCTTATGTTCTTATGTTCTTTTGTAATCCCCTTACAGCTCGCAAATCCCATATTTATTCCCTCCGAGGGAAATATTTCAGAGGATAAGAGCGGAACATGTGAAGTATACCTTGCAGTTTTCCAACAGCTCAGTGCATGGGAACAAGCTGTACAAGAGCGGGTCAGAGGCTGGGTATTCTGCGGCATGTGTCTCACCTCCTGACTCCCCAAAGCCTTTCCACCATCTACGAGGCACAAGTCAGGGGTGTGATGAAATAGTCTCCACTTGCCTGGATGAGTGCAGCTCCAACAACATTCAAGAAGCTCGGCACCATCCAGGACAAAGCAGCCCGCTTGATTGGCACCCCATCCACCACCTTAAACATTTACTCCCTCCACCACAGGCGCACCGTGGCTGCAGTGTGTACCATCTATAAGATGCACTGCAGCAACTCACCAAGGCTTCTTCGACAGCACCTCCAAAATCTGTGACCTCTACCACCTAGAAGGACAAGGGCAGCAGCGCGTGGGAGCACCATCACCTGCAAGTTCCCTTCCAAGTCACACACCATGCTGACTTGGAAATATATCAACATTCCTTCATCATCGCTGGGTCAAAATCCTGGAACAGCACTGTGGGAGTACCTTGAACACATGGACTGCAGTGGTTCAAGAAGGCAGCTCACCACCTCCTTCTCAAGGGCAATTAGGTTTGGGCAATAAATATTGGCCTTGCCAGCGACATCCCATGAATGAATTAAAAAAATACCGACCATGGAGGTCCCATATTTGCTCCCCAGTCAGTGAGATTAGTTGAGCCCAGGCAGGACAATTGTAGAGGTTCTGCACATGCCTCAGTGTCTATCGAAGGTGAGGGGGTTACGGAAGCCCAGGGTACAATATCCCTGCTCTCCCTCTAAAATTTGCACCATCTGCTTATGTGCACAGAATGTATAGCACAGAAACAGGCCATTCGGCCCAACAGGTCCGTGCCGGTGTTTATACTCCACACGAGCCTCTTCCCACCCCTCTTCATCTCACACCATCACCATATCCTTCCCTTCCTTTCTCCCTCGTGTATTAATCCAGCTTTTCCTTAAATGCATCTATGCTATTCACCTCGACTACTCCTTGTGGTAAAGAGATCCGCATTCTAACTACTCTCTGGGCAAAGAGGTGTCTCCTGAATACCTTATTGGAGTTATTGGTGACGATCTTATATTTATGGCCCCTAGTTTTGGTCTCCCCCACAAGTGGAAACAGCTTCTCTACATCTACCCTATAAAATCCCTTCTTCATTTTAAGGACCTCTATTAGGTCACCTCTTGGCCTTTATTTATATATATATAAATAAATAATATATTTTCCATTTCCTATCAGTTATTCACTGTCAAGTAGTTAAGTTGTTTTGAGCTTTGTGTTGTAAATCCTTCGTTCAATGGCCAAGAGCATTGTTAAGAGTTCTGAATAGCTGAGAAGAAGTGGTTCATTAGTTCAGCATTTAAACTTTATGCAATCTATAAAATGTGAAGACAGTAAAACTCTGCTGCAGACTAAGCCCAGTTGCTGGCTCTGCCACGCGATACATAAGAACATAAGAATTAGGGACAGGAGTAGGCTCTAGGGCCCCTCGAGCCTGCTCCGCCATTCAATAAAATCATGGCAGATCATCGACCTCAACTCCACTTTCCCGCCCGATCTCTATAGTCCCTTGATTCCCCGAGACTCCAAGAATCTCCAAAATTTTGGGCAGGGAAGGAAGGCCAAAGAGCTATTGTTGGATTATTTATTCCCCTGGCCCAACTAGGTGACTAAAAGAAGCTCTACAAAGTCTGCTGCATCTTTGAAGGTTTATGAGTTTTGTGCCAACCCTTCTGTCTGGGACTATGACCAGCACAGCTCAGCAGTGTAGTTACTGGCATCAGCACTGCTCACATAATCCTCTTCTCCTCTATTTCCCCCCATCCCAGTCCCATTCGCAGCGGAGATACTGTTCTCTGCAATTGCTGTAGTCATTGACAGGATGTTGTCTCAATGTTTTAATGGTCCTTATATTCTTTAATAACATACTTGAGAATGCCATACTCCCCAGTATGATGCTTAGTAAGATTCTGCTACAGCGGTGTTTACATATTATTGCAATATTTTTCTCTGAGGGGGACGAGATTGGCAGGATGGGTAGCTTTTGTTGCACCCCCCCCCCCACTTTGTTCCTGCATAATCTCTGTTGCCTCACGATGATACTGAGATTAGCCACAGCTAACGCTGTCTTTCCTCCCCACCCGTGGATAGCTCTGGTCCTGAGATCTCTGCTGTGAACCTGTCATTAGGTGTCAGCCATGGCTCAATGGATAGCACTCCCATCTCAGAGTCAGAAAAGTCATGGGTTCATGTCCTGGACTAGAGAGTACGGTGCAAAATCTAGGCCAACACTCCAGTGCAGTGGTGCCGTCTTTCAGTTGGGACGTTAAACTGAGGCCCTGTCTGCCCTCTTAGGCGGGGATGGAAAACATCCCATGGCACTATTTTGAAGAAGAGCAGGGGAGTTATCCCTAGTGTCCTGCCCAATATTTATACCTCAACCAATATCACTGAAACAGATTATCTGGTTATTATCACGTTGCTGTTTGTGGGAGCTTGCTGTGTGCAAATTGGCCGCTGCGTTTCCTACATTACAACAGTGACCACACTTCAAAAAGTATTTAATTGTCATGAATGGGGACATCACTGAGGTGTGAAAGGCACTGTATAAAAGCAAGTCTTTCTTTAAAAAAAAACACAAGTGTCTTGTGGTACATGGAGGGTTACACAATCTGAATTATTTCCGCCGTATTCCTGCAGCAAATAGACAATGAAACCAGTGATCCAGGTTATTCATCACAACCAATACTTCCTCAGACAGGACAGTGAATGCACAGTAGCAAGCTGTTAACATGGGGTAACAGACAAGGGCAGAATGCTGAGCAAAATTTAAGGCAGCTAGTCCAAATACTTTTGCATTTCCATTAATAAATATACAGAATTCCTTTCAGAGTATTTGAACTCCAACTGAGAGATTTACTGTGTCACAAGGACAAGTGGAGATGAAGAGGCCATTCAGCCCATCTATCTCCTCCAGCAATAGAATCTTAAGGTCCTTCCCCCCCACCCCCCGCTGTCACTTCCATGATTCATGTTTTTGCTTCCACTGCCGGGGGCACATTCTATAGGTAATAATCAGTCTGTAAAGAAGTGCTTCCACCTATCAATCCTAAACTTGGCAGTTTACACACATGTTCCTTGTCCTACCCGTCATGGTTTAACTTGAAGCGGTGCTGTGGCTCAGTGGGTAGCACACTCACCTCTGAGTCAGAAGGCTTGGGGTTCAATTCCCACGCTATGGGACCGAAACACACAAATCTAGGCTGACACTCCAATGCAGTGCTGAGGGAGTGCTACACTGTTGGAGTAGCTGTCTTTCAGATGAGACATTAAACTGAGGCCCTGTCTGCTCTCTCAGGTCGTTATAAAAGATCCCAGGGCACTATTTTGAAGAAGAGCAGGGGAGTTATCCCCGGTGTCCTAAGCCAATATTTATTCCCTCAATCAACATAACAAAAAAAAGGATTATCTGGCCATTATCACATTGTTGTTTGTGGGAGCTTGCTGTGCGCAAGTTGGCTGCTGTGTTTCCCACATTACAACAGTGACTACACTCCAAAAGTACTTCATTCGTTGTAAAGCATTTTGAGATGCCCAGTGGTCGTGAAAGGTGCTATATAAATGCAAATCTTTCTTTTTTCTAATCCACCTAGTATCTCATGTACCTCCATTAAGGTGCTCACTGTGCCAATCACTTTGTAGGCTGTATCAAATGGTCCACAAACCTGGGAGGGAGCAGTTCCCTGGTTTCAGTTACAGTCAGGGAAGAACAATAGTTGCCACCTTCCCTACACCAAACGAAACCAGCAGTGCGATGGAGAATCACCGGCACAGATCTGTGACCACAGTTATTGTCGTACAGAGACACATCCCAGTAGCTCTCTAACCTTTCCACCCATTTATGGCATTGACAAGTCCCAAAGGTTTCCAATGCCGCCAAGAGCCTGGCGAACAGAAAACATTGGATATCAAGACATTTCCGAGTGTGGAGCATTACTCCAGCTCTAAACAATATTTCCATTGAGCATCTCCTTTCACCCCACCTTGGCCTTTCTCAGAGATTTCTATGGAGCGCTGGGGCTGATTGTGTTTTTTTTAATAATCCAACACAAGGGTCAACTATAGTGGAGCTCAGTCAGGAGCAGTGAACGAAAGCACTTGATTTAACGGCAGGCTCCTTTCTGCTGAGCACTGACAGGCGAGCACAGCTGCACTCACTCCCTGCACCTCCTCTTAAACCCTCGGCCTGAGACTTCAAGTTTAACCCTTCGGTGCCCAGGGCTGCTTATTCTGTGCTGGCTGACGACCGCCCGTGAGACCAATGCTCCTTTTTATTTTTAATTCATTCGCGTGTGTCGCTGGCAAGTCCAGCATTTATTGCCCATTCCTAGAACCGAGTGGCTCGCTAGACTACTTCGAGAGGGCAGTTTAAGAGTCAGCCACGTTGGTGTGGGGCTGGAGTCACATATACGTCCAGAGCGGGCAAGGTCAGCAGGCTTCCTCCCATAAAGGGACATTAGCAAAGCAGTTGGGTTTTTAATGACAATCCAACAGCTTCGTGGTCACGTTTACCGATTCCAGATAGTTTTTAGAAACTGAAGTCAAATTCTCAAGCAGACATGGCGAGATTTGAACTCACGTTCTGTGGACTTTCTTGTTGACTGCTTTAACATGGTCAAAAAGAAAAGGTGACCTGCTTGAATGGGTGGGCCAAATGCATCGGTCTTCAGACTTCTGTCGCTCAACTCACTGTGGTGTCAGTTCCAGTTAGAGACCAGTTTCTCTGATTGAAGTCCCACTTACAAAACGGATCATATGATATTCAGGAGATGGGAGGTTTAAAACTCAACAGAAATAATAGAACAAACACATCAAAGAGGTAGCTCTAGGAATGAGGCGGGGAGAGAGAAAGGGAGTCTAATGGAAAACAACTGTAAAATATTTTGTTCTGATTCTAAAGGGTTACCACTACAGTAATAGTACTCCTGAACTCTGAGCAGCTGTGTTGCTGCAATGGGCTGGTTACCCTGCAATTTCTGCATCAATCCAGTGCTTTGTTTTAAGTCACAATCACCGTAGAATATGGAGCAAAACTATGATTTCAAGTCACGGTTTGAGTGCTCACTGTATTATGGCAGGGAGTGCGATACTAGCCAAGAGGAAGGGGTCTGGCACTGCCCAGCCTCCAGAGCCGCTGTACGTGATCACAGCTGGTGTGAAGACACCATTTTAAACATTTGTTAAGAAAACCAAACAAACATTCAAGGTGTTTGTAATGTATTTGCTTCATGGGTTCTTTGCTTAAGAATTCAAGAATTCATAGCAACACATTGCCATTAAGAACTAGTTGGTTTATTAGCAAAAGGTTTAACAATCACATTACACATTACCAGTTCATCCACCAGGCTCATAACCACCTACCTCATCGTGGATCACCCGAACCCAATTGGCTGGTGAACATCACGTGACTGGCGAAGCCACTCGCAACTCAACAGCTCCACCAACCTGTGTGCATCCTCACAGCTCAGCCTAAGGGGATGGGAGTCTCTGCTATCTGCTGACTGGATGGGTCCTACATACAAAATAGCTCTTCAGCCAGTTCCTAGTCCTAGTGGTGACGGGTCAAGAATGCAAAACAGGAATTAACTGGCAACCGCACTCAAGAGAGGCTTTAGGTTGGCTGACGAGGCAGATAGAGAAACCTCACACCGGTGCAGTACATGATGCTCCTGTGAGGTCGGTACACATTAGAGGCAGATTTAATCTGCACATAATCACGTCTGATGTGCCTGGATACAACATTGACTACACTTCAAAATACTTTGTTGGCTGTAAAGCACTTTTGGGATGTCCCGCGGTCGAGAAAGGCACCATAGAAATGCAAGTTTTTCTTTCTTTCTCTTTTATTTCCTGATCCTAAACATTGTGCTATTCTCACTCTCCCATCTCCATCTTGCAAGAAAGAAAATAGGGCTCTTAAAAAAAAAAATCACAGACCCATCATGTACATGTAAGAAAGAGTTTGCATTTATATAGCGCCTTTCACAACCTCAGGACATTCTTGTGCACTTTACAGCCAATGAAGTCGTTTTTGAAGTGTAGTCACTGTTGTAATGTAGGAAACGTAGCAGCCATTTTGTGCACAGCAAGCTCCCACAAACAGCAGTGTGACAATGTGCTAGTGAAGTCGGTTGAGGAATAAACACTGGCAGCAAACTTCAAAATAGTGCCATATGATCTATTACATCCACCTGAGAAAGCAGAAGGGCCTCAGTTTAATGTCGCATTCAAAAGAGGCCACTTCTGACAGTGCAGCATGCCCTCAGTACTGCACCTAATATTATATACAGATACCTCTGGAGTGGAACTTGAACCCATAACCTTCTGACCCAGATGTGAGAGTGCTACCCACTGAGCCACAACCAAGTAGCTATGCTACAGTTGTTCAAGGTACTATACCAGGAGACTTCAATCTTCCTTTGGGCCCACAGCTCGCAAACATATGCAGAAAATGCCAACCATCCCAGGGAAAATAATCACTGTATGTTCGAACCTGTCTCTACCTCGGTAAGTTGCATGAGAATCTGAAGTTCTATTTTTGAAGCCCAGGAGAGTCAGTGAGTTTGGTGTAGTGAGCTACGCAGCCCACCACCCCCCCCCCCCCCCCACCCCCTCACTGTTTAGCACAGGATGCCTCCTGGGAATAGATGGGAATTTTTTTTGTAAATTTTATATGACAAGAGCAGTCAGCAGGAAAATAAAAACAATTACAATCTGCTGCCATCTTTTAAATCTGCTGCTAAACAAACAGGTACGATTGATTCTTTTTTACAAGAAATTAATGAAAAGGA
This sequence comes from Pristiophorus japonicus, assembly GCF_044704955.1. Lineage (NCBI taxonomy): Eukaryota > Metazoa > Chordata > Chondrichthyes > Pristiophoridae > Pristiophorus > Pristiophorus japonicus. Next base: position 175,968,371 of record NC_091991.1, on the reverse strand, counting down.
AAAGGATGTAGGATGAAATGAATGGAGGAATGAGAAGGAAGGGGGGCTACAAAATAGCTGGACAGGAACTTGAAGAAGTCTGCTGGGGTTTTTTTTAAGTCTTAATGGAGGTCTGTGCAGTATTAATGGTAAAAACAATACTGTAAATCATCAGGAAACGTTGGACAGTCACGAGTAAGTCAGCCCCTGAAAGAGACAGCATTCCCGGTGGGTCCTATCTGCATGAAGCTGCCTTTATCTGATGCAATGACATTCCAACATGTTCCTTCAGACGGAGGAGTGTGGGAATGAATGTGGGATGCGTACACAGTAGCAGGGCGTACCTGTACAGTGGAGTACAGCGTGTACAGCTCTGCCCATATTTTGCTTCCTTTCCTCCTTTTTATAACCCCCTCATCTGATTTTATGTATTTTTTTCTCTCTGTTTCCCATGACAGCTGGTAATTATTCTGCCATTCACACCCTATAAGGACTAATCTTTTTCTAACTTCTGCCATTATCATCTCAAGCCAGCCCATCGTCCCTTTTGTCTCTCGAATCTCTCCTGTCTTCCACCCTATCACCGACCTTCGCTTTTGTTCTTTCCTCTCTTTCCTCCTTTCAGTTCTCCTTAAGAATCCGTTCATTTCGAACTTTGCCAGTTCTGATGAAGGGTCATCGACCCGAAACGTTAACTCTGTTTCTCTCGCCACAGATGCTGCCTGACCCGCTGAGATTTCCAGCATTTTCTGTGTACAGTTCCTCCCTTCCTTTTTGAGTCAGCCGAGAAAGTAGGAGGTCAATCTATTGCGAAAGCTCTGTTGCTACCACTGAATGGTCCCTTCACAAAATCAAAATTTGAACAGAAGTGTTGAGATGTATCGCACTAGGTTAATAGTTAGTCACTATAGTTAGGTTAATAGTTAGGTTAATAGTTATACAGGTGCCTGCGCAGTTACTGCTCGTTCTCAGGCAACATGCAAAAATGGAAGAGAGGAAATCGGTAAAGACTTATTTGGACACAAGTGGACTCTAGGGGAAATCAAGGGATATGATTGGTCTCTAGGGGAATCAAGGGATATGATTGAACTCTAGGGGGAATCAAGGGATATGATTGGTCTCTAGGGGAATGAAGGGATATGATTGGATTTGAGGGGGAATCAAGGGATATGGGGATAGTGCAGGAAAGTTGAGTTGAGGTAGAAGATCAGCCATGATCTCATTGAATGTCAGAGCAGGCTCGAGGAGCCGAATGGCCTACTCTTGCTCCTAATGTTTATGTTCTAATGAGTGTGTATTTGGGCATTGCTCCTCAGTGTAGGACACAGCCGGGTGACAGCATCTGCTTTGCAACTTAGATTCATCGGTTATCACCCAGTTACCTAGCAACCCATACTCTACACCTCTTGCTATGAAACTCAAAGCCCTGCCTGCTGCGGAATTCTGTGTGAAAGACAGCTCTCAAGTGCAGGCCCTGAAAGTATGTAAACAACAGGTAGAGGGAGGTTGGGAAAATATTTAGAAGCTCACATCGAAGCCAGAATTAGAATGAAGAGTTGTTTCACATCACATGAACACACAACAAACCGGAAGAGGTCCTTCCATTGAAAAACCTGCTCTGTGATGCCGACAGAAACATGGCAATTTAGCTCAAAACAAACAGCGGCTTGAATTCACAATGGAACGGCACCCCACAATCAGCGATCACATCGCCATAAGAAATACAATCATTTACGGATGCGTTTATTTGTACTAACTGAATTGCAGCCGTTTCTCTGATTGGCTCTCCATTACCACATGACCTATTGCTGATTGGTCCCCTTGAAGGATAAGCCACACCTTGAAGTTTCTCTGGAATGTGTAAATGGAAGCGCCCAACCTAACTTTGCACATTATAACATGATCCATTTGGACTTCAGAAGTCAGAAAGGACACATCCCTCCCCAAGCTGAAGTCCCTCCTTAGCCCAGCCCAAGTGCACCCCTCCCCCAGCTGAAGTCCATACCCCAGTGCAAGTGCATGACATCAACCTCCCCCGCCATAGATGGGGCATTGTGTGTGGAATATTTAACAGGTTTATTGGGTATGAAGTGTCAGTGTCGTGACTTCTGGATTTCATCCACTCCAATGATGTCGGGTGTGGGTGTAAAGGAGGTTGGAAGAACGTGATTTGTCTTCCCTGAGTTCCCTTTTTTCCTCACACCCTGCGGGGAGCTTGGGGCTCGGGGATCTAGCGGGGGGCTCGGAGCTCGGCGACCGGCGGCTCAGCAGGCAACGTGGTGTTTGGGGCCGGTTCTGATGCATGTGCAGAAAAGGATTAGTGTAATTTGTGCTGGGGAAGAGACGGGGTGAGGTGGAGTCAGAGACTATTTGTCCTAACTCTCGCTTCTGCGAGACGCACATAGAAAATAGGTGCAGGAGTAGGCCGTTCGGCCCTTCGAGCCTGCACCGCCATTCATAATGATCATGGCTGATCATGCAACTTCAGTACCCCATTCCTGCTTTCTCTCCATACCCCTTGATCCCTTTAGCTGTAAGGGTCACATCTAACTCCCTTTTGAATATATCTAACTAACTGGCCTCAACAACTTTCTGTACTAGAGAATGCCACAGGTTAACAACTCTCTGAGTGAAGAAGTTTCTCCTCATCTCAGTCCTAAATGGCTTACCCCTTATCCTTAGACTGTGACCCCTGGTTCTGGACTTTCCCAACATTGGGAACATTCTTCCTGCCTCTAACCTGTCCAATCCCGTCAGAATTTTATATGTTTCTATGTGATCCCCTCTCATTCTTCTAAATTCCAGCGAATATAAGTCTATTCAATCCAGTCTTTCTTCATATGTCAGTTCTGCCATCCCAGGAATCAGTCTGGTGAACCTTCGCTGCACTCCCTCAATAGCAAGAATGTCCTTCCTCAGATTAGGAGACCAAAACTGTACACAATATTCAAGGTGTGGCCTCACCAAGGCCCTGTACAACTGCAGTTTGACCTCCCTGCTCCAATACTCAAATCCCCTCGCTATGAAGGCCAACATGCCATTTGCCTTCTTCACCGCCTGCTGTATCTGCATGCCAACTTTCAATGACCGACGTACCATGATACCCAGGTCTTGTTGCACCTTCCCTTTTCCTAATCTGTCACCATTCAGATAATATTCTGCCTTCCTCTTAGCATCCTCCTCACAGCTCACACTGCCACCCAGCTTAGTGTCATCTGCAAACTTGGAGATATTATATTCAATTCCTTCATCTAAATCATTGATGTATATTGTAAATAGCTGGGGTCCCAGTACTGAGCCCTGCGGTACCCCACTAGTCTCTGCCTGCCATTCTAAAAAGGACCCGTTTATTCCTACTCTTTGCTTCCTGTCTGCCAACCAGTTCTCTATCCACCCTCAATACCATGTGATTTAATTTTGCACACCAATCTCTTGGACAAATAGTCACTCCCATCATTTACATGCAACCGCCCAGTGTCAGGAGAGAAGAAATAAATAAAGACTTGCATTTATACAGCGCCTTTCACAACCTCAGGATGTCCCAAACGCTTTACAGCCAATGAAGTACTTTTTTTGAAGTGTAGTCACTGTTGGAATGTAGGAAACATGGCAGCCAATTTGCGCACAGCAAGCTCCCACAAACAGCAATATGATAATGACCAGATAATCTGTTTTTGTTATGTTGATTGAGGGATAAATATTGGCCAGGACACTGGGATAACTCCCCTGCTCTTCTTCGAAATAGTGCCATGGGATCTTTTATATCCACCTGGGCAGGACAGGTCATGTATGGCAGAGTAAGGGTATTGATCTCTGATGTTTATGGTCATTTACCATTGGAAACGGTTTGTTTTAATTGACAGGAATGGTTTGTTGCTTATTTACCGGGGACTCAGTAGTTGTACCTGTTCTCGCTCCACTTCTCACATCTTGTAAATTAAAAGGGCATATTTTTATATATAGATTATGTCGCTTTGGTTGCAGATTTTTTTTTGCGAGACGCCTAATGAAATTGACATCCTTTCGCTGTCAGTCCCCCGCCCAGGGCCACCTTGTTGGTTTCAGAAAGTCCTAAAGAAAATTGATTGATGAAGATGCAGGTCAGAGGCAGGGTCGGATCATTAACACGGATGACTGGAGCGCTGAGAGAGAGAGAGCGAGCGAGAGAGATCTGTCATATGGGCTGCCTTTCCAGCTCTACAATTCAACCTCAGCCTGATGGAAAATCCAAGTAGTGGGGCTTGAGGAGTGAAGGTGGGGCAAGGAGACCCCAGCGTTTGGGCTGTGCAAAGAAATTCAGAATTTACACACAGCTGGAAACGACTGAGGGGAGAGAGAAAAAGAAAATAGAAAGATAGTAAAAACTAGAAGAGAAGAGAGAGGGGGAGAGATAAAGAAAGCAAGAGAGAAAAGAGGAAGGAAGAGAGCGAGAGAGCTCCGGAATTGGACCTGCTGGTAACATGTATCTATAACATTCCTCAGAATAAAAATCGATACTCCATCTCTATAATGTATCTTGGTTTTCCTTAAACGGCATCGATGCTTCTCCTTGACTAGTGCCATTCACTGGAACAGGAGCTCTGCAATCAGGCTCCATTCAACCTGCTGCTAATTTCTGAGATGTTAAGCACAATGGGGAATTTAGAAAAGATTGAAAGAAAATTCTGCTTTGCCATCCGCGGTGCCGAATTTGCCTCAAAACATCCTGTAGCTGGTTTTCTTGGGATACACAAGAAAAAATCTCCTCGTTTAAATCTTGTTTGCCATTGATGCCTTGCCTCAGGCGCAGTAGAGGAGACCCCGGCAGCTCAGTACGGCCCAGATCATCGCTGGTCGGGCACTGACAGGACCAACTCGATATTTTAGCCCACCTGAACTCCCAGTACAGGTATGAGCAATCATCTCTCACAAAATGAATCCTTATGTAAGCCTAACAGAATGCACAATATTTATAAAATCCAACACCCACACTAAATATTCAAAGTTGCCAATAATAAACAAAACTTTTAGGTGTACACTTATAATCAGTCCTTGCCCTCAAACCTAACACAGAAAACATATTAGCCCCTCCTCCACCCCGCTTTGAGGACCTGACCTCAAAAGTCACCACAGGTACATGCGGCCTCCTCTTAAAGTACAGCAAGCCTGCTTTGTTCCAAGTTAAAAACATTAGCGACTCCAAAGTCATATAAACGTGCAAAGAAACAGGAGTAGGCCATTCAGCCCCTCAAGCCAGTTCCACCATTTAATTAGATCATGGCTGATCTGTACCTGAATTCCATTTACCTGCCTTGGTTCTGTAACCCTTAATACCCTTGCCTCACTAAAATCTATCAATCACAGTTTTGACATTTTCAATTGACCTCCAGTCATCCAAGACAAAGCACCCACTTGATTGGCACCCCATTCACCACCTTAATAAGAACATAAGAACATAAGAAATAGGAACAGGAGTCGGCCATCCCGTCCCTTGAGCCTGCTTCGTCATTCAATACGATCATGGCTGATCTGATCATGGACTCAGCTTCACTTCCCCGCCTGCTCCCCATAACCCCTTACCCCCATATCGTTTAAACATTCACTCCCTCCACCACCGGCGCACCGTGGCTGTAGTGTGTACCATCTATAAAATGCACTGCAGCAACTCACCAAGGCTTCTTCGGCAGCAGCTCTGAAACCCGCGACCTCTACCACCTAGAAGGCAAGGGCAGCAGGCACATGGTAACACCATCACCTCCAAGTTCCCCTCCAAGTCACATACCATCCTGACTTGGAAATATATCAACATTCCTTCATTGTAGCTGGATGAAAATCCTGGAACTCCCTCCCTAACAGCACTGTGGGAGTCCCTTCACCACACGGACTGCAGCGGTTCAAGAAGATGACTCACCAGCACCTGCTCAAGGGCAATTAGGGATGGGCAATAAATGCTGGCCTTGCCAGCAACCCCCACATCCCAGGAATGAATAAAAAAAGCTGCACCAGCTTTTGGGGAAGGGATTTCCAGATTTCCACCAACCTTTGTGTGAAGAAATGCTTCCTGACATCACCCCAAATGGCCTAGCTCTAATTTTAAGGTTATGCCCCCTTGTTCTCCCCACCAGAGGAAATAGTTTCTCTCGATCACAGTTTTGTAGTCTCTCGCCATGATGAAAATATTCCGATTTGCCTTTGTTGAATTCAAGAGAACTTCCTTGGCTGTAAAGCACTTTGGGATGTCCTGAAGTCTTGAAAGGCGCTATAGCAATGCAAGTCTTTCTTACTTTTCTTTTTACATTCCTCGGTGTCCTTTTTCGATGGAGAATACACTGAAAGAATACAACAGGTGCACATGATGCTTCAAATCCATCCTTATGGTTAGTGTAGATTAAAGCTTTGGAATTGGTGAGGAAAGGGGAGAAAGGTCATAGAAAGCATAGAATCACAGAAATTTACAACCAGAAAGAGGCCATTCGGCCCATCGTGTCCGGCCGACAAAAAGCTACCCAGCCTAATCCCACTTTCCAGCTCTTGGCAGGTAGCCCTGTAGGTTATGGCACTTCAGATGCACACCCAAGTACTTTTAAAATGTAGTGAGGGTTTCTGCCTCTACCACCATTTCAGACAGTGAGTTCCAGACCCCTACTACCCTCTAGGTGAGAAAAATTCTCAAATGCCCTCTATAAATCCAACCAACTACTTTAAATCTCTGTCCCCTGGTTGTTGACTGGTTACTAAGGGGAATAGGACCTTCCTATCCACTCCATCTAGGAGCCTCAGCCTTCTCTGTTCCAAAGGGAAAAAAACAGACTATCCAATCTTTCCTCGTAGCTAAAATTCTCCTGTCCAAGTCATAGGTCGTACACCTTTTAACCCCCAAAATATACCCGGCCCTTTGTTTTACGAGGCATTTACCCAATCGATACAACTAACTATTGCGTTTCACAAATAAGACTCGCCCCGCCGCCCTTCCCCCGGCCAAACACTGCAAACTTGGGAGAACAATCGTGTGCGAGATTTCAATATGAAAGGGGCTGTGTGATCTGCGCCAGTCAGAGGACTGGTGGCGGTGTTAGTCAGCCTGGTATGAGCAGACTTGCTGCTGGGAGCCTCGGCGTTAATGTCCCTGCACCCCCACCGATCTTAAATTTCATTCTGAGAACATTACATGACAAAGAATGGGTCCCACTGATTTCTTCCACCCCAGTCTCTTCGCAATAATCCAGGGGGTCTGGCAGCTGCTAAAAGGGGAAGGGCAAAGGAAGAAAGAGATGGAAAGATTTTAAGGACATCGCTTCTACTCGAAAGCCATTGAAAAGGAATCCTATCCTGGAGCTTGGCGCTATAACATGAGTAACCTTGTGCTTGCAAACCAGATGATTGGCACAATCGCGTTGGTCGATTGTTTGGGCTGCATGGCTGTCATTGATGATATACAGGACAATAAATCAAACAGATGTCTAGATCAAAGTGTGAATTTTAATATCATAAGTAAAAAGGAGATAGCAATAAGCCCGCTGTGCGGCTGACACGAGCGGTTTCCCACACATCATAAGGGTATAACTGGATTGAGTGTGGAGAGGTGTGAAACACTGCCATATCCCGGGGTATTGTCTCAGTAACACAGAAACTGGGGCAATGCTGTCTTGGGCAAACAGCCAAAGTAGTGGTAAGAGAGACAGGAACACTCGATTAGTAACATGGGTACACCAACCATTGTGACGATGCAGCAAGAATGGGAACTCCATCAATACCATGGTCAGAGACACCAGCCATTGGGACTGTGGTGGAAGAATGGGAACTCCATCAATACCACGGACCCAGACATCAACCATTGGGACTGTGGTGACGAAGTGCCGACTCCATGCAGTGATAGTTATGGATGCGCTGGCACAACTGAGGGACAGCGCAGTCACACCTACATAGAGGAGGGCCCATTAATCGTGTTATATGTCAGACATTCGCAAAAAACATAACTTAACACAAGAATGACTTGCGTTTCTGCAGCGCCTTTCACGTCCCAAAGCGCATTACAGCCGATAATGTACTTTTGAAGTGTAGTCACTGTGGTAATGCAGGAAACATGACAGCCAATTTGTCTACAAATTCGCACCACCAGCAATAAGATAAATGGTGTTGGTTGAGGGATATATATCAGTCAGGACACCAGGAGAACCCTCTTGCTCTAGATGGCAACTCCAATGGTGCACGAAATTCCTCAATACTGCAGAGGCGCTCTCCTAGATTATGTGTCTGACTAACTTGATTGAATTCAATTTTTTGAGGAGGTAATAAGGAAGGTCGATGAGGGCAGTGCATTTGATGTAGTCTAAATGGATTTTAGCAAGGCTTTTGACAAGATCCCACGTGGCAGACTGACCAACAAAGTAAAAGCCCACAGAGATCCAAGGGAGAGTGGCAAATTGGATCCAAAATTGGCTCAGTGGCTGGAAGCAACGGGTAATGGTTGACGGGTGTTTTTGCGACTGGAGGGCTGTTTCCAGTGGGGTTCCACAGGGCTCGGTCCCTTGCTTTTTGTAGTATATATTAATGATTTCGACTTAAAGGTAGAGAGCATGATAAAGAAGTTTGCAGATGATACAAACATTGTCCATGTGGTTGATAGTGAGGAGGAAAGCTCCAGACTGCAGGAAGATATTGACGGACTGGACAGTTGGGCAGAAAAGTGGAAAATGGAATTCAATCTGGAGAAGTGTGAAGTAATGCATTTGGGAAAGTGCAACAAGGCAAGGGAATACACAATACATGGGAGGATACTGAGGTATGGAGGAACAGAGGGACCTTGGAGTGTATATCCACAGATCCTTCAAGGTGGCAGAACAGATCGATAAGGTATATGGAATGCTTTCCATATTAGCCAAGGCATAGAATATGAGCAGGGAAGTTAAGCTAGAACTACATACAACATTAGTTAGGCCACAGCTTGAGTACTGCGTACAGTTCTGGTCATCACATTACGGGATTGCAGAGGAGATTTACGAGGATGTTGCCAGGAATGGAAAATTTTAGCTATGAGGAAAGATTGGATAGGCTGGGGCTGTTTTCTTTAGAACAGAGGAGGCTGAGAGGTGATTTAATTGAAATGTATAAAATTATGAGGGGCCTAGATAAAGTGGATAGAAAGGACCTATTTCCCTGAGCAGAGGGGTCAATAACCAGGGGGCATAGATTTTAAAGTAGTTGGTAGAAAGACTAGAGAGGAGATGAGGAAAACATTTCACCTAGAGAGTAGTGGGGGTCTGGAACTCGGTGCCTGAAAGGGTGGTAGAGGCAGAAACCCTCACCACATTTAAAAAGTACTTGGATGTGCACTTGAAGTACCGTAACCTGAAGGGCTATGGACCTAGGGCTGGAAGGTGGGATTAGGCTGGATAGCTCTTTTTCGACCGACACGGACATGATGGGCCGAATGGCCTCCTATGATTCTATGTGCTCGAGTCTCTTAGCGACCACTTAGCCTAGGCTGACGACATATAAATATGTACAGCCGAAAAGTCAGTGCATATTGATGGAATGCAGCCAATCCACAATTCATCTAACACATTCCCGATTGCATATAGTAGTATTAGGCAGTCCCTCGTATGGAGGATGACTTGCTTCCACACCAAAAAGAATGAGTTCGCAGGTGTTTCAATGAAGGACCTGATATTCCAGGTCCCGAACTACATCCTGAAGGGTGGAAGATGCCTGTGGATTTTTTTAACGTATGGTGGCAGTTGCACACCAGCCACACGGGCTTGACAGAGCTAGGTCTTGGTCCGGTGGCAAGGGTTAACCAAGACGACTGGAGACCAAGCTCTGCTGCATGGACCTAGTGCACACATATGCTCCTACTATCCATAGATCGCAGTGTGGGCTGGCCCGTGCTGCCCCTAGGCCCTCGCCTCTCCTGGGCCCCGAACTCTCACCGCTCCTCCGCCCCGATCAAAAATGGAGCATTCAGAAACAGGACATTGCATACACTCATCCCGACAGCCTCCGCTTTACGAGGACAAACAACTTGATTCCAAGTGCAAGAGTAGAAACGCCTCAGCTCTGGACCTGCAGCCAATCGCTGGTCTGTCACCGCGGTGGCAACTCAGCTTTAGCTAGAAATAAGTCACTCCTGCCCCAGTGTCAGGGAAACTCGACACTGTCGAGCACACATGTGCAGTATAGTTGAAACTACAGACCGCGTTCCTGAAACAACTTCGATTTATATCGATCTCTCAGGAACGCTCCAAAGTGTTTGGAATTCGATGAATGACGTCGAGGTCCAAGTTACTGCTTTGGAGGCAAAATTGGCAGCCACTTTGTGCACAGCAAGGTCCCACAAACAACAATGAGACGCGCAAGCTGCCCATTGCTTTGTTTCGGCAATGTTGGTTGAGAGTGGGGATGCTTGCCAGGACAGCAGAAGTCCTTCCAATAGCGGCCCGGCTTCTTTAACTCGAGCCTGACAGCGGTCCCTTCTCCACAGAGTGAGTCTGAGATAGCGGGCAGCCTTTGCCCTCCAAGCCCGTTCCCCAGGCAACAGGTCTCTCTAACCTGTCACAAAAGTCCTTTCTCTGCATCACTGACCGCGGTTTAAGAAATGCACTGTTATAGCCGAATACAACATCCGATGCCCGGGTCAGGTTCTTTGGGAGGACCCATCGAAATCCCATGTTAAATACTGCCAACTCATGCCATCCAGTCTGGAGAAGTCAGTCACAATCACCGCTCTCTATCTGATCTGTTATCAATGCCTATTACAAATATGTCATTTTATAAATGCAATTTCATTGCTAAGAAATCACAAACTTTGAAACTATCCATTTTCCCCTTCGGCATGCTCTTATCTGCTATTTTTCCCCTGATTTTTATCGAGTCTGCATCTCTGCATTCTGTACTGGGCTTGTTTAAAACTCGCTGAACCTACATCACCCGAACAGGCTGAAAGGCTGTGCTCGCTGCTGCAGCACCGAGTGCACTTGAACCGCCCTGGGCTATGTTGGTGCGAAGATATGTTTTCCCAATTCACGAGGAAATGGCGAGGGGGGCGTGGGCCACCTTTGGGGAGATTGCTGGCTGACAAACTGATTCATGTTAAAACACCGCGAAGCTGGGAGTGAGGCCAGCTTTCGTCGCCCCGCAAGCAGTCCGGATTGCCACAAATCGAGTGTGTTTAATGATTCACTTGTTTGATAGACGAGGGGGCCATCTCAAATGTTAAATCAGGCTGACGATAAACTCGGGCCCGCAAAATAACCCTCCACAGAAGATGAATTGCGTGATCATTACTCCAACATAAAGGAAGCAAATCAGCACATAAACTGCTGGAAACACTCAGCAGGTCAGGCAGGCTCTGTGGAGAGAGATAGAGTTCATGCTTCGGCTCAATCACCCTTCGTCAGAACCGGTATCACAAATACATGGGTTCGGATGAAGGGTCATCGACCTGAAACGTTAACTCTGTTTCTCTCTCCACAGATGCTGCCTGGCCCGCTGAGCATGTCCAACATTGTGTGTTTCTATTACAGATTTCCATCATCCGTAGTAGTTGGCTTTTGTAAAAGAAAGCAAAATTGCACGGGCGGAGTGAGGGAGGGCGAGTCACTGGCAGTTTCCAGCTTTGAAATGAACAACTCCATCTCGGGCTCTTTATGTAGTTTGATTCCCAGCGAGAACTGTTCACCTTCCTGAAACGGGTCCGACTTTACAGCCACGCCGTGTGTGCAATCCTTGCCCACCCTGGGGCCAGGTCTAATGCGGCACCTCGCTGCTCCCTCCCTGTGAATGAAGTTATTTTTGGCACCAAGCTTGAGCTCTGCAAATCGGCGAGTGCTTTAAACTGTACCTCAAAGGCATCCACTGGATTTCAGAGCGTCCAGGCATGGAACAGATTGGAAGCGACTGTGTTTAAGGATGTAGCTAATCCCCTAAACAGGTCGCAGGCGTGAGTCAGGGACAAGTGATTTTTTTTCCCCTTAAATTTGCTTGTGTGAAATTTTCTCTGGGAGGTAGAATGCTCGGGACTTTTTAAAAACTTAAAATGTACACATTTCGGCTAATTGTTTAATAGTCACTCCTTCCCGGAACCATAATGGAGCAGTGAATCACAGAATACAATCATGCGGCACAGAGGGGGGGGCATTCAGCTCATTGCGCCTCTGCCAGCTCTGAAAGCGCGATCCAATGACTCTCACTCCCCCTGTTCTTTCCCCACAGCCCTGCAATGTTTCCTTTATAAGTTACTATTGAATCTGCTTCCACCGCCCTTTCAGACAGTGCCTCCCAGATCAGAACAACTCGCTTGTAAAACATGTTACCTTCCCTCCTGGTTGTGTTGCCAATTACCTACAATCCGGGTCCTCTGGTTGCGGACCCTGCTGCCAGTGAAACAGTTCCTACTTATTTATTCTGTACAAAATCTTTAACCTACAACAACTTTAAACGATTCATGCAACCTGCTTAGATCGTTGACGGCTCGGAGTTGGGATGGTAAAGGTGGATAGATTTGCTCTTTCCTTGAACTGAGCAACAGTTGAGTTAAACATTTATTGAAACTTTCCCTGAAGTTAGTGATTGGGCTCACCAGCCTTCTCCACTGCGGGCCCGGAGACTTCGCCCCGGCCCCTCCAACCCAATCCAACACCGGCTTTATTTGAGCGGTGGCTGGACATCAGAGAGTGGGCGGAGGGCCTTTTGAAACATCTTTGGAAGATATGTTTCTACCAAACAGAAAGCTGCTGAGTATTTAACCAAAGCTCAAACGACCGCCTCGACACTTGAGCAGTGAGTTGAGTTGGCATTTAACCGTGAAATCCGCCGGGTACTGAAGTGTACTGAGAGAGAGCTCATGGCACCGTGGCCATGTATGTCAGAGAGTCTGTCTGATCGATGACTTGTGCTTCAGGTGTACCTATATGCGCGTACGCTACATGCACCATTTGGCCATTTTCTTGAACTCGGTAGACTCTATCGCAGTTCCGATGGAGGTAGAATGCACGGGTTGAGTTCCCTCTTTACACGCCTGGCAAGGGCATGAATGACATGCAGATGTACACCGTCTCAACCTGTTGCACGCCAGAGGATTCTCGACCAGAAGCTTTGAGAGAATCTGGGTGGCCTCTCTCCACATGCTTCAGTAAATTTGGACATGATGTCCCCTCCACTTCGTCCAGAAGGTTCACCATTAGGGTCTCAGAACCCTCTCCGTGTGTGCCTTGATCACGATGAGAGCTCATTTCACGCCGGGGCGTGGCACACGGTGGCCTGAGCCGGGCTTGCTCCAGTGTGACGGTCCCAGCTCCGGCACCCTGCCCAGAGAGCAGGTGGGATAGGGAGTGGAGATACTGTCTCTGCATTGTACACCTATCCAGACATGGAGGGCTGCTTTGTTTTTGACGAACCGACTCCACAACAGGAGGGCGGGTTACTGGGTTGGATTTATTTCGCTGTACACAATATTTTGGGCCACAATTCAAAACACGCCTTCGCCAATATTCCCCAGCCTACGCCTCACAGAGCTCGCCTAACTTGTTCGAGCGCCGGAATGCAACAAATGCGCTTAAATATAACGCCGAGGCCCTCCTGCCCCCACAAACACAGCACCGGGTACCTGATGGACAGGATTGTGCACTGTTCCAAGGCAGCTCTCAATTTGTCAGAATAAGTGTGGGCGGCGATCCAACTGATGCTGTGCTGATTCACACACACACAAGGCGCGTACCTGGGCATTCTCCCCTTGTTTGTAATATAGAAACATTCCGCAATCCATCACCGTCCGCCCTGCAGTTTTGGCAACAGTCAGAGCGGTGGCTCGATGCTGATTCCCATCTCCGAAGAGAGAGATATGATGAAGCTGCTCGCGTCTGTGCGCTTGTTCGCTCTACGGCGAGACTAACAGGGAGATTGGGGAGAGGTTAGCGCTTGCTGGAAAGTCAGGCATCGATCCGATTTGAATCAACACACACTGTTGTGTCTTTTTACCAGTGAAGTACAAAGATGAAAGAAGTTAACTTGACGCTTGCTATCTGAACATTAAGTATAATTATAACATTCACAATTCCAATTCCAATTGCAAACACAAGAGACGTAAGTATCCCGACATTAAAAAGTTTCACTTTGGATTCAATGACATGTTGCAAACACGGGAAAGAGCTTCTTTCAATGGAAGGCGGGCAAGGCATCTAGTAACAGAAACACCATCATAACCCACTGCCAAAACATAGCCTCTGACAGAATCATCGAATCAGACAGCACAGGAGGCCATTCGTCCCACCGAGCCTGTGCCGGCTCTGAGCTCTCCAATCAGTCCCACTCCCCTGCCCTTTCCCCACAGCCCGGCAAATCTTTCCCCTTCAAGTATTTACCCAGTTCCCTTTAGAAAGTTACTATTGAATCTGCTCCCACCGCCCTTTCAGGCAGTGCGTTCCAGATCACAATAACTCTCTGCGTAAAGAGAATCTTCTCATCTCCCTTGTAGTTCTTTTACCCATTAGCTTAAATCTGTGCCCTCTGGTTACAGACTCTCCTGCCAGCGGAAACAGTTTCTAATTATTTATTCTATCAAAACCATTCACAATAAGCACCAATATTCTCGAATACAACATTAAACAGCAGGCGTATAGACAGGGAGGGCGGAATACACACACACATCTATGCACAACTTCCTTGAAGTTGGATGTGTACAGGGAGCTGTTAACATACACACACGTCCGGGGATTGTCAGAGAGCTGCCCACAGGTTAGAGTCTGACTGCTCAGTTCCACAAGTGGTTTCCAGGGAGGTAGGGCGATAGCGCGGGCTGTATAGGACGGGTACAACTCACTACACATCTTTCCACCCTTGCCCTCACCACCCAACACCTTACCTGGCAGCCTGTACCCAACCCGCCTGCAGCCCACATCCCCTCGGCTTTTACCGCTGCACTGCCCTCGCTTTTAGCACTGTGCCTGCTAAGCGGGGATGCATTCATCACAAGCCGTCTTCCAGTCCCTCCCGGAGAGCTCCGGTCTATTTACATCTGAATCCCGAGACAGGGGAACGAGGGTCAGAGAATTAAGATTGGCACACTACCTGGACAGGGAGTTTCTCAGATGCCAGCGCCGGTCCCAGTCTCTCTCTCGCTCTCTCTCTCTCGGGTCCTCCGCACCAAGTTTCGCTGAAGAATTATTGAAATTCGTTTAGTGTACTCAATCGATTTTCGCGCATTATCCGAATGCTTGCGAAGCGAAGAATTGCACCTATTTTCACATTTTAGATCGGTTTTCTCATTCAGGCTGCTCGCAGCCACAGCGGCTCAGCGATGCAGAAGCTGGGTCCGTGAACCTACACATGCCTAGCCCTGCCCCCTCCGTCCGC
Organism: Pristiophorus japonicus; assembly: GCF_044704955.1. Taxonomy (NCBI): domain Eukaryota; kingdom Metazoa; phylum Chordata; class Chondrichthyes; family Pristiophoridae; genus Pristiophorus; species Pristiophorus japonicus. The sequence continues at coordinate 175,953,065 of NC_091991.1, read as the reverse complement.
TCGCCGACCTCTCCTCCCGAGACAGCAGCGCTCAGGGTTACAATATCAAGCTGGTCAATTTCGTGTTGGGCTTGTCAATCCTCCCTCTCTCTCTCCTCCTTCCCAACCCTCTGCCTTTGGGAGGGTTTTCTCCACGTTGCAATGATGAAGTCCCTTTGGTGTTGCTGTCCTTTCTCGCCCGCCCCCACCCCCACCCACCCCCCACCCCCCCTTACCCACCGCCGTCCCCTCCTTGTTCGGTGGCAGTGCTTCACCGATCCCCTGAGCTCCGAGTCTCCTTTAATCTCCAGAGCAATGGGCCTCGCAGAGGAGACCGCATGGCGAAGTGGTGACAGTGGGGAAAGGGTTTGACAATCTGCCAGGGGTCTCACAAGTGGCTGTGCACCCGTCTGCAGTCAGCCTTTCCAGCAGCCCGCCTCAGCATCTTTCCGTCGCGGGGATGGTGAGCTGGCGTGCCTTGTCTTTCTGTACAATCTCTGCCAGCGGCAGCTTCCCCCCTCCTCTCTCTTCAATCCTGGATGTTGAAGCTCGCCTCTTCTGTATCCACTGCACGCGCGCTCTCTCTCTCTCTCTCTCAGCTTTTGCTCAGATATCTCGCATACAAAACAGCTGACTCAATCCACCTTATATCAGGATAAATATGAGAGCACAGGCTAGCGTTAGACACTTAACAGGCCAGCGGGTGGGGTCTGGTCCAACAGCCTTGCCATTTCTGTGTGCCAAAGCAGGCCAAATTCTAAATATCACTGGCAGAGCAGTTTTAATTTGTAATCAACTCAATATTGTTCAAACCACCAACTCACAGTGCCGCTGCCGGGCCACACCCGAGCCCTTTGGATTCCTGAAATAAGCAAGGAAGGGGTAGCTCCCTTCACAGGAGTGATACAAATCACAGATAATCTCCTCTGAATGGGACTTGCAGGGCTTTATAATGAGAATCAGTCTCTTAAACTTCACCTAAATTACACAGGATTACACAGGAAATATGGCACAGGAACAGGCCATTCGGCCCAACCAGTCTATGCCGGCGTGTATGTTCCACTCGAGCCTCCTCCCGTCTTTCCTCATCTAACTCTATCCGCATAACTCTCTATTCCCTGCTCCAACATATGCCTGTCTAGCCTCCCTTTAAATGCATGGATGCTATTCGCTTCAAACACACCCTGTGGTAGCGAGTTCCACATTCTCACCACACTCTAAATCTTCTCAGCCAGCATTTAGTGCATGTTAGACTATGCTACAAAATCATCTTTGAACGCTCCCTGACCTCTCCACCGGCACCAAGTCACTGTGTAATTAGCGCCCATTCAAACTCTCTGACTCAATGGCTATTCTTCTGTGGCAGTGAGCCTGAAACATTTTAATTGACATCATGGTTCATGTACACCGCAAACTCCTAAATATTTGATCGGCCGTAAAGAGCTGAAAGTGAAGTAGGGACAGTCAATGTGAGCAGCAACCACGTGTCCGCGGTATGGCCTTCGCAATGGGCTGACGTTCAATCCCTGGCCATTCGGCACATTCTGTGTGTGTCTCACTCTCTCTGCAATTGTAACCTGCCCGTTTCCAGCAATGTGTAACAATGCACTGCAGCAAATGACTCGAATTCCGGGCCGGCTGGCTTACTGATGATATAAGCTAACCAGGAGTGTGCGTGTTCCGCTCTTACTCCCATTCGTTTCTCGTCAGCTCGCCCATCATGTATCCGAACTCTCCAGGCACGAGCGTTCTGTCTCCCTCCCTCCCTCCCTCGCGATCTTTTCCAGAAAAGTGTAACAGGGGGCAGAAGCAACATGCAGGCAGTTGGAACAAGTACTTAAATCTCACCTCCTCCCCCGCCCTCCCCCCTCAATAAAGTCATGGCAGTCAGTGGCCAGCACTGGAAACGCGGGCTCCTTTTAAAGAACTGTTAGCTCGAAGGACGGAAGACAAGAGGGGGCTAACATGTGCAAAGAGAATGAGAGAAAGAGGGAAGGGAAGGAGAGGGGGAGGGGAGAGGGTGAGGGGGGAGAGGGATTGGGGAGGGGAGAACGGGGAAGGGAGCGGAGGAGAGGGTGAGGGTAGAGGGAGAGAGGGGAGGGGGTAAGAGGGAGATGGAAAGGGGGAGCGAGGGATTGGGGGAGGGAAGTAGAGAGGGGAGAGAGGGAGAGGGGAGGGAAGAGGGAGAGAGAGGGAGAGAGAGGTGAGAGGGGGAGGGAGATGTAAAGGGGGAGAGAGGGACGGGGAGTGCGAGGGAGAGGGAGATGGAGAGGGCAGAGGCGAGGGAGGGAGAGATGGGGAGGGGAGAGAGGGGGAGAGGGAGAGAAGGAGAAGGGGAGGGGAGAGGGAGGGAGAGAGGGGGAGAGAGACATGGAGAAGGAGAGAGGGCGTCAGTCTCCTGGAGCTCCTTCACAGCCAGCTAGCTCTTCACTGAAACCGCAGGCAGTTGCTTTCAATGCAATCTGCTTTGATCCGATTGAGAGTTGTGTGCTGATTATTTTTCTCGCCAGCTCCGGTGAGAGCACGTGAGCGGCGGGGGCGTTGTGTTGCTGTGTGTGTGGCGGGCCCGGGTGCCGGGGTGGAGGGTTGGTAGCTGGGGATATGAGTGGCAACAGCCGCTGCACGCTTGCCACACACAGACACAGAAACACAGAGAGACACAGAGGCTCCTGCGAGGACAATGGGGCATGAGCTGCACACTGTGCTCGCATGATCGTCACACGATAAGAACGGGTTGCATTTTTTTTATTGCTGGGCATAATTACTGACTCGCTCAAAAAAATCAGTGCCGAGGAGACGCCCCTGTTCCTGCCTGGTGTTCCAGTGACGGCCGCACTTGGCAACCCGTTTGCTTTACAGCCCACGATACACGTCGCCCTCGTGGGACAGGGGACACGCGGGTCCTAAAGCCCGCGGACGCTGAATTCGAGATTCAATTGACCAGTCCCTGGGGAAAGGAGCCGGCGACACCCTGGCCCTCCTCCCTCCCACACAACCCTGGTGGAGGGAGGTTGAGAATGAGCCGCGCACGCTCCTGGTTAGCTTATGTAATATGGTGCCCTGGCCCGGTGGTTGCCCCCTGTCGCTGTCCAGGATGGGCGGAGTGCTTGCAGTGTGTGGAAGCCGCTCGGTCCTGTCCAGCCCGGTGCTGAAAGGGACAGCAACATGTGGCGAGCGGCGCGGCCTGACGCAGGGAGAGAGAGAGAGAGAGAGGGGCTCCTTCTGATTATCCTCATCACTAAAACCCAGCTACACACAGCACAAGGCCAATTCTGTCGGCCAGGGCAGCTGGACTATTGCGGGGGGGTTAGGACCAGAGACAGAGGGAGAGAAAAAAACAGGCACCAAAATTAAAAAGTTGCGTGGAACAGGCAGGGTGAGCTGTCTGTTGGGATGGGATCAAGTCTCCGAATGTGTGTTCAGTTTTACTTTCCCGCCAACTCACTCTTGGCACGGCTGCAGAAAGTTGCGAGAGGCGGTGCGCTTTTCCGAGGGGTGCATGGGGATACCTGGAGTGAGATGGTGGCAGAGCGCGAGTCTGTCTCAATATCTTGCCACAAAGTGCTTGGTTCCCGTCTCTAGGAGGTTCACTCAGGTGGAAAGACGCGAAAGGGGCTAGAGCAGAGAAAGTGCATCTTGTCCGCCCTGTGTGTGGGGGGAGAGCCGCGCCAGGCAGGGAGCTGTCCTGGCCAGGCGGTGCTGAAATGGCCATCGTTTAACTTTCACCCACCCCACACACACACACAACACAATGTCAGTCTCAAGCCCTTTTACACAGGGATATGTTGTCAGTGCACAGTGGGGATAGCATTGCGAGATTTATGCATCCTCTCCCCTCCCTCCCTCCCATTCCCACCCCCTCCTGCTCCAGCAGCACATTTCCAAGCCCTGATATCCCAGTTTCTCACTTACCCGGAGGATGGGAGACCCCTGCGTTTCACTTCGGAGCTTTTTTTTTTCCGCGTCTCACACCATTTCTCTCTCTCTCTCTCTCTCTCTCGGGGAAAGGTCTAGTTCAATTTTTTAAAAACTGCTCGAAAAAAATCCAGGGGCCGGATTCGGCCTGAGAGGCTGCGGTTTCTTCGCTGCGCCCGGGCGCTGCGTCAAGCAGAGATCCCGGCGATTATTCGGATAGGCAGTGATTGATTTCACCCCCACGACTGAGTGAAGATTTGGAGCGGTTCTGCCTCGGAATGTGTCGAGCTCGGGCCAGAGCAGGAGAAGAGACTGCGAGCGCCCTGCCTCAGCGGCGCGCTGTTGCCAACCCCGGCAGCGGCGAGAGGAAAAACACATTTAACATGGTGATCAAGTTCTTAATATTATTTCCCGGGAAGCAAGTGGGGAACGGAGCGGAGAGAGCGAGGCAGGAAAGGATGTTGTCCAGTCGGCTGGTGGTGGTGGTGAAAAAAAAACAAGGTGAGGCTACATCAGGTAATCAGCTTGTTAATAATGTCAGTCCATACATGGGTGTCAGGAAACAAACAACACGTAATGTAATCCCAAGCACACCACAGAGCTGCCTGTGATATTACATTACTTCCCAATTCCACTGACCCATCTGCCAGCAATGAAGTGTGCTGCGGCGAGGCACAGTCAGCTCAGAGCGGCGTTCTGTTCAAACAAGTCGTGGATAGGCGAAGCTCTGTATTAATAATTCAAAATATTTGGAAAAAAATTAAGATCGGGAGTCTACGGCAGCAATATTAACTCGGAAGACAAGGGCGAGTAGGTCGATAGGTGGAGCATTAGAGGTTGATTTATTCAAATGCTCGGTTTATTCGCTAAGCCTATTACGCTCTTAGATTAAAAGGAGTGCCGCCTGAATCCTGTTAGTTACTATTCAGCAGAGATTGACAGCAGGCTGTATTTATAATGGGCCAGACCGCCGCCCGCTGCTTTGCATTCCAAGCAATGCCTACACACACTTCACATCGCAGCGCACTGCCTGACATTTAAGGCACCCACAGCATTTACTAGCGTGAGTGTATTGCATCTGTGTCCGTGCACATACACACACTCACACACTCACATTCACACACACACATACACACACACTCACTCACATTCACACACACACACACACACACTCACTCACACATACATTCACACACACACACACACATTCACACACACACACTCACACACTCACATACATTCACACACACTCACACACACTCTCAGACACACACACATAAACATACACACACACACACACAAACACACACATTCACACACACACACACTCACACACTCACATACATTCACACACACACTCTCAGACACACACACATAAACACACTCATATTCACACAGACACACTCACACACACACACATAAACATACACACTCACACACACACATAAACACACACACAGTCACACACTCTCACACACTCACATACATAAACACACACACGCTCACACACTTACACACACACACATTCTCACACACACACTCACACACACCTCAGACTCATGCATACACCTTCACTCACACACAAATACACTCACACACACTCACATACTCATACACTCACATTCACACACACACTCACACAAATATTCACACAAACACACTCACATACTCATACACTCACTGACACACAGACTCACATTCACACACACACTCACACAAACTAACACACATTCATACAAACACATACACACTCACAAACACACACACACACACACTCACACACACACTCACTCACACAAACTCACACGCACATACTCACACACAGTCCCACTCACATTCACAAACACTCACACAAATAGGGGTATGGTAACATAGTGGTTAAGTCACTAACCTAGTAATCCAGATGCCTGGACTAATGATCCACAGACAAGGGTTCAAATCCTACCATGGCAACTGGGGAATTTAAATGTAAATAAATCCAGAATAAAAAACTAGTGTCAGTAATGGTGACCATGAAACTACTGGATTGTCATAAAAACCCATCTGGTTCACTAATGTCCTTTGGGAAGGAAATCTGCTGCCCTTACCTGGTCTGGCCTATATGTGACTCCAGACCCACAGCAATGTGGTTGACTCTTAACTGCCCTCTGAACTAGACTAGCAAGCCACTCCGTTATATAGGTGATTTACTACCATCTTCTCGAGGGCAATTAAGGCTGGCCTTGTCAGTGATGCCCACATCCCATGAGCCAATTTTTAAAAATCACTCATACAAACACTCTCATACATTCACTCAAACAAACACACATTTAAGCTTCCCTGTCAATTTCACATAGATTCCATTGGTAGGCACGTCAATTTATTTTCTCCCAAATTTAAAATTCCACATCAGGTTAGCTGACAAGTGCTTCGAATATATTGTCAACAAAATCCATTTCAATTCAGTTAGTGCATTAGATGGTATTGCCCCATGATGTCACTTTTGGCCCCAATGTAGTTGATCCCACCTCTTCCTCCCTTTTATCAGCGTTAATCGTTCGAATTTGCAATGGGAATATAGTTCGAAAGGGGGCGGATTATAAATTATTAAATGATGGTGATGGCCTGTTTTTGCATAATTGCCAATGTTGGTAATTGTGATTAAGACTAAGGGCTGGAGAAATTGATATTGATCTGTAATAACACAAATTCAATGTAAGCCTACAAACGTGTCTCGCTTTGGAAAATTCTATAGTGTGGAAAGCTCCTAGATGGTGAGCGAACTACATTAAGAAAGAAAAGAAAGACTTGTTACAGCACCATTCACGACCTGAAGATATCCTAAAGTGGTTTTCAGCCAATGAAGTACTTTTGAAGTGTAGTCACCATTGTAATGTAGGAAACACAGCAGCCAATTTGTGCACAGCAAGCTCCCACAAACAGCAATGTGATAAATTACCAGAGCATCTGTTTTAGTAATGTTGGTAAAGGGATAAATTATGCACAGAAATTGCCTGCTCATCTTCAAAATAGTGCCATGAGATCTTTTGTGTCTACCTGAGAGAGCAGACAGGGTCTCGGTTTAATGTCTCATCCGAAAGACGGCAGCTCCGACAATGAAGTGCTCCCTCAGTACTACACTGGGAGTGTCAGCGTAGATTTTGTGCTCAAGACTCTAGAGTGGGACTTGAACCCACAAGCTTCAGGTACTTGAAACAATAATATGTGCAAAGAGATCATCTCGATTTTCCTTTTTTTTCCTGTGGTGCCTGCCACCCCCACAAGGGGTTAGGATGGCATTGTGAATAATGGGCACATTATAATCGATAAAAAGGTTTGATGGAATGCCATCTGCTTATGTTGTGCTGTGGTGCAGATGATGGGATGTGTATTATGTTCTTTTATTACACAAGAACATCCTGAATCGAACAATGAGAACAACTTGTATTTATATAGCGTCTTTAATGTAGTGAAACATCCCAAGGCACTTTACAGGCATATTATGAAAGAAGAAATTTAACACCGAGCCACCTGAGAAGAAATTACGGCAGGTGACCAAAAGCATCTTGATGGAGGAAAGAGAGGTAGAGAGGCAGAGAGGTTTAGGCAGGGAATTCCAGATCTTGGGGCCTAGGCAACAGAAGGCACGGTCACTGATGGTTGAGCGATTATAATCAGGGATGCTCAAGAGAGCAGAATTAGAGGAGTGCAGACATTCTTCGGGGGTTGTGTGGCTGAAGGAGAGTACAGAGATAGGGAGGGGCGAGGCCATGGAGGGATTTGAAAATAAGAATTTCGAAATTGAGGCGTTGCTTAACCAAGAGCCAATGTAGGTCAGCGAGCACAGGGGTGATGAGTGAGCAGGACTTGATGCGAGTTAGGACACGGGCAGCCGAACTTTGGATCACCTCTAGTTTACGTAGGGTAGAATGTGGGAGGCCAGCCAGGAGTGCATTGGAATAGTCAAGTCTAGAGGTAACAAAGGCATGGATGAGGGCTTCAGCAGTGGATGAGCTGAGGCAAGGGCGGAGACGGACGATTTTACAGAGGTAGAAATAAGCGGTCTTAGTTATACTGCGGATATGTGGTCGAAAGCTCATTTCAGAGTCAAATATGATACCAAGGTTTCTAACAGTGTGGTTCAGCCTCAGACAGAAGTTGGGGAGAGGGATGGAGTCAGTGGCTAGGGAATGGAGTTTGTGGCAGGGACCGAAAACAATGGCTTCGGTCTTCCCAATATTCAATTGGAGAAAATTTCTGCTCATCAAAAACTAGATGTCGGACAAGCAGTCTGACAATTTAGAGACCGGAGAGGTGTCCTCAGTAGTGGTGAGGTAGAGCTAGGTGTCATCAGCGTACATGTGGAAACTGACGCTGCGTTTTCGGATGATGTCGCCAAGGGGCAACATGTAGATGAGAAATAGGGGGGGACCAAGGATAGATCCTTGGGGGACACCAGAGGTAATGGTGCAGGGATGGGAAGAGAAGCCATTGCAGGTGATTCTCTGCCTTTGATGAGATAGATAAGAATGGAACCAGGCGAGTGCAGTCCCACCCAGCTGGACGATGGTGGAGAGGCGTTGGAGAAGGATAGAGTAGTCAACCATGTCAATGGCTGCAGACAAATCAAGAAGGACAAAGAGGGATAGCTTGCCTTTGTCACAGTCACAAAGGATGTCATTTGTGACTTTGATGAAACCTGTTTCTGTACTCATCATCATAGGCAGTCCCTCAGAATCAAGGAAGACTTGCTTCCACTCCTAAAGTGAGTCCTTTGGTGGCTGAACAGTGCCATAGACCCTGTCACAGGTGGGACAGACATTCGTCGGGGTAAGTGGGGGGTGGGACTGATTTGCCGCACGCTCCTTCCGCTGCCTGGTTGAAGAGCTCAACGCCCTCCCGGATGCACTTTCTCCACCTAGGGCGGTCTTCGGCCAGGTACTCCCAGATGTCAGTGGTGATGTCGCACTTTACCAGGTTTTGTAATGTTTCCGCTGCCCACTATTGGCTCGTTTGCCATGAAGGAGCTCCGCATAGAGAAATTGCTTTGGGAGTCTCGTGTCTGGCATGTGAACTATGTGGCTTGCCCAGCGAAGCTGATCGAGTGTGGTCAGTGCTTCAATGCTGGGGATTTTAGCCTGGGCGAGGACACTGATGTTGGTGCGCCTGTCCTCCCAGGGGATTTGCAGGATTTTGCGGAGACATCTTTGGTGATATATCTCCAGCAACTTGAGATGTCTTCTGTATATCGCCCATGCCTCAGATCCATACAGGAGGGCGGGTACTACTACAGCCCTGTAGACCATGAGCTTGGTGGTAGATTTGAGGGCCTGGTCTTTGAACACTCTTTTCCTTAGGTGGCCAAAGGCTGCACTGGCGCATTGGAGGTGATGTTGAATTGCCGCATCAATGTCTGCTTTTGTTAATAAGAGGCTCCCGAGGTATGGGAAAGTGGTCCACGTTGTCGAGGGCCGCGCCATGAATCTTGATGACTGGAGGGCAGTGCTGTGCAGCGAGGACAGGCTGGTGGAGGAACTTTGTCTTATGGATGTTAAGCATAAGGCCCATGCTTTCATATGCCTTGGCGAATACATCGACTATATCTTGGAATTCAGCCTCAGAATGTGCGCAGACGCAGGCGTCGTCCGCGTACTGCAGTTCAACGACAGAGGTTGGGGTGATCTTGGACCTGGCCTGAAGGCAGCGTAGGTTGAACAGGTTCCCACTGGTTCTGTAGTTTAGTTCCACTCCAGCGGGGAGCTTGTTGACTTTGAGGTGGGGCATGGCAACGAGGAAAATTGAGAAGAGGGTTGGAGCGATGAAGCAGTCCTGTTTAACCCCAGTCCGGACGTGGATTGGGTCTGTAATGGAACCGCTGGTAATGATCATGGTCTGCACATCGTCATGGAGCAGGTGAAGTATGTTGACAAACTTTTGGGGGCATCCAAAACGGAGGAGGACGCTCCATAAGCCCTCACGGTTGACAGTGTCAAAGGCCTTTGTAAGATCGAAAAAGGCCATGCATAAGAGCTGGTGCTGCTCCCTGCATTTTTCCTGCAGCTGTCGAGCTGCAAAGATCATGTCCATTGTGCCCAGTAGGGGACGAAATCCACACTGAGATTCCGGGAGGAGCTCCTAGGCCACAGGGAGCAGATGGTTGAGGAGAACTCTTGCGACAACCTTCCCAGTGCCTGATAGCAGAGAGATTCCCCTGTAGTTGCCGCAGTCGGACTTGTCCCCCTTTTTAAAGGTGGTCACGATAACTGCATCTCTGAGATCTCCCGACATGCTCTCCTCCCTCCAAATGAGAGTGATGAGATCATGTATCCATGCCAACAGTGCCTCTCCACCATACTTTAGCGCCTCAGCAGGAATTCCATTTGCACCCGTAGCCTTGTTATTACTTAGCTGTTTTATGCCTTTGCCTACCTCGTGCAACGTTGGGATTTCACCGAGGTGGTGACGGGTTGCATGCTGCGGGATGGAGTTGAGAACACTCAAGTCAAAGGAAGAGTCTCGCATGAAGAGATCTTCAAAGTGCTCCTTCCAGTGGGCCCTGACAGCCTCGGTGTCCTTGATGAGTGTTTCCCCGTTCTTGGCCAGGAGTGGGGGTGGGGTCTTGGGAGTTTGGACCGTAGGTGGCCTTGACTGCAATGAAGAATCTTCGCATATCATGGCTGTTGGCCAGTTGTCGTATCACCTGTGCTTTCTCCATCCACCACCTGTTCTTTAGGTCCCGGGTTTTTTGCTGGACCTCAGCCTTGAGCCGTCTGTAACGTTGCTTTGCAGCTCCCGAGTTGGGTTGTTGCTTGAGGCTCAGAAATGCTCTGCGCTTACGATCTATTAGTTCTTGGATCTCCTGATCGTTTTCATCAAAGCAGTCTTGGTGTTTTCTGGTTAAGTAACCAAGTGTTTCTTCACAGGTAGTGGTTATAGAGACCTGGAGGGCAGACCAAGCGCTGTGAGCATTCAGCATCTCAGGGTCATCAAGGCACGCCAGATTCGCTGTGAGGCACTGGCTGTATAGGAATCTCTTAGCTGGGTCTTTAAGTGCCCCGGCATTAACTTTTTGTGGCACTGCTTCTGCTGTCCCCTCTGTTTTGGGGCTATATATCGATGATGGATCGGATTAGGCGGTGGTCCGTCCAGCAGTCGTCAGCTCCTGTCATGGTGCGGGTGATGCACACATCCTTGCGATCCCTGGCTCGGATGATGAGCAGGTGCCAGTGTTTGGAGCGAGGATGTTGCCACGATGCCTTGTATTTGTCCCTCTGGCGGAACAGGGTGTTGGTGATGAGGAGTTCGTGTTCTAGACATTTTGTCAGGAGTAGGGTACCACTGGTGTTGGCTTTCCCTACCCCCTCTCTGCCAATCCCGCCTCCCCAGAGGGCTCTGTCTTGCCAACCCTGGCATTAAAGTCACCTAGATGAATCAATTTGTCGCCCATGGGGACGCGGGACAGGGATGTCTCGAGGTTGGAATAAAAACCCTCTTTAGCCTCATCCGTTGCATCGAGTGCTGGGGCGTATGCACTGATGACTGTGGCACCTTGGTTCCGGGATAGGGTAAGACGAAGAGTCAAGAGGCGTTCGTTAACCCCACAGGGGGAGTCTTTGAGGCGGTCAACCAGCTCATTTTTGACGGCGAAGCCGACTCCATGAAGGTGGCATTCTTCCTCTGGTTCTTCTTTCCAGAAAAAGGTGTAACCACCACAATGTTCCTTGAGCTGGCCTTCCCCTGCCTGCTGGGTCTCGCTTAGGGCGGCGATGTCAATGTCAAAACATCTAAGTTCCCTGGCAACTATGGCGGTGCAGCATTCCGGCCTGTTGCTGTTGGAATTGTCCATGAGGGTCCTGACATTCCCGGTCCCAAACTTCATACTAATGGAGTGGAAGATGCCTGTGCGTGAGTTCTTTTAACGTGGGGTGGCCGCTGCACACCGGCAACCACACGGGCTTAGCTCAGCGAGGTCTCGGTCCAGTGACAAGGGGGTCCAAGACGACTGGAGACCAGGCACTGCTGCATAAGCCTAATTGCCTACGGTGAGATGTTGGCCGTAAGCTTGGCGCCGAGTAGCGCCATTGATGATAAATGGCCTGAGGCTTAGTTGGGGGGCAGGCATTAGGAAGGTCAGCTGTCCGCTGGAGTTCCGAGGAATGTTTTGGAAAGTTTCTTTCAAGATTAAAAATTTGCTCAAAGGTTTCCAAGTTGTTTTTAAAAGTTTAAGTGTTTAAAAGTATTTCCAAATTATTTTTTTAAAGTTACACAGGTTGATTGAAGGTTTAATAAATAGATTAAGAGTTGATTAAAAGTTGATTTAAAAAAAGTCTAAAATGTAAATCAAGTTTTTAAAAAGTTAGTGTTCACCACTAGTGACCGAGGGCAGGTACAGCCCGTCGTTAAGCCGGGCCGGCTGGTTGAGGTGACCCGGTGTGCGAGGCTGGGCCGGGCCCTCTGGCCAAAGGGACCTGGAGTGCGAGACTGAGTCAGGCCGGCTGGCTGAAGGGACCCAGAGTGCATCGTTGGGCTGAGCCAGCTGGCCGAAGGGACTCAGAATGCGTCGTTGGGCTGGGCTGGCTGGCTGAAGGGACCCAGAGTGCGTCGTTGGGCTGGGCCGGCTGGCTGAAGGGACTCAGAATGTGTCGTTGGGCTGGGCCGGCTGGCTGAAGGGACCCAGAATGCGTCATTGGGCTGGGCCGGCTGGCTGAAGGGACTCAGAAAGCATCGTTGGGCTGGGCCGGCTGGCTGAAGGGACTCAGAATGCGTCGTTGGGCTGGGCTGGCTGGCTGAAGGGACCCAGAGTGCGTCGTTGGGCTGGGCCGGCTGGCTGAAGGGACTCAGAATGTGTCGTTGGGCTGGGCCGGCTGGCTGAAGGGACCCAGAATGCGTCGTTGGGCTGGGCCGGCTGGCTGAAGGGACTCAGAAAGCATCGTTGGGCTGGGCCGGCTGGCCAAGGGGACCCGGAGTGTGTTGTTGGGCCGGGCTAAGGATGTAGTCTCCTGTATTGCTCTGGGGAGTCGGCAAGGCCCTGAGGTTGGGAGGTCGGAAAATCGGCAAGGCTCTGAGGTCGGCGAGTCACTGAGGTCAGTGCAGGGTCCTTTCGGCCCAGGGTAGGTGCGAGCCGGTGCAGGCGCGGAAAGTGGATTGGAGGGATTCAAACATGGAGTTGCGGGAAAGATGGGCACTGATTTTGGAGGCGACAACACGTTCAAGGACTTTGGAGCGGTTTTTGAGGAGAGGGGTGATGGTGGCAGATTTGAGGGAGAGTGGGGCAGTACCTCAGATGAGAGGAAAGAGATTGATTAATGGAGTGAAATTCCTTGCTTTTACGTAATGAAATGTAGAAACACATTATAATTACTGGACAGCGGATTGATTTCACCTGGTCAATACAAATGGACCTTATGTGAACTGGAGAATGTAAGACCAGGCAAAACATAAATTATTAAAGAAGAACACAGTCTTCCTGATAGCTTGAGGCATTTCGGAGATGCGTAGACTACTGTGATATTAACAGGGCTTTGTTATAAAGAAAGAGTCTCGCCATTAAGGCATTCTGCTTTAACCAGGGATGCCATTTTATTGTTCACTGATCACCTGTCCTGCCTTCATCTATATGTAAAATGGTGCCACTCAAGTCAATGGGTAGATCGACCTGCTGGTCTTACCTCAATTCCAGTGATGGGGGACAGAGGACAGTCTACAACATTTGATGTTGTCTTTTGTGTGATATATATAGTGTAACATATAGCCTGGGGGTGCATATCAAGGTGAACATGTCATCAGACATCGTGCGAGGAACATCAGACATCCAGCTATTTATCAACATCCTCTCATCTCTGAGCAGCGTCAGTCATTTGAAATACACTGCAGCTCGTGTCCTTGACATGAGCAGGTGGAGTTTGTGTGCGATGGGTTTACTCCATATAAGAACATAAGAATTAGGAGCAGGAGTAGGTCATTCGGCCCCTTGAGACCGCTCCGCCAGTCAATAAGATCATGGCTGATCTTCTACCTCAACACTTTCCTGCACTATCCCCATATCCCTCGATTCCATTAATATCCAAAAATCTATCGATCTCTGTCTTGAATATACTCAACGACTGAGCTTCCACAGCCCTCTGGGGCAGAGAATTCCAGAGATTCACAACTCTTTGGGCCCAAGTTTCCACAGGATAAAAAACGGGCGCCCCTCCGAGCTGGGCGCCCGTTTTTCGCGCCAAAAACGGCGCCAGAAAGAAAACGCGCTATTCTCGAGCGCTTTGCAGCTCCTTGTCTGTTTGGCGCGGCGCCCAGGGGGGCGGAGCCTACACTCGTGCCGATTTTGTAAGTGGGAGGGGGCGGGTACTATTTAAATTAGTTTTTTTCCTGCCGGCAATGCTGCGCGTGCGCGTTGGAGCGTTCGCGCACGCGCAGTGTGAAGGAAACATTGGCACTCGGCCATTTTTGTAATTCTTTGTAACTGTTTAATTTTTGAACATTTTTTAATAAAAGCACATTGCCATCAGCACATCAGCACTGAGGCTACCCTTCTCACTGTCTCCTTCCCCTCCCCACCCTCCACGGCAACAAACGGTGGTTTCCTCCCCCTCCCTCCCCTCCGCGGCAACAAACCGCTGTCTCCTTCCCCCCCCCCCGCCTCCCCTCCACGGCGGCAACAAACCGCTGTCTCCTTCCCCTCCCTCCCCTCCGCGGCAACAAACCGCTGTCTCCTTCCCCTCCCTCCCCTCCGCAGCGGCAACAAACCGTTGTCTCCTTCCCCTCTATCCCCTCCGCAGCGGCAACAAACGGCGGTTTCCTCCCCCTCTATCCCCTCCGCAGCGGCAACAAACGGCGGTTTCCTCCCCCTCCCTCCCCTCCGCGGCGGCAACAAACCTCTGTCTCCTTCCCCTCCCTCCCCTCCGCGGCAACAAACGCGGTTTCCTCCCGCGGGAACGAACGATGGCTGAAGCACTTTCACACAGTTGGAAGATGGTTTATTTAATCTTTTCTTTGCTTATAAATGTTTATTCAGGTTGGATTTATTTGTATAATATTTGTAGAAGTATAAATAAGGATTGATTGTAGAATTTAATGACTTCCCTTCCCCCCTCCCCCCCCCACCTCGTTCTGGACGCCTAATTTGTAACCTGCGCCTGATTTTTTAATGTGTAGAACAGGTTTTTTCAGTTCGACAAAAATCTTCACTTGCTCCATTCTACTTTAGTTTGGAGTACGTTTTCACTGTGGAAACTTTGAAATCAGGCGTCAGTGGCCGGACACGCCCCCTTTTGAAGAAAAAATTCTGTTACAAAGTAGAACTGTTCTACCTCACTAGAACTGCAGAAAAAAAAATGTGGAGAATTGCGATTTCTAAGATAGTCCGTTCTCCACCAGTTGCTCCTAAAAATCAGGCGCAAATCATGTGGAAACTTGGGCCCTTTGAGTGAAGACATTTCTTCTCATCACAGTCCTAAATGGCCGACCCCTTATTCTGAGACTGTGACCCCTGGTTCTAGACTCCCCAGCCAGAGGAAATATCCTCTCTGCATCTACCCTGTCAAGCCCTGCAAGAATTTTGTATGTTTCAATACGATCACCTCTCATTCTTCTAAACTCGAGGGAATATAGGACTAGTCTACTCAATTTTCCTCAAAGGACAATCCCCCCATCCCAGGAATATCCATCGAATAGTTTGTTCTGCCTTTGGGCATCATGGCAGCTGTGCTGGGCAATGATTGATCAGCATGAATTGAACGGAAGTGAGATTGGGTTATAGTTTACTGTATCCTACAGTGGAATAGCACCCCACGTGTAAATTACATCCGTGTTATCACACACAAGTGTAACATAACAAAAACTCGTGCAGTCCCCCCAGAAGCTCAGTTGGTAAATGCACATTGTTCAAGCACATTGGAGGACTGATTTTTTTTTTTTTTAATTCGTAGCCAATCGTTCCAATTCTTTGTCAAATCACAAACGCCAGAGGTCACCTTGGGCCCATTCAAGGATCACTCTGCGCCAATGCTCTTAGCCAAAAGGCCTAGAGCCCAAGCACCGTTCCTGGAAGTACTGCAATACCAGGTTCGTGCCATGGAGGTGGATGGGTCAGGTCCCCCACACACCTCTGTGGAGGTGGATGGGACTGATGCACGGTCACAAGGGATGGTGTAACACAGCTTCCGTTCTGTCACTGTGACGAGTTCACAATCACAGCCATACTTCCAACCCTAGCTCCAGAGTGAGGGAAGGAAATATTCAGAGGGACAGCCATACCCTCGCCACTGACTGGGGCCACCTTATACTTGGCCTGCAGCAGGATTGGTGGGGGGAGGCTTGGAAACACATTACATAGCAATCGTATCAACCACTTGTGCTGTATGACCTCAAGAGACTGAATTGGGAGGAGAGGGTATGGAGAAATTAGAATAGAAGACCTGTTAAGGTCAAGAAAAAGGCCATTAGACCTGCCAAGCAGCCCCTTTTGGATTGATGTCAACCATGAGCCCTAGTCCCTTCACTATCCAGAAACACATCAGTTCCCTCTTGAACCAATGTAAAATGTCTATGTTCAGAAGGTCAAGATGCTGAAGAAGGCTGAGTGTGAATTGGAAAAATTGATGCATAGAAACATAGAAACATAGAAAATAGGTGCAGGAGCAGGCCATTCAGCCCTTCTAGCCTGCACCGCCATTCAATGAGTTCATGGCTGAACATGAAACTTCAGTACCCACTTCCTGCTTTCACGCCATACCCCTTGATCCCCCGAGTAGTAAGGACTTCATCTAACTCCCTTTTGAATATATTTAGTGAATTGGCCTCAACTACTTCCTGTGGTAGAGAATTCCACAGGTTCACCACTCTCTGGGTGAAGAAGTTTCTCCTTATCTCGGTCCTAAATGGCTTACCCCTTATCCTTAGACTGTGACCCCTGGTTCTGGACTTCCCCAACATTGGGAACATTCTTCCTGCATCCAACCTGTCCAAACCCGTCAGAATTTTAAACGTTTCTATGAGGTCCCCTCTCACTCTTCTGAACTCCAGTGAATACAAGCCCAGTTGATCCAGTTTTTCTTGATAGGTCAGTCCCACCATCCCGGGAATCAGTCTGGTGAATCTTCGCTGCACTCCCTCAATAGCAAGAATGTCCTTCCTCAAGTTAGGAGACCAAAACTGTACACAATACTCCAGGTGTGGCCTCACCAAGGCCCTGTACAACTGTAGCAACACCTCCCTGCCCCTGTACTCAAATCCCCTCGCTATGAAGGCCAACATGCCATTTGCTTTCTTAACCGCCTGCTGTACCTGCATGCCAACCTTCAATGACTGATGTACCATGACACCCAGGTCTCGTTGCACCTTCCCTTTTCCTAATCTGTCACCATTCAGATAATAGTCTGTCTCTCTGTTTTTACCACCAAAGTGGATAACCTCACATTTATCCACATTATACTTCATCTGCCACGCATTTGCCCACTCACCTAACCTATCCAAGTCACTCTGTAGCCTCATAGCATCCTCCTCGCAGCTCACACTGCCACCCAACTTAGTGTCATCCGCAAATTTGGAGATACTACATTTAATCCCCTCGTCTAAATCATTAATGTACAATGTAAACAGCTGGGGCCCCAGCACAGAACCGTGCGGTACCCCACTAGTCACTGCCTGCCATTCCGAAAAGTACCCATTTACTCCTACTCTTTGCTTCCTGTCTGACAACCAGTTCTCAATCCACGTCAGCACACTACCCCCAATCCCATGTGCTTTAACTTTGCACATTAATCTCCTGTGTGGGACCTTGTCGAAAGCCTTCTGAAAGTCCAAATATACCACATCAACTGGTACTCCTTTGTCCACTTTATTAGAAACATCCTCAAAAAATTCCAGAAGATTTGTCAAGCATGATCTCCCTTTCACAAATCCATGCTAACTTGGACCTATCATGTCACCATTTTCCAAATGCGCTGCTATGACATCCTTAATAATTGATTCCATCATTTTACCCACTACTGAGGTCAGGCTGACCGGTCTATAATTCCCTGCTTTCTCTCTCCCTCCTTTTTTAAAAAGTGGGGTTACATTGGCTACCCTCCATTCGATAGGAACTGATCCAGAGTCAATGGAATGTTGGAAAATGACTGTCAATGCCACCTCCTTAAGTACTCTGGGATGCAGTCCATCAGGCCCTGGGGATTTATCGGCCTTCAATCCCATCAATTTCCCCAACACAATTTCCCGACTAATAAAGATTTCCCTCAGTTCCTCCTCCTTAATAGACCCTCTGACCACTTTTATATCCGGAAGGTTGTTTGTGTCCTCCTTAGTGAATACTGAACCAAAGTACTTGTTCAATTGGTCTGCCATTTCTTTGTTCCCCGTTATGACTTCCCCTGATTCTGACTGCAGGGGACCTACGTTTGTCTTTACTAACCTTTTTCTCTTTACATACCTTTATAAACTTTTGCAATCCGCCTTAATGTTCCCTGCAAGCTTCTTCTCGTACTCCATTTTCCCTGCCCTAATCAAACCCTTTGTCCTCCTCTGCTGAGTTCTAAATTTCTCCCAGTCCCCAGGTTCGCTGCTATTTCTGGCCAATTTGTATGCCATTTCCTTGGCTTTAATACTATCCCTGATTTCCCTAGATAGCCACGGTTGAGCCACCTTCCCTTTTTTATTTTTACGCCAGACAGGAATGTACAATTGTTGTAATTGATCCATGCGGTCTCTAAATGTCTGCCATTGCCCATCCACAGTCAACCCCTTAAGTATCATTAGCCAATCTATCTTAGCCAATTCATGCCTCATACCTTCAAAGTTACCCTTCTTTAAGTTCTGGACCATGGTCTCTGAATTAACTGTTTCATTCTCCATCCTAATGCAGAATTCCACCATATTATGGTCACTCTTCCCCAAGGGGCCTCGCACAATGAGATTGCTAATTAATCCTCTCTCATTACACAACACCCAGTCTAAGATGGCCTCCCCCCTAGTTGGTTCCTCGACATATTGGTCTAGAAAACCATCCCTTATGCATTCCAGGAAATCCTCCTCCACCGTATTGCTTCCAGTTTGGCTAGCCCAATCTATGTGCATATTAAAGTCACCCATTATAACTGCTGCACCTTTATTGCATGCACTCCTAATTTCCTGTTTGATGCCCTCCCCAACATCACTACTACTGTTTGGAGGTCTGTACACAACTCCCACTAACGATTTTTGCCCTTTAGTGTTCTGCAGCTCTACCCATATAGATTCCACATCATCCAAGCTAATGTCTTTCCTAACTATTGCATTAATCTCCTCTTTAACCAGCAATGCTACCCCACCTCCTTTTCCTTTTATTCTATCCTTCCTGAATGTTGAATACCCCTGGATGTTGAGTTCCCAGCCCTGATCATCCTGGAGCCACGTCTCCGTAATCCCAATCACATCATATTTGTTAACATCTATTTGCACAGTTAATTCATCCACCTTATTGCGGATACTCCTTGCATTAAGACACAAAGCCTTCAGGCTTGCTTTTTTAACACCCTTTGTCCTTCTAGAATTTTGCTGTACAGTGGCCCTTTTTGTTCTTTGCCTTGGGTTTCTCTGCCCTCCACTTTTCCTCATCTCCTTTCTGTCTTTTGCTTTTGCCTCATTTTTGTCTCCCTCTGTCTCCCTGTATAGGTTCCCATCCCCCTGCAATATTAGTTTAACTCCTCCCCAACAGCACTAGCAAACACTCCCCCTAGGACATTGGTTCCGGACCTGCCCAGGTGCAGACCGTCCGGTTTGTACTGGTCCCACCTCCCCCAGAACCGGTTCCAATGCCCCAAGAATTTGAATCCCTCCCTGCTGCACCACTGCTCAAGCCATGTATTCATCTGCGCTATCCTGCGATTCCTACTCTGACTAGCACGTGGCACTGGTAGCAATCCCGAGATTACTACTTTTGAGGTCCTACTTTTTAATTTAGTTCCTAGCTCCTTAAATTCTTTTCGTAGGACCTCATCCCTTTTTTTTACCTATGTCGTTGGTACCAATGTGCACCACGACAACTGGCTGTTCTCCCTCCCATTTCAGAATGTCCTGCACCCGCTCCGAGACATCCTTGACCCTTGCACCAGGGAGGCAACATACCATCCTGGAGTCTCGGTTGCGTCCGCAGAAACGCCTATCTATTCCCCTCACCATCGAATCCCCTATCACTATCGCGCTCCCACTCTTTTTCCTGCCCTCCTTTGCAGCAGAGCCACCTACGGTGCCATGAACTTGGCTGCTGCTGCCCTCCCCTGATGAGTCATCCTCCCCAGTTGCATAGTGAAGGAGGAAGTGGCTGAAGCAAACCATCTGGTGAAGAGACTTGTGCTCAAGTCGATAGATCTGATGGATAACATAAGAATATAAGAATTAGGAGCAGGAGTCGGCCATTCGGCCCCTCGAGCCTGCTCCGCCATTCAATGAGATCATGGCTGATCTTCTACCTCAACATCACTTTCCTGGACACTCCCCATATCCCTTGATTCCCTTAATATCCAATGATATGAATCCCTGACCAGGAAACATGTATAATAAAGCATCTCTTCTATGAAGAAAATGTCCACTTCAATGACCTTCCCTGTTAAAAAATACCTCTCCGACTTCTAAATTCCTCATCTTAACTTGAGTCCCCTGATATTTAAATGCTTCTACAGCAAAGAATGTAAAGAAAAAATGTAAATCAATGATCTTCAGAACAGAATGTATTACATCTCCTCCTGTCCCTTTCTAAGTCAAATCTCCAATAGTTGGGAACAATCTGTAATCCCAGTGAAAGAATAAAATAATGGTACAAAGGTGGAATAAGAAGCATTAGTGCAGGGGCTTTTGAAAAATAATGTGTAAATAAGAATTATTTGAGAGAAAATAAATTAATTGTATAATCTTTTTGAATTTTTATGAATAAAATCCTAATTTCCTTCTTCAACTGTTTAATGATGTATAAACATTTTACTCTTTAAGTTCTAAAACCGTGACAGAGGCATTAAGTGATAAAAGGGCTGGGTTATTGAATATATTTAAGGTGGAGATAGACAGATTTTTGAACAATAAGGGAGTGAAGGGTTATGGGGAGCGGGCAGGGAAGTGGAACTGAGCCCATGATCAGATCAGCCATAATCTTATTAAATGGCGGAGCAGGCTCGAGAGGCCATTTGGTCTACTTCTGCTCCTATTTCTTATGTTCTTATGTAGTAGCAAACTCCCTCCCTCTCTCTTTATTAATCCACATCATTGGCAAGTGAATTGTAGGGCAAGAAATTATCTTTCGTAATATGTATTGTATGGCTATTGATATCATTTTAAAATCATTTTAGTGTTTTTTTTTAAGACCAATGCTTTTTAGTTTCATAAGAAATGACTGAGAGTTTGAGTCAGTCAGAGCCCTAAAATTGTCACCACATACTTGCCTGCTGTATAAATAGAAGCAAGAAGCTTGCCCGCTGAAACAGGTTCTACCCAGCGGCATTGTTAACAAGACATTGAAAGCTCCATACTTCCTGATATATCGTGTGTACATCAAACCTCTCCTTGACATGTACTCATATCACACTATTTTGATATTTAGTATATTTGTATCAAAACAATGTTATTAACATCTTGACTTGTCGTGTCATTAATTCTTGTTTACTCCCCATAATAATCATCATCATAGGCAGTCCCTCGAAATCGAGGAAGACTTGCTTCCACTCTAAAATTGAGTTCTCAGGTGGCTGTGCAGTCCAATGTGGGAATTACAGTCTCTGTCACAGGTGAGGCAGACAGTGGTTGAAGGAAAGGGTGGATGGGGAGCCTGGTTTGCCACACACTCCTTCCGCTGTTTGCGCTTGGTATCTGCATGCTCTCGGCAACGAGACTTGAGGTGCTCAGCACCCTCCTGAATGCTCTTCCTCCACTTTTGGGCAGTCTTTAGCCAGGGATTCCCAGGTGCTGGTGGGTATATTACACTTTTTCAAGGAGGCTTTGAGGGTGTCCTTGAAGCGTTTCCTCTGCCCACCTGGGGCTCGTGTAGGAGTTCCGAGTAGAGCACTTGCTTTGGGAGTCTCGTGTTGGGCATGCAGACAATGTGGCCTGCCCAACGGAGCTAGTCGAGTGTGGTCAGTGCTTCGATGCTGGGGATGTTGGCCTGAGTGAGAACACTGATGTTGGTGCGTCTATCCTCCCAGTGGATTTGCAGGATCTTGCGGAGGCAGCGTTGGTGCTACTTCTCCAGCACTTTGAGATGTCTGATGTATAGGAGGGCAGGTTTCACTACAGCTCTGTAGACCATAAGCTTGGTGTCAGATTTGAGGTCCTGGTCTTCAAACACTCTCTACCTCAGGCGACCAAAGGCTGCGCTGGCGCACTGAAGGCTATGTTGTACCTCATCATCGATGTCTGCCCTTGCTGATAGTAGGATCCTGGCAACCATGGACAACCCCAACAGCGACATGTCGTTGCCCGGGAACTCAGATGTTTCGACATCGATATCGCCGCCCTAAGTGAGACCTGGCGGGCAGGGGAAGGCCAGCTCAAAGAACAAGGTGGTGGTTACACCTTCTTCTGGAGAGGTAAACCAGAAGAATAACTCTGCCGCCACAGAGTTGGCTTTCCTATCAAGAATGAGCTGGCAGGCCATCTCAGAGACTTCCCCTGTGGGATAAGTGACCGTCTCATGACTCTCCGGCTCACCCTAGCCTGGAACCAGTGCGCCACAGTCATCAGCGTAAACGCCCCAACACTCGACGCAACAGATGAGACCAAAGAGGAATTCTATTCCAGCCTCGAACAATCCCTGTCCCGAGTCCTTACAGACTCCCCACACATTTCACACTCTGGTCAGGATGCAACAACAAGCTTGTCACTTGATCATTCTCTCACCCCTAACCTATACTTCCTCCTTCTCCATTTCAGCCTTCCTTGTCTTACTCTGAACAATCCTCTCTTATTCCTCCTACATTCCAAATATGCTATATTATATACTCTTTCTCCTCCTATATCTCCATTATGCTGAAATCAAGACTTACCCTATAGTCTCCCTTTCTAAGTCATTCTTTCCCAGGTGTGATTCTAAGCATTTTGTGAGCGATGGTGGTATAGTGGTGAGCATAGCTATCTTCCAAGCAATTGACCCAGTTTCGATTCCCAGCCATCGCAACTGTTGTAATTTTAATATCCCTGTCAGGTCAGAAATGACATGTGAGCTTGTAACAGCAGCATCAACAACAACAAAATAGTTGTAGAGCTGTTCAACTGCCTGCCTCTCTTCCGTGGTTACATCTGAGCCAGGGTGTCCCTGGAGATGGAGCACGCGGTGTCCACCGGTACACTCGCGACCTTCCGCGAGAGATGGGCGCCAGAGGGACTGGAGAGCATCTTCACGCCCGGCATCCAAATTTTAATTTGATTTTAAATGTCTAAAGTTTAATTTGTTTAAGTTGTCGGTTTTAGTGCCCCTCCCCCTTTTAGCCAGGGGGCACTTGATTGTTTTCTACAAAAATAGTTGTAGAGCCGTTGAGTTGGGAGTGGCTTAGCCAGTCATGTGATGTTCACAAGACTCAATAAAACCCCAGCCAGTTGGGTTCAGGGGCATCCACGATGAGGCAGGTGGTTGTGAGCCTGGTTATGTGTAGTGTGATAGTAATGTGTAGTATTGAAGCACTGACCACACTCGATCAGCTTCGCTGGGCAGGCCACATAGTTCGCATGCCAGATACGAGACTCCCTAAGCAAATGCTTTATGCGGAGCTCCTTCATGGTAAATGAGCCAAAGGAGGACAGCGGAAACGTTATAAGCACACCCTCAAAGCCTCCCTGGTAAAGTGCGACATCACCACTGACACCTGGGAGACCCTGGCCGAAGACCGCCTGAGGTGGAGAAACTGCATCCAGGAGCGCGTTGAGCTCTTCGAATCTCAACGCGAAGAGCATGAAGAGGTCAAGCGCAGACAGCGGAAGGAGCGCACGGCAAACCAGCCCCACCCACTCCTTCCCTCGACGAATGTCTGTCCCCCCTGTAACAAAATCTGTGGCTCTCGTATTGGACTGTTCAGCCACCAAAGAACTCACTTTGGGAGTGGAAGCAAGTCTTCCTCGATTCCGAGGGACTGTCTATGATGATGATGTTAAACCTTTTGCTAATAAACCAACTAATTCTTAATAGCAATGTGTTGCTATGAATTCTTAAGCAAAGAACCCATGAAGCAAATACATTATACACGGGGTCTCAGAACTGAGGACATTCTTCCTCTGTTCACAGCCAAAAAATGGATCAGAGACTTTCAAACATAATGGGTGTGAGCTGATTATTGATTTGCCAAGACAGAGTAATGACCAATGTTCCAGTTAAGTCGCATGGCTGCACGGCACTCCAGGGGTCCCGTGCAGCCGGTGAGCCAGCTTTACAATTGAAAAGTCCACACATACGCCGAATTTTGAAAGGGCCGGGCAGCCCGTTAAAGGGACGGCGTGGTCCGCAAAAAATTACAGGACACATTAGTAATGACCTGCTTATTATTTACAGTCCATAGGGAAACAACATGAAAGCTAGCTCATTGGCATCGTATCTACCTATCGTCTCAGAGCCCTTTTACCAGGTGCTTTCACAGTTTTCCACAGAAGAGATTGAAGAGATAGGCACAAATATACAGTCCTGATCATACCTGGAAACTACTGCTATATCCCTTGTTCAGACTGTTGTAAGAAAGGGGGAAATCTTCATTTCTGAGTCTTCATACTAACTAACTGGACGAAATGAAATAAATATTAATAGTTGTAGCCTGAAGTTTTTATTGATTGTATTATGTAACTGATACGCAATGCAAAATGATGCTTGAAGAACCATGCTTTTAAAACGAGTGTACCTATTCCCTGGGTGGAAGCGGTTAGATTTTAAAATGGTATTGGGCCTCTCTTGACCAACATTTTAAAAGTACTTCTCAGCCAAATTTTTTTTAAAACACGCAGCTTCTCAGTGGGAACAGAACTAGCAAGGTCATATGTTGCTGCCACTGTGTGGAATGTTATGACATCTGCAGCGAATTAAAAGCACAGGCAAACAGCAAGGACACCATATCTCGACCTATGACACCCTGACACCATCAAGGCTCATGTTCCGTTTGTGTTGCCATAACTACCCCAGATATGAGCCTTGATGGTGTCAGGGTGTCATGAGATGATAACCTGACCAGGGAAGGCAGAATTGGACAGGGGTGGGGGGTTGGGTTTAAGCCAATGAGTGGGTCATAACCGGTCCCCGTGGGCTTTGCTGAGAAGAAGAAGTATAAGAAGGGCTCTCTCAAACACTAAGGTTGTAGAGGCATTCGGCAAGAAGCTTGGGGACATCCACCGGATGAGCCGAGGAGGGGTTGGCGGAGGACCCACACGTATCACCCCGGGCGGACGAGCAAGCGTAGAGGCCAGGTCCGGCAGGGATTGACCCGTGGAGATTGTGTCTTCTACCCAGGGCCTAATGGGCAATATTAACCTTGATTGCGCCTTGTTTAACTACTGCTGAGATAGGCCAAAGTCTCAATTTCACCAAATAAAATATAATTATTGTCACCAATACGGCTCAAGTCGAATCTTTCGGAACTTAGGAGCGAAAGGGTTCACTGGCAAAGACCCCGAAACTCAACACTATCATATAGTTAGATATTGTGAAGTACAAGCATACCCCTAAGCGTAAGATGCACCGAACGCTTATGGCAGTGGCCAGTACCAATGTACCCAAGACAAGAGAACATCTAAGCCAAGACCTGGAGTTCAGAAGAATGAGAGGGGATCTCATAGAAACGTTTAAAATTCTGATGGGTTTAGACAGGTTAGATGCAGGAAGAATGTTCCCAATGTTGGGGAAGTCCAGAACCAGGGGACACAGTCTAAGGATAAGGGGTAAGCCATTTAGGACCGAGATGAGGAGAAACTTCTTCACCCAGAGAGTGGTGAATCTGTGGAATTCTCTACCACAGAAAGTTGTTGAGGCCAATTCACTAAATATATTCAAAAAGGAGTTAGATGTAATCCTTACTACTCGGGGGATCAAGGGGTATGGCGAGAAAGCAGGAAAGGGGTACTGAAGTTGCATGTTCAGCCATGAACTCATTGATTGGCGGTGCAGGCTCAAAGGGCCGAATGGCCTACTCCTGCACCTATTTTCTATGTTTCTATGTTTCCATGACCCAAACTTGTAACAGAAGTGAAGGACACACCTCTTCTCTTTCCCCAAAATAGCAACCGCACTTTGAAGTATCAAAGCTCCATATTAAATGGGAATCTACTGTACAGTTTCGCTCCTAGTTTACTAAATATCTCCAAATGTGTTGCGAATTCTAAATATATCCCTGCTATTCTATTGTGTTGTATATTTCCCCCTCCCCTCCCCCCCGCCGCAGCTTGCTGAAGCAAGCTGAACATGTCAAAATATGGCCCACCCTTACACATAACACACAAAAAGTGTTTTTAATACGGTATAAATATAGGTTGTCAGGGGACATTTTTTTAGAGTTCACCCGTGAAATGTATATTCAGAGTGGATTCATCATATTCATGTCATGCTACCCCTCCCCCAGTCCCATGAGCAGTTATTTTCTCCTCTCCTGAAGTTGCTGATTTGTGCTGAGGTATTATTCAACAGATGTTCAGGCAACTCTCCCGTATCTCATTCAAACGACCGCGCTTTGTGTCCTCACCTCGGCTGTGAACATCAGCAAGCTAGGGCACCGTGGGGAGGGGTGTTGGCGAAAACCACCACCAATAACAACTTGTATTTATATAGCGCCTTTAAAGTAATGAAACGTCCCAAGTGCTTCACAGGAATATTATGAGATTAAAAAATTGACACCGAGCCACGTAAGTAGGAATTAGCGCAGCTGACCAAAAGCTTGGTCAAAGAAGTAGGTTTTAAGGAGCGTCTAGAAAGAGGAAAGAGAAGTCAAGAGGCGGGTAGATTTAGGCAGGGAGTTCCAGAGCTTGGGGCCCAGGCAACAGAAGGCACGGCCACCAATGGTTGAGCGATTATAATCAGGGATGCTCAAGAGGGCAGAATTAGAGGAGTGCAGACATCTCGGGGTGTTGTGGGGCTCGAGGAGATTACAAAGATAGGGAAGAGCAAGGCCATGGAGAGATTTGAAAATAAGGATGAGAATTTTGAAATCGAGCCATTGCTTAACAGGAAGACAATGTCGGTCAGCGAGCACAGGGGTGATGGGTGAACAGGACTTGGTGTGAGTTAGGACACGGGCAGCCGAGTTTTGGATCACCTCTAGTTTATGTAGGATAGAATGTGGGAGGCCAGCCATGAGTGCATTGGAATAGTCAAGTCTAGAGGTAACAAAGGCATGGATGAGGGCTTCAGCAGCAGATGAGCTGAGGCAAGGGTGGAGACAGGCGATGTAACGTAGGTGGAAAGAGGCGGTTTTAGTTATGCTGTGGATATGTGGTCAAAAGCTCATTTCAGGGTCAAATATTGTGAACAGGGTGGTTCAGCCTCAGACAGAAGGTGGGGAGAGGGATGGAGTCAGTGTCTAGGGAACATAATTTGTGGCGGGAACTGAAAACTATGGCTTCGGTCTTCCCAATATTCAATTGAAGAAAATTACTGCTCATCCAGAACTGGCTGTCGGACAAGCAGCCTGACAATTTAAAGACTGGGTAGGGGTCGAGAGAAGTGGTAGTGAGTTAGGATATACTTGCCTTGAAGGGGTGCAACGAAGGTTCACTAGATTGATTCATGGGATGAGAGGGCTGTCCTATGAGGAGCGATTGAGTAGAATTGACCTATATTCACTGGAGTTTAGAAGAATTAGAGGTGATCTCATTGAAATGTGTAAAATTCTTAGAGGGCTTCACATGACTGAAAATTCTAGAACTACGGGTCGGCCATTTAGGGCTGAGACGAGGAGAAATTTCTTCACTCAGAGGGTGGTGAATCTTTGGCATTATCAACCCCAGAGGGTGGTGGATGCTCAGTCATTGAGGATATTCAAGATGGAGATCAATAGATTTTTGGGCACCAAGGAAATCAAGGGATGTAAGGATTGGACGGGAAAGTGGAGTTGATGCAGAAGTTTCAGCCAGGATCTTACCGAATGGCGGAGCAGGCCGTCTGGCTTACTCTAGCTCCTACTCCTATCTCTTCTACTTATTAAAACTTGTCACCCAAGGATGGAGACCAAAACTGTATGCAGTACTCCAGGTATGGTCTCAGCAAAGCCCTATATAATGGCAGCGTGGAGGTCCCGCCCTGCGAGGGAACATCAGCGGCAGGTCGGGGCCATAAAAGGAGCGGCGAGCGGCAGCCATGGGCAGCGTGGAGGTGTATTACTGCAAGGTACAGCGCGAGCTGGTGCAGGAGGGCGACGGCAGCGAAGAGTGACGTCACCAAGATCCAGATCAGTGATTGGAGCGTGGGCAGATGCAGCAGGAGCGGCGAGAGACTGTAGAGAGACACGATCGGGGCCCAGGGGAGGTGTGAGTTCGGGGCCAGGGACCCAGGGGCAGCACGGACCAGCCCACACTGCGATATGTGTGCGCGCTAGGTCTGTGCAGCAGAGCTGGTCTCCAGTTGTCTTGGTTAACCCTTGCCACTGGACCAAGACCTAGATCTGTCAAGCCCGTGTGGTGGCTGGTGTGCAACGGTCACCACACATTAAAAAAATTCATGCACAGGCATCTTCCACCCTTCAGGATATAGTTCGGGCCCTTCATTGAAACACCTGTGAACTTATCCTTTTTTTGACTTGGAAGCAAGTCATCTTCGTTTCGAGGAACCATCGATGATGATGAGTGAGCTCGAGCTCCTGCCCCGGTAAAATGATATTTCACACTGGATGCTTTCCACTTGCTGGCTTTGCATCAATAGTGCTATCACCAGATCCCTCTACCTGAGCACCTCGCAGAAGCTGAAATCTCTGGGAGATTAGTTCTGTGCGTTTTGCTATTTACCTCTCCTGCACAGTGGTAGAGTGTGGCCATTAACCAGCAGCAAGATTCTGTATTGATTATTCTGCAGTGAGAGCTTGCCTTTATGAAAAGAAAAGCACAAATGTTGGCGTTTATAGTTTTTCTGTGTATTCCAGCAATTGGTGGAAAGCAGTGTGACACTATCATCTAGTGGCGAAAGCCTAATGGTCCCCCCTAAGCGGCAAATGGTCAGGAAATGAAAAACATTCACCTTTCAGTCGTTAATAGCTTTAACAGCCTGGTTTCAGGGGGTATCTTTATTGAAACCTACGGGCAGAGCCAAAGGGCAGAGTGCAGGGCATGAGCAAGGGTGACAGGAGGAAGGGCAAAGACAAGGTGAATCAGGAAATAGCGATTAGATGACACCAAGTTTGGGCTTCAAAGCTTTAGGAGGAAATGATGCTTGAAGGAAGTAAGGAATTGAGAGGTGCCTGAGAAACATAGAAACATAGAAACATAGAAAATAGGTGCAGGAGTAGGCCATTCGGCCCTTCTAGCCTGCACTGCCATTCAATGAGTTCATGGCTGAACATGCAACTTCAGTACCCCATTCCTGCTTTCTCACCATACCCCTTGATTCCCCTAGTAGTAAGGACTTCATCTAACTCCTTTTTGAATATATTTAGTGAATTGGCCTCAACAACTTTCTGTGGTAGAGAATTCCACAGGTTCACCACTCTCTGGGTGAAGAAATTCCTCCTCATCTCGGTCCTAAATGGCTTCCCCCTTATCCTTAGACTGTGTCCCCTGGTTCTGGACTTCCCCAACATTGGGAACATTCTTCCTGCATCTAACCTGTCTAAACCCGTCAGAATTTTAAACGTTTCTATGCTAAAGAGTTAATGGAGGAGACAATGTATGTGGGGTCTTGATTTCAGCATGGCGAGGACGCATGGAACACAAAGATCATACATGAGTATGCATCAATAAATTAGATTAAAAACAGTTGTTACAAGGGAGCACGAATGAATTCTAATGGTTGCTAAGTGTAGAAGCATCAAAAATGCATTCACAAAGGAGATGCTTGTGATACAGCTACACATATCAACCAAAGAACCCTTCCTCCAGACAGATTAGAATTAGAGAAGGATCAGACAATAAGCTTTTTCTCATGTCATCTCGAAGTGATCGAGATGGTGGGAGAGCCTGCTGATTAATGGAAGCAATAGTAAAGAATAAGCACACGTGAGCATTGAAGAGAAAATAAGACTGGATGAGTGACCTGTAGATTACATACTAGTGGCTTGGAGCAGGGAGTTCCATTTGATTTGTCACTTTGATCTGTCCATTCTCCTGGAAATGGGAATAGCCTGTGGAGAGCAGCATCCACACACAAATCCCACTGTCTGTACCACACAGGTAGTCTCTCCATCACCAAGACTGCCTACTTGCCTCCGTAACATTGACTGTCTCCGTCCCTGCCTCAGCTCATCCACTGTTGAAACCCTCACCCATGCCTTTGTTAACTCTCGACGCGAATATTCCAACGCTCTCCTGGCTGGCCTCCCACCTTGCACCCTTCATAAACCTGATCGCATCCAAAACTTTTCTTCCTGTATCCTAACTCGCACCAAGTCCTGTTCACTCATCACCCCTGTGCTCGCTGACCTACATTGGCTCCCGGTCCAGCAACAACTCGATTTTAAAATTTTCATTCTTGTTTCAAATCCCTTCTGGACACAGAAAACTTTGCTGAATGTAATAAAGATGACTTAATATAAACTGAGGACACTACAAACAGTGAGTGACAAAATTAAAATTCGCCTGAGCAAAGACACCAGTTGGGACCGCGGATGCAGTTAAAAATGCGCAGAAGGATTTAAGCCAGTTATGAAATTGGAAAGACAAGTAATAAATGTAATTTAGCGCTATGTAAAATAATGCACATCGACTAAAACAAAAATGCAACAGAAGTATAGTAAGCTGGTAAGTGAAGAGTAAATGAAATTACATTAGGGATAAATAAATTTAAAGCACAGATTTACTCAGAGATATAAAGACTTGAATTTATACAACAGCTTTCACAACCTCAGGACATCCCAAAGCAAAGCAAAGTGAATGCAGTACTTTTGGAGTGTAGTCACTGTTGTAATGTAGGAAATGAGGCAGCCAATTTGCGCACAGCAAGCTCCCACAAACAGCAATGTGATAATTACCAGATAATCTGCTTTCATGATGTTAGTTGAGAGATAAATACTGAAATGGACACCAGGGAGAACTCCCTTACGCTTCTTCAAAATAGTGCCAATGGGATATTTTACATTCACCTGAGAGGGCAGACGGGGCCTCGGCTTAAAGTCTCATCTGAAAGACGGCACTTCCAACAGTTCAGTACTGGAGTATCAGTCTAGATTTAGAGATCAAGTCTTTGGAGTGGGGCTTGAACCCAGACAGGCGTTTCTGCGGCCACAGATGTGATTCCAGGATGATACGTTGCCTCCCTGGTGCCAGGGTTAAGGATGTCTCTGAGCGGCTGCAGAACATTTTGAGGGGGGAGGGTGAACAGACAGCGGTCATGGTCCATATCGGTACCAATAACATCGGTAAAAAGAGGGATGAGATCCTGCAGGCAGTTTTTAGGGAGCTAAGAAAGAGATTAAAGAGCAGGACCTCAAAGTCCAAAGTAGTAATCTTTGGAATACTCTCGGTGCCACGTGCGAGTGAGTATGGAAATAGGAGGAGAGAGCAGATGAATGTGTGGCTGGAGAGGTGGTGCAGGAGGGAGGGCTTCAGATTCCTGGGGCATTCGAACTAGTTTTGGGGGAGGTAGGACCTATACAGGCCCTGCCTGCGCTTTCAAGTGGACATAAAAGATCCCATGGCACTGTTTCGAAGAAGAGCAGGGGAGTTATCCCCGGTGTCCTGTGGCCAATATTTATCCCTCGATCAACATAACAAAAAAACAGATTATCTGGTCATTATCACATTGCTGTTTGTGGGAGCTTGCTGTGCACATATTGGGTGCCGTGTGTTCTACATTACAACAGTGACTGCACTCCAAAATTGCTTCATTGGCTGTAAAGTGCTTTGAGACATCCGGTGGTCATGGAAGGCACTACATAAATGCAAGCTTTCTTTCTTACCGCTCCCAAGAGGAACCGCAACAATAACAACAACTTGTATTTATATAGCGCCTTTAACGTAGTGAAATATCCCAAGGCTATTATGAGATTAAAATTTGACACCAAGCTGCATAAGTAGAAATTGGCGCAGGTGACCAAAAGCTTGGACAAAGAGGTAGGTTTTAAGGAGCGTCTTGAAGGAGGAAAGAGAGGTAGAGAGGTGGAGAGGTTTAGGGAGCGAGTTCCAGAGCTTGGGGCCCAGGCAACAGAAGGCACGGCTACCAATGGTTTGAACGATTATAATCAGGGATGCTCAGGAGGGCAGAATTAGAGGAGAGCAGACATCTCGGGGTTGTGGGGCCAGAGGAGATTACAGAGATAGGGAGGGGTGAGGCCATGGAGGGATTTGAAAATGAGGATGAGAATTTTGAAATCGATCCGTTACTTAAACGGATGCCAATGAGAACAACAAGGCCTCAGGAGCAAATGGAATCCCCGCCGAAGCACTAAAGCATGGCTGAGAAGCATTATTGGCGCGAATCCATTAACTCATTTCTCTTATTTGGAAGGAGGAGAGCATGCCGGGGATCTCAGAGATGCTATAATCGTGACCATCTTCAAGAAAGGTGACAAGTGCGACTGCGGTAATTACAGAGGTGTTTCCCTGCTGTCTGCCACAGGGAAAGTCATCGCAAGAATCCTCCTCAATCGCCTTCTCCCAGTGGCTGAAGAGCTCCTCCCAGAGTCGCAATGCGGATTCTGTCCACTAAGGGGCACAATGGACATGATCTTCACCACGCGTCAAATTCAAGAAAAATGTAGGGAGCAGCACCAACCTCTGTACATGGACTTCTTTGACCTTACAAAGGCCTTTGACACTGTCAACCAGGAGGGAGTATGGAGTGTCCTCCTCAAATTCGGCTGCCCTCAAAAGTTCGTCACAATCCTCCACCTGCTTCATGATGACATGCAAGCCGTGATCCTGACCAACGGATCCACCACAGACCCACTACATGTGCAGACTGGGGTCAAGCAGGGCTACGTCATCGCACCAACTCTCTTCTCGATCTTCCTTGCTGCAATGCTCCATTTCACCCTCAATAAGTTCCCTGCTGGAGTAGAGCTAATCTACAGAACAAACGGGAAACTGTTTAACCTCCGTCACCTCCAGTCCAGGTCTAAGGTCGTCCGATCCTCTGTCATTGAATTATAGTATTCAGACGATGCTTGCGTTTGCACACACTCGGAGGTCGAACTCTAAACCATCGTCAACACCTTCACCGAAGCGAATGAGAGTATGGGCCTTACACTAAACATCAGTAAGATAAAGGTTCTCTACCAACCTGCCCCCGCCACACAGTACTGCCCCCCGATTATCAAAATCCATGACGAGACCTTGGACAACGTGGGCAATTTTCCATACCTCGGGAGCCTACTGTCAACAAGCGCAGACGTCGATGACGATGTCCAACACCTTCCTCAGTGTGCCAGTGCTGCTTGAGGAAGAGGGTGTTTGAAGACTGGGACCTCAAACCCAGCACCAAGCTCATGGTCTACAGAGCAGTAGCGATACCCGCCATCCTATATAGCCCAGAAACATGGGCTATGTACAGCAGGAGAAGCACCACCAACGCTGCCTCCGCAAGATCCTGCAAATCCATTGGCAGGATAGGTGCACCAACGTCAGTGTTCTCGCTCAGGCCAACATCCCCAGTATCAAAGCATTGATCACACTTAATCAGCTCCGATGGACGGGCCACATCGTCCTCATGCCCGATACTAGACTCCCAAAAGAAGCGCTCAACTCAGAGCTCCGACACGGCAAACGAGCCCCAGGTGGACAGAGAAAACATAGAAACATAGAAATTTAGAGCACAGAATGAGGCCATTTCGGCCCATTGTGCCTGCGCCAGCCGACAAAGAGCCACATGGCCCTTGGTCAGCAGCCCTGAAGGTTACATATAAACCTATGAACAATGACGGAAAGGCAAAGAGCACCTAGCCCAACCAGTTCGCCTCACACAACTGCGACATCCCTTATACTGAAAAATTCTACACTCCACCCCAACCGGAGCCATGTGATCTCCTGGGAAAGGTAAAAACCAGATTAAAAACCCAGACCAATTTAGGGAGAAAAAATTCTGGGGATCACCCTGGCTGTATTCTATTCCCTGCAATACTTACCATTATATCTGCGCCATCCAACAAAAGGTCATCCAAACTAATCCCAATTACCAGCTCTAGGTCCATAACCCTGCAGGTTATTGCACTTAAAGTGCCCATCCAACCATCTCTTAAAAGTGGTGAGGGTTTCTGCATTCACCACTCTTCCAGGCAGCGAGTTCCAGATCCCCACAAACCTCTGCGTAAAGAAGGCCCCCCTCAAATTCCCTCTAAACCTTCCACCAACCACCTTAAAACTATGCCCTCTCATAATAGAGCCCTCCACCAATGGAAATAGACCCTTACTATCCACTATGTCCAGGCCCCTCAATAATTTGTATACCTCGATGAGGTCTCCTCTCAACCTCCTCTGTTCCAATGAGAACAAACCCAGCCTATCCAATCTGTCCTCATAACTGAGATTCTCCATTCCAGGCAGCATCCTAGTAAATCTCCTCTGCACCCTCTCTAGTGCAATCACGTCCTTCCTCCAGTACTCCAGCTGTGGCCTAACCAAAGTATTATACAATTTAAGCATAACCTCCCTGGTCTTATATTCTATGCCTCAGCCAATAAAGGCAAGCATTCTGTATGCCTTCTTAACCACCTTATCCATCTGGCCTGCTACTTTCAAGGATCTGTGGACAAGCACTCCAAGGTCCCTTTGTTCATCTACACTATTAAGTGGCCTACCGCTTAATGTGTATACCATTTCCTTATTAGCCCTTCCAAAGTGCATCACCTCACACTTCTCTGAATTAAATTCCATTTGCCACTGCTCTGCCCACCTGACCAGTAGATTGATATCCTCCTTTTAGTGTCGTCTGCAAACTTCTTAATCATACTCCCTCTTTCCAATCTAAATCGTTGATATATATCACAAAAAGCAAGCCCTGCGAAACCCCACTGGAAACATCCTTCCAGTCACAAAAACATCCATCAATCATTACACTTTGCTTCCTACCTCCAAACCAATTTTGGATCCAACTTGCCATTTTTGCCCTGGATCCCATGGCTTTAAACTTCATGACCAGTCTACCATGTGGGAACTTCTCAAAAGCCTTGCTAAAGTCCATATATACTACATCATATGCACTACCCTCATCGACCCTCTTGGTTACCTCCTCAAAAAATTCAATCAGGTTAGTCAAACACGATCTTCCATTCATAAATCCGTGCTGACTGTCCTTAATTAATCCTTGCCTTTCCAAATGTAGATTTATCCTGTCTTTCAGGATTTTTTCCAATAGTTTTCCCACCACTGAGGTTAGGCTGACAGGCCTGTAATTACTCGACCTATCTCTTTCTCCCTTCTTAACCAATGGTACTACATTAGCAGTCCTCCAATCCTCCGGCACCATGCCCAGAATCAAAGAGGACTGGAAAATGATGGTCAAGGCCTCTGCTATTTCCTCTTTTACTTCGCTCAACAGCCTGGGATGCATTTCATCCGAGCCTGGGGATTTATCTACTTTCAAAGCTGCTAAACCCCTTAATATTTCCTCTCTCACTATATTTATTTCATTCAGAATATCACATTCCTCCTCGATAGCAGTATCTGCATTACCTCTTTCCTTTGTGAAAACAGATGCAAAGTATTCATTAAGAACCCGACCAACATCTTCTGCCTCCACACAAAGATTACCCTCATGGTCTCTAATAGGCCGTACCCTTTCTTTAGTTACCCTCTTACTCTTAATATATTTATAGAATATCTTAGGGTTTTCCTTAATTTTACTGGCCAAGAGTTTCTCGTGCTCTCTCTTAGCATTCCTAATATCCTTTTTAATTTTGTCTCTTAACTTTCTATACTCCTCCAAAGATTCTAAAGTATTTAGCCATTGGTATATGATATAAGCGTCCCTTTTTTTCTTAATCCTCCCCTGTAAATCCCTAGACATCCAGGGGGCTCTAGAATTATTTTTCCCAGCCTTTTTCTTTAAGGGCACATGTTTGGCCTGAGCCTTCCAGATCTTCTCCTTGAATGCCTCCCACTGTTCCGACACTGATTTACCCACAAGGAGCTGTTTCCAGTCCACTATGGCCAAATCATTCCTTAACTTAGCAAAATTAGCTTTTCCCCAATTCGGAACTTATATTCCAGGCCTTTCTTGTCCTTATCCATAACCAATTTGAAGTTGACTGAATTATGGTCACTGGCACCCAAGTGCTCTCCCACTAATACCCCTTCAACCTGCCCAGCTTCATTCCCCAAAACTAAATCCAAGACCGCCCCCTCTTGTGTTGGGCTTGCTACATACTGACTAAAAAAGTTCACTTGAATGCATTTCAAGAATTCCACACCCTCTATATCTTCACACTAAATTTGTCCCAATCAATATTTGGATAGTTAAAATCCCCTACTATTACTACCCTATGGTTTTTGGACTTCACAGCAATTTGCCTACATATTTGCTCCTCTATCTCCCTCCCACTGTTTGGGGGGTCTATAATACACGCCCAGCAGTGTGATCGCCCCTTTTTTATTTTTCAATTCGACCCATATGGTCTCATTTGATGATCCCTCTAACATATCATCCCTCCTCACCGCTGTAATAGTTTCTGTAATCAGTACCGCAACCACCCCCTACCCCCAGCTTTTTAACCCCTCTCTATCTTGTCTAAAAATCCTGTAGCCAGGAATATTGATCTGCCAAACCTGCCCCTCTCTCAGCCATGTTTCTGTAATGACTATAATATCATACTCCCAAGTATCTACCTGTGCTCTTAGCTCATCTGCCTTATTCGCTATACTCCTTGCATTAAACTATATACCATTCAGCACAGGAAGACCTCCTTGCTTACTACATACTAAGCCTTCTTTTCTCTGTCTTACAGATTCGCTTTCTAGATTCTTGCTATCCAATTTCTGATTTAGTTCCTTCCCTTTTGAATTCGTTCTCAGGTTCCCATCCTCCTGCCAAGCTAGTTTAAGTGCTCCCCAACAGCACTAGCAAAACTCCCCGTGAGGATATTGGTCTCGGCGCTGTTGAGGTGCAACCCGTCCCCGAGAAGCGGTCCCAATGCCTCAAGAATTTAAAGCCCTCCCTCCTACACCAACTTTCCAGTCACGTGTTCATTCTCTCTATCCTTCTATTCTTATACTCATCAGCACATGGCACCGGCAGTAACCCGGAGATTACTACCTTTGAAGTCCTACCCTTTAATTTTCTTCCTAGCTCCCTGAATTCTTCCTGTAAGACCTCATCCCTCATTTTATCGATGTCGTTGGTCCTGAAATGGACCACCACCTCTAGCTATTTACCCTCCCCTCCCAGGATGCCCTGCGTCCGCTCTGTGACATCCTTGACCCTGGCACCAGGGAGGCACAAAACCATTCGGGAGTCACGTCTACGGCCGCAGAAACTCCTGTCTGTTCCCCTAACTATAGATCCCCTATCACTAGAGCTCTTTTGTTCTTTGTCCCTCCCCCCTGTGCAGCTGAGCCACCCGTGTTGCCTTGGAATCGGCTCTGGCTGTACTCCCCAGAGGCACCATTGTCCTTACCGATACTCAGAAGTGCATATCGGTTTGAAAGATGGACTCACGGGGGGACTCCTGCACTACCTGCCTAGCACATTTACTACGTCTGGTGATCACCCACTTCCCCTCTACCTGCACGCCTTTAAGCTGCGGGGTGACCACCTCCTAAAACATGCTATCCAAGTAGCTCTCACCCTCGTGGATGCATCATATTGACTCCACCCACTGCTCCAGCTCCAAAATGCGGAGCTCCAACACTTCAAGGACACCCTCAAAGCCTCCTTGAAAAAGTGCAACATCCCCACCGACACCCCTGGGAATCCCTGGCCCAAGACCACTCAAAATAGAGGAGAAGCATCTGGGAAGGCGTCAAACACCTCAAGTCTCTTCGCCAGGAGCAAGCGGAAGCCAAACGTAAACAGCAGAAGGAGCGCACGACAACCCAAGCACACCACCCACCCGTCCCTTCAACCACCATCTGCCCCACCTGCGACAGAGACTGTAGGTCCCACATTGGACTCATTAGTCACCTGAGAACTCAAGTTAGTGTGGAAGCAAGTCATCTTCGACTCTGGGGGACTGTCTAAGAAGAAAAGAAGAAGAATGTAGGTCAGCGAGCACAGGGGTGATGTGTGAGTGGGATCTCGTGCTGCAATTCCTGTCGGGGCGGGACTGGGGCACAAAGGGATGCAAAGTTTCCAGCGCTATGCGGTGAGGCACGTAATGCTGGCGGGGAGACAGGGCCCACCCCTTCCATTAAAGTGGAGGGCCCAGCTGCCGAGGCTGTGGGCGGGAAACGGGGCCATCGCTGGACCACCAGGGAGCGGAGTGCCGGGCTGCAAGATCGCGGCACGGACCCCACCATCTACAATCAAGGTGGCAGCGACCCGTAACTTGCCCATTTGTTTTTTACTGCCATACCTCCCCTTTTATTTTTGCCCTGCAGGCCTCCTACAGCCCGCTTCACGGGGCACTACCGAATTTTCACTCAGGGTGAAAACGGGTCGCTGAGCACGGTGATGGCGTTGTCATCCCCAGCCCGGGGCGCTACCAGTAGGAGCCGTGGATTTTCACGGGAGTCGGTAGCGCTGCCGTGCCCAGGGGGCGCTAATGGGAGACGCAAATGACCTGAATTTTTCCCCCAAAGAGTACAAAAGAGCGGAAATTTCCTGAACCTGTATAAAACACTGGTTCAGCCCAACTGGAGTATTGTGTCCAATTCTGGGCACCGCACTTTAGGAAGGATGTGAAGGCCTTAGAGAGGGTGCAGAAAAGATTTACGAGAATGTTTCCAGGGATGAGGGACTTGAGTTACGTGGATAGACTGGAGAAGCTGGGGTTGTTCTCCTTCGAGCAGAGAAGGTTGAGAGGAGATTTGATCAAGGTGTTCAAAATCATGAGGGGGGTCTGGACAGGGTAGACAGAGAGAAACTGTTCCCATTGGCGGAAGGGTCAAGAACCAGAGGACACAGATTTAAGGTGATTGGCAGAAGGCGATGTATGAAAAACTTTTTTACGCAGCAAGTGGTTAGGATCTGGAATGCGCTAACTGAGAGGGTGGTGGAGGCAGACTCAATCTTATCTTTCAAAAGGGAGTTGGATAAGTGCCTGAAGGAAAATATTTGCAGGGCGACGGGGAAAGGGCGGGGGAGTGGGACTAGCTGAGAGTTGGCATGGGCTCGACGGGCCGAATGGCCTTCTTCCGTGCTGTAACCATTCTATATGACTTTCTCACTCAGCGGCGCGAGATCTGCAACTGTGGGTTGTTTTATAGGGCAATCAAAGACATATGTTGGAAGGGGCAGGTAAATTGATCAAAAATCCTCCTTCATGAGATTAAACAAGTTCAGAGTCCACCCTAGACTACATGTGTCATGGAAGTAGTTGGTGGAATAGCCTTTTCGTGTTTAAAACTAAAATAAAGGACAACTAGTGTGGGGAAGGCAATGGTTAGATATTGTCTCGCCTGAGACATCCATCTGAGGGGTTAAAGTCGCCTCTCTTCCCCATCGAATCATAGAGTCATACAGCACAGAAGGAGGCCATTCAACCCATCGTGCTTGTGCCGGCTCTTTGAAACGGCTATCCAATTAGTCCCACTCCCCTGTTCTTTCCCCATGGTCCTGCAACATCTTCCTTCACAGCTATGTATCCAATTCCCTTTTGAAAGTTACTATTGAATCTGCTTCCACCGCCCTTTCAGGCAGCGCATTAAAGATCATTCGCTGCCTCAGAGAGCTGTGGAAGCTGGGTCATTGAATAAATTTAAGACCGAGATAGACAATTTTTTAATCGATAAGGGAATATGGGGAATCGATAATGGAGAGTGGGTGGGGAAGTGGACCTGAGTCCATGACCGAATCATCCATGATCGTACTTTTGTATCTGTAAAGCATGTACTACCATGTTCCGCCACCAGGGAGCGCATCCTCCGAAGTCCCAAGGGATCCCAGCATCCCTTGGGAGCAATGTATAATAAGCCGGCCCCTAAGGCCTGTTCCTCACTCTGGAGTGTCTTAATAAAGACTGAGGTCACTGTTACTCCAACCTCCCTGTGTGCAGTCTCATCTGTGTTAGGAACACAATAACTGGCGACGAGTATACGAATCCAATACAAAGATGCAGCAAACTGTGGGCATCCTGGAGAAGTTCGCGGAGGGTGAGGATTGGGAAGCCTATGTCGAACGGCTAAACCAGTACTTTGTAGCAAACGAGCTGGATGGAGAAGGAAGCACTGCAAAAAGGAGACCGCTTCTCCTCACGGTCTGCGGGGCACCGACCTACAGCCTCATGAAGAATCTTCTGCCTCCGGTGAAACCCACAGATAAGTCATATGAGGAGCTGTGTACACTGGTTTGGGAGTACCTTAACCCGAGGGAGAGCGTGCTGATGGCGAGGTATCGGTTCTACACGTGCCAGTGATCTGAAGGTCAGGAAGTGGCGAGCTACGTCGCCGAGCTAAGGCGACTTGCAGGACAATGTGAATTTGATGGCTACCTGGAGCAGATGCTCAGAGACTTTTTTGTACTGGGCATTGGCCACGAGACCATCCTACGAAAACTTTTGACTATAGAGACACCGACCCTCAGTAAGGCCATTGCGATAACACAGGTGTTTATGTCCACCAGTGATAACACCAAACAAATCTCTCAGCACACAAGTGCTAGCAATGTTTATAAATTAACTGGAACTGTGTTTGTGAGCAGAAATGTACAGGGCTGACACCATGAGTCTGCAACTGCCAGCAGGCCTCAGGTGACCCAGATGACTCAGAGTCCGCAACAAAGGATGAATGCAAGGCAATTCACACCTTATTGGCATTATGGAGGCTTCCATTCAGCCTATTCATGCCGCTTCAAAGGGTATGTTTGCAAGAGCTGTGGAACAATGGGGTACCTCCAACGAGCTTGCAGATCTGCAAAACCTGCTAACCACCACGTGACAGAGGAAGATCGGTCCATGGTGAATCAAAGCAATTTCGAGTCTCAGAGAGAGGAGGCAGATGCTGAAGTACACTGGGTGCACACATTTTCGACGAAATGTCCACCTATAATGCTAAGTGTAAAATTGAATGGCTTAACTGTAGCCATGGAACTGGACACTGGCGCTAGCCAATCCATCATGAGTAAAATGATATTTGAGAGACTGTGGTGCAGCAAGGCACTCAGACCAGCCCTGAGCCCCATCCACATGAAACCAAGTACTTCAGCATCTGCCTCCTCTCTCTGAGGCTCAAAATTGCTTTGATCCATCATGGACTGATCTTCCTCTGCCACGTGGTGGTTAGCAGGTTTTGCAGAGCTTGCAGCTTGTTTGCAAGCTCATTGGAAGTGCCCCATTGTTCCACAGCTCTTGCAAACATACCCTTTGAAGCAGCATGAATAGGCTGAATGGAAGCCTCCACAACGCCAACAAGGTGTGAATTGCCTTGCATTCATCCTTTGTTGGGGACTCTGAGTCATCTGGGTCACCTGAGGCCTGCTGGCAGTTGCAGACTTGTGGTTTCTGCCCTGTACATTTCTGCTCGCAAACACAGTTCCAGTTAATTTATGAACATTGCTAGCCCTTGTGTGCCGATAGATTTGTTTGGTGTTATCACTGGTGGACATAAACGCCTGTGCTATCGCAATGGCCTTACTGAGGGTCGGTTTTCGTAGGATGGTCTCGTAGCCAATGCCCAGTACAAAAAAGTCGCTGAGCATTTGCTCCAGGTAGCCATCAAACTCACATTGTCCTGCAAGTCACCTTAGCTTGGCAACGTAGCTCGCCACTTCTTGACCTTCAGATCGCTGGCACGTGTAGAACCGATACCTCGCCATCAGCACGCTGTCCCTCGGGTTAAGATGCTCCCAAACCAGGGTACACAGCTCCTCATACGACTTATCTGTGGGTTTCACCGGAGCCAGAAGATTCTTCATGAGGTTGTAGGTCGATGCCCCGCAGACTGTGAGGAGGACCGCTCTCCTTTTTGCAGCGCTTCCTTCTCCGTCCAG
The DNA here is from genome assembly GCF_044704955.1 of Pristiophorus japonicus. Lineage (NCBI taxonomy): Eukaryota > Metazoa > Chordata > Chondrichthyes > Pristiophoridae > Pristiophorus > Pristiophorus japonicus. Next base: position 175,911,052 of record NC_091991.1, on the reverse strand, counting down.
CTCGTTGGCTACAAAGTACTGGTCTAGCCATTCGACATAGGCTTCCCAGTCCTCACCCTCCGCGAACTTCTCCAGGATGCCCACAGTTTGCTGCATTTTTGCGTTGGATTCGTATCCTCATCGCCATTATTGTGTTCCTAACACAGATGAGGCTGCACACAGGGAGGTTAAAGTAACAGTGACCTCAGTCTTTAATCAGACACTCCAGAGTGAGGAACAGGCCTTAGGGTCCGGCTTATATACAGTGCTCCCAAGGGATGCTGGGATCCCTTGGGACTTCAGGGGATGAGCTCCCTGGTGGCCAATATGTTGAGGAACCAACTAGAGGGCTGGCCATCCTAGACTGGGTGATGTGTAATGAGAAAGGACTAATTAGCAATCTTGTTGTGCGAGGCCCCTTGGGAAAGAGTGACATAATATGGTAGAATTCTTTATTAAGATGGAGAGTGACACAGTTAATTCAGAGACTAGGGTCCTAAGCGATAAGGGGATAAGGGGTTATGGGGAGCGGGCGTGGAAGTGGAGCCGAGTCCATGATCAGATCAACCATGATCTTATTGAATGGCGGAGCAGGCTCGAGGGGCGTATTCCTACTCCTGTTCCTATTTCTTGTGTTCTTATGTTCTTATAGCTTTGCTGGAAAGCCTATTATGTGGCACTTTATCAAATGCCTTTTGGAAATCCATGTGCACCACATCAACCGCATTGCCCTCATAAAGCCTCTCAGTTAACTCATCAAAAAACTCAATCAAGTTAGCTAAACACGATCTGCCTTTAACAAATCTGTTCTAGCTTTCCTTAATTAATCCTCACTTGTCCAAGTGATTGTTAATTTTGTCCCTGATTATCGTTTTTAAAAGCTTCCCCACGACTGAGGTTAAACTGACTGGTCTGTAGTGCTGGGTTTATTCTTGCACCCTTTTTTGAACAAGGGTGTAACATTTGCAATTCTCCGGTCCTCTGGCACCAGCCCTATCTAGGAGGATTGGAATAATTCCACCTTTACCTCCCTCAGCAACCTAAAATGTATCCCATCCGGTCCTGTTGACTTATCTACTTTAAGTACAGCCAGCCTTTCTAGTACTCAACCTCCTCTTTTTCAATTTTTATCCCATCCAGTATCTCAACTACCTCCTCTTTCACGATGACTTTGGCAGCATCTTCTTCCTTGGTACTCATTTAGTACCTCAGCCATACCCTCTGCCTCCATGTGTAGGTCTCCTTTTTGGTCCCTAATCGGCCCCACCCCTCTTCTTATTACCCGTTTATTTATATGCCTATAGAGGACTTTTGGATTCCCTTTTATGTTACCATTCTGGGAAATCTCCTATAAACCATCGATAAAGGTCTGAAGTAAAATAAGGTTGACAGGCTCAGCTCAGTTGCAAGTGGGTACAAATCAGCAGCATCAAATTTCCCCGAACTTGCCACTACGTTGTCTCACTCAAGGTAGAAGATTGACGGTGTGGGAAGTACTTAAACTGGCTGCAGTGGTGTAGTGGTTATGGTACTAAACTAGCAATCCAGAGAAGGCGAACTCAAATCTCACACTGACAGTTTTAGAATTTCAATTTAGTTTTAACCAGCAAAAATTCAACTGGTTGACGAATGTCAAAAATGTCATCCTTACCCAGTCTGGGCCTTTCTGTGACGTCAGTGTAGTTGACTCTCTGAAGTGGCCCAGCAAGCCACTCAGTTGTATCCAACTTCTGCAATTGCAGTGTTTCAAGAAGAACATAAGAACATAAGAAATAGGAGCAGGAGTAGGCCATTTGCCCCCACACCCCCGAGCCTTCTCCGCCATTCAAGAAGATCATGGTTGATCTGATCTTGGCCTCAACTCCACTTCCCTGCCTGTTCCCCATAACCCTTGACTCCCCGATTGTTCAAAAATCTGTCTATCCACCATCTTCTCAACCCAACTAGGGATGGGTACTAAATGCCGAGAATAATTTCTTAAAAACAGAATACAGGAAGCTTTTGTCAGTTGCAATCAACAACTTGATTTCTTCCTGCAGATTTTTTTTTGATTGTAGCAGGATAGTAGAGGAATTGACAGCCTCAGGAAAGATAGTGAAAGCAAGGGAGTGCAGAAGCTGTGAAATATTTATTTCCCCAACTTGGACATCCCTCTCCTTGACAAGCCGAAAGCGTCTTGAGGCATCTACTACATCAGCAGCACTATTTTAACACACTCTCTTCTTTTTGGGTTGCTGTCCAGATATTTTTAACACAAGTCTACGATGGAAAATCCTCCTCACTGGTGCCTGATGGTTGCAGAGCCGTCCATCGAGAGATAACAATCACCGAAAGGGTATCTATCCCTGATCTGGTGCTTCCCTCGCGAAGATGCTGCAATGTCTAGTCTGTCACGAAGGCTAATAAATCACACAGCACAAAGGCAGGAGGCCAGCAGCCTGATGTCAGTCTAGAGTCTGTCTTTCCACTCTGCTGCTGATACCATCACCTGTCCGTCCTATCACTGGGCCAATGGTGTCACAGCATTTGCCAGGTTCAAGAAACAAAATCCAAGGTGATCTGGGGCCAAACCCTGATCCTTTCACTCCACACAAAACCATGCTTTGAATCGCACCTTTTATTGGGCGAATTCTAGATGAAATTATTATATTTTACACACTGGTATAATGGCATAAAAGGTTAGAATGTAAGCATGCTCTCGATGCTTATTGGGTAAATGTACCATATGGTTTGGTACTGAGCCATATAAACAAGGATAGTGCCAGATTCGATCCCTAATGTTCCCGTTACAAATTTTTTTGGGTGTGCGGCCCCTTTAATGGGCTGCGCGGCCCATTCAAATAATCGGGCATGCGCGTTTTTTCCATTTAAAAGCCGGCGAGCGGCCTGCGTGGGACCTCCAGACCGTTGCATGGCCATGCAACCAAGCTGCTTAACAGGAACATTAGCAACTCCTGAGTGAGTGGGTAGCACTCTCGCCTCTGAGTCAAAAGGTTGTGGGTTCAAGCCCCACTCCAGAGACTTGAGCACAAAATCCAGGCTGACACTGCAGTGCAGTGCTGAGGGAGCGCTGCACTGTCGAAGGTGCCGTCTTTCAGATGAGACGTTAAACCGAGGCCCCGTCTGCTCGCTGAGGTGGATGTAAAAGATCCCATGGCACTATTTCGAAGAAGCGGAGGGGAGTTCTTCCCAGTGTCCTGGCCAATATTTATCCGTCAATCAACATTACTAAAACAGATTATCTGGTCATTATCACATTGCTGTTTGTGGGAGCTTGTTATGCGCAAATTGGCTGCCGCATTTCCCACATTACAACAGTGACTCCATTTCAAAAAGTAATTAACTACCTGTAAAGCGTCCAGAGGTCATGAAAGGCGCTATAGAAATGCAAGTCTTTCTTTTTTTGTTGAGTTTGAAGCAGAGCTCCTTTCCTCAGGATCAGATGAAACAAAATTCAGGGGACCAAAATTAATCTTGCACATTTTGTTTGGCTCATTTTGAAAAGCTCCCCCCCCACTCACCTAAGCAGTCATGTCACTATAATCACTGAATGTGGGCCATGACTGTATCCACCTGTGTGCCTTGTTGGCTTATGACTATAGACTGAGCAATGTAGTGATGAGCCATATTATGCAGCACCAAGCATTCTTGTTCAAGTGCTACAGGCAGGAATGACTAGCTGAGAGGGCAGCAATCATGTATTGATTCTGACAATTGTGCACGATCCTTCCTTGTGCGTTGCAGGCCACCTGTATACTGATGTAATGTAAGCCTTTGCAGTTAATGTCGGACGTGCTGGGTGCCCTAATCGCCACCTGTGCAACTGATGATCATAGAATGATACAGCACAAAAGGAGAGCATTCAGCCCATCGTGCCTGTGCCAACTCTTTGGAATAGCTATCCAATTAGTCCCACACCCTGCTTTGTCCCCATCTCCCTGCAACATTTTCCCCTTCAAGTATTTATCCAATCCCTTTCGAAAGTTACTATTCAATCTCCTTCCACCACTCTTTCAGGCAGGGCATTCCAGATCTTAGCAACTCGATGTGTAATTTTTTTTCTTCATGTTGCCTCTGGTTCTTTTGCCAATTCCCATAAATCTATGTTCTTTGATTAACGACCCCTCTGCCACTGGAACTGGTTTCTTCTTATCTACTCTCCTGTCAAAACCCTTCAAATCTCCCCTTAACCTTCTCTGCTTTAAGGAGAGCAATCCCAGCTTTTCTATTGTCTCCATGTAACTGAAGTCCGTCATCCCTGGAACCATTTTAGTAAATCTCCTCTGCGCCCTCTCTAAGGTCTTTCCGAAAAGTGTGATGCTCAGATGCTCCAGACCTTGGGGAAAGCAGTCGATTTGTTGCTGTCTCTGCAAGTGTCTCTTGGCACCTGTGCAAATGAATGAGCTCACAACCTCTCTGGTGCATTGATCACGTCGCCAACGCAGGTGCACTAGTTCCTCTGGCTGATGCGCAAGATACCTCCCAATAAATTAAATGATCCGCACTGCAAAAACGTTTCACAGCAGCTGTAGCAACCGGTTACAGCGGCAGATGAGGCCCCCAAGTCCCCATGCCACCACTTGGCACTCTTCAGTCACTGCGTCCCTCGACAGCTTCCAACCCCTCGCCCACTGCTCCTCCAGTCGTCTTAGTTGCAACATTTTGCCATGGCCACAGGGGGGCATTGCAGCACAATTGCAGCTCACCAATCAGGAGCCATGTAAAAATCACATGACACGGTGACAGAGAAGAAAGAGATTCTGAAGCCACCATTTTGAGTTTTGTCCAAAACATAAACGATCTAAACTAGTCAGGTGTATTTTGAAAATGGAGAGCTGTTGTGTCTTCATTTTTTTTTAATTTTCTATTCTGGTCTTTTGGTAAAAGATACTTCAAAGAAAAGGACAAAATTGATCTAATTTGTGTGCAATGGCAATAAATTGGACACGCACTTATCCTTGGCTCCTCTCTCTCTCTCACTTCCCATCTCTCTGCAGCTCTTCTGCACTGCCAAGATGATGCCGTGATGGCGTTCAATCAGGGTTGCCTGCTTGGAGCTGTCAGCTCGATGTGAAACAGCTCAAAGAACGACCTGACACGGTGGCAGCCCCATGGCGACCAGAGTTGGCAAGTGCCACCGAGTCTCACGCTCAGAATTGAGGAACACTGTTGATATGTGGAAGTGTTGGGACAGCTGGGCAAGATCGTGGCACCCAGACAACTTCTGTAGGCAATACCACTCGCCCTTCACTTGTAAGCATAATGAGCACTACCGAGTGCCATTCTGTTGTCAAGATACTATTATTTTTGCGTTGCAAAAGGCATTGTCTCCATATAACACCAAGACCATTCTAATCTTCTTTTCCAATTAAATTCTTACCATCAAAGTTGTTCAAGCATTCCCTACTTTTGTTCCCAAAATGCATTATCTCACATTTATCGATTGAATTGCAACTGCCACTTGACTAACTGTCCAATTTAGTGTCATCAGCAAATGTTGATATTGTTTCCTCACTTCTCTTCCCACTCCCACAATCTATCCTTGGCTCCCTCCTATTTATCATTTGCATGCTTTCCCTCAGCAACATCATCCTAAAACACACCAGGGTCTACAGATACACTGACGACACCCAACTCTAACTCACATCTATCAACATAACAAAAAAAAACAATTTATCTGGTCATTATCACATTGCTGTTTGTGGGAGCTTGCTGTGCACAAATTGGCTGCCATGTTTCCTACATTACAGCAGTGACTACACTACTAAAGTACTTCATTGGCTGTAAAGCACTTTGAGACGTCCGGTGGTCGTGAAAAGCGCTATATAAATGTAAGTCTTTCTTTCTTTCTTTTGCAAGGGAACTACTTGGACATTGTGGAAGGATCACTTCAGTAATATTTTTGTTACTTTGTGCTGATGCTGCATGGGCCTTACACTAAACATCCGTAAGACAAAGGTCCTCCACCAACCTGACCCTGCCACACAGCACTGTCCCCCAGTCATCAAGATCCATGGCGCGGCCCTGGGCAACATGGACCACTTTCCACATCTCAGGAGCCTATTATCAGCAAGGGCAGACATTGACGACGAGGTTCAACACCACCTCCAGTGCGCCAGCGCAGCCTTCGGCCGCCTGAGGAAAAGAGTGTTCGAAGTTCAGGCCCTCAAATCTGTCACCAAGCTCATGGTCTACAGGGCTGTAGTGATACCCGCCCTCCTGTATGGCTCAGAAACGTGGACCATATACAGTAGACACCTCAAATCGCTGGAGAAATACCACCAACGATGTCTCCGCAAGATCCTGCAAATCCCCTGGGAGGACAGACGCACCAACGTCAATGTCCTCGACCAGGCCAACATCCCCAACATCGAAGCACTGACCACACTCGACCAGCTCCTTTGGGCAGGCCACATTGTTCGCATGCCTGACACAAGACTCCCAAAGCAAGCGCTCTACTTGGAACTCCTGCATGGCAAGTGAGCCCAAGGTGGTCAGCGGAAGCATTTCAAGGACACCCTCAAAGCCTCCTTGATAAAATGCAATATCCCCACCGACACCTGGGAGTCCCTGGCCAAAGGCTGCCCGAAGTGGAGGAAGTGCATCCGGGAGGGCGCTGAGCACCTCGAATCTTGACGCCGAGAGCGTGCAGAAAGCAAGCGCAGGCAGCGGAAGGAGCGTGTGGCAAACCAGTCCCACCCACCCTTTCCTTCAACGACTGCCTGTTCCACCTGTGACAGAGACTGTAATTCCCATATTGGACTGTTCAGTCACCTAAGAACTCACTTTTAGAGTGGATGCAAGTCTTCCTCGATTTCGACGGTCTGCCTATGATGATGATGGGCTAGAATGCTGTCCTTTCGGCTCTGGATTGAAACCCAAATTGGCGTGATGAAACTCTCTGTTTGCTGGCTGTAAGAGCCCTGTGTGGAGACAGCTTGAGCAGTGATCCCATGCCTAATGATGATAGCTTTATAGCACAAAATACTGTTAATAGCAATAATCTGCCACTTGGTTGCTGTCTCATAGGTTAGTTTCAGAAATTGGAAAACTCAGGAGCGGCAAATGCTCTTCTGAGATTGCATTCAAGGCAATTTGTTGAGACAAAATAGGGAGAGCTTCACTCTACATCTTGTTCTTTCTATACCTGACTTGGAATTGCTTGATAAGGCAACGCAGGGAAACATATATCCCACACTACGCTCAATGCTGATGCCGGGTGCACAAAGTGGAAATGTTTTCCATTCCAAGAAAATATTTTTGTATTAGTTATGTGCTGTTTACAGTTATCTCATACAGGTAGTTTGTCCAAAGTAATTCTATGGCCTCGGCAATACACCCTGTTGTAATATTTTATTGTCTCTCTCCTTGACTTTCACTTGGTGCCCCTGCCCCCAATATGGCAGAGGTAGGTAAATGTACAAAGGGTAGTGGGCCATGAGACAGCCCGAAGCAGAGTCACCAATAAATTCTCTGTGACTGTGGCCATGATGCATTATCCCTTGGCTGTAGAGTGCTCTGGGATGTTCCAACGATGTGAAAGGCACTATACAAAAGCACATCCTTCCTTTGTCTCCACACGTGACTACTTCAGTGCTCTCCTGGCTAGCATCCCGTCCTCCACCCTCCATAAAGCCCAGCTCATCCAAAACTCTGCTGCCTTTCTCCTATCCGTCCTTCAAGGCGCTATATAAATGCAAGTCTTTATTTTTGTCATGAGCAAGGAAATATTCATACCATCAGTCCGAGTTGGATTTGAACCAAGATTCCCTGCTGATGTTGATTGGGCATTCAAACCTCACTCATCAAATATGGCCCATTGAATTACTGCCTTAGAACACACTGTCAACATCTATTAACCAACTCGAAAACTAACTGAGAGGTTTCAGTGAAGCACTGAGCAGTAAGAGCAAAATTCTAGTGTTTTATATTCATTGTTAATAAACGATATCTTCTGTTTGGAACTGGAGTATTTTTGATGTGCTCTTTATTGCACCGTCTTCCTCAGATACATGTTCCTGGCTCACCTCTTTCTACAGCTCTTCCAGCCTTGCTGACCTGAGATCTCATAAAGAAAGAAAGACTTACATTTATACAGCATCTTTCACGACCACTGGACGTCCCAAAGCACTTTACAGCCAATGAAGTACTTTTTGAAGTGTAGTCACTGTTGTAAAACATGAAGTGCCATTTACTAACGCGAATGTAATGGATGTTGTAATGTATGGGCCTGTGAGCATGCTCACGGGTTTGTAGAGCTGTTGAGTTGTGAGTGGCTTAGCCAGTCACGTGATGTTCACAAGACTCAATAAAACCCCAGCCAGTTGGGCTCGGGTGATCCACGATGAGGCAGGTGGTTGTGAGCCTGGTGGACGAACTGGTAATGTGTAGTGTGATTGTTAAACCTTTGCAAATAAACCAACTAGTTCTTAATAGCAATGTGTTGCTATGAATTCTTAAGCAAGAACCTATGAAGCAAATATATTACAGATGTGTCTTATCACAAAAACATGCAAAGATATTTGCGACAATAGGGAAATTGCACTACAGTCAATGTCAGAGCATCTGTTGGAGCTTACACATGAACACCACAGACTCAATTGATCAATGTGCTGCCCTTAATGGGAATGGAGCCACATCGAGCAGAATTAGCTGACTGCAGCTGGGGAAAGCAGTAAGGACGCTACAAATGAGTGCAATGCCCCCAGGTAAGGAGGGGAAAAGTTTCCTGCTCCCAATTACCACCCAGCGACCTCTGCTGGGAGGTGTGAGTGTGGGGACACTGGGTGAGCACAGCGTCAGGTTCCACGGCGATCTTCTTCTCCTTCTTAGGCAGTCCCCTGGAGTTAATGATGACTTGCTTCCACACTAAAATGAGTTCTAAGGCGACTGATGAGACCAATGCAGGACCTACAGTCTCTGTCACAGGTAGGGTAGGAGGTGGTTCAAGGGACGGGTGGGTGGGGTGCTTGGGTTGTCGTACGCTCCATCCGCTGTTTGTTCTTGCCTTCCAGGTGCTCCCGGCGAAGAGACTCGAGGTGTTCGGCGCCTTCTTGGCTGCTTCTCCTCCACTTGCATTCCCAAGAGTCGGTGGTATTGTGTTCCTAACACAGATGAGGCTGCACACAGGGAGGTTAAAGGGATGCTGAGATCCCTTGGGGCTTCAGGGGATGAGCACCCTGGTGGCAGAACATGGGAGTGCATGCTTTACAGATACACAACATCACTCATCCCGCAAAGTCAAAGTGAAAACTATTTACAAGGTGAGGCGGTCAGGAGCCTTTCTTTCCCTGGTGGACCACCTTGGTACAAATGTCTGTTCTGGTGTGTTGGCTGTGCCCTCGCTGGGCTGGCGTGTTGTTGACCCTGCAGGGCTGCTAGGTGAGCCTGGTCTTGCTGGGCTGTTGGGCATGATGGGTTCAATTTCCTGGTCCGGCGTGGTGTCGTTGATCCTTTGGGTGTGTGTTGTGGGCTTGAAAAAGGTGGTGTCTGCAGTGGGTTGTTCAGGGCAGTCTGTGAACTGCAGCCTCGTTTGGTCCAGGTGCTTTCTGCAAATTTGTCCATTGTCTAGTTTGACCACAAACACCCTACTCCCTTCTTTAGCTATCACCGTGCCTGCAATCCACTTGGGACCATGTCCATAGTTTAGCACATACACAGGGGCATTCAGATTAATTTCCCGTGACACAGTGGCGCGACCATCGTTTACATTTTATTGCTGCCGCCTGCTCTCTACCTGATCATGCAGGTTGGGGTGAACCAGCGAGAGTCTGGTTTTAAGTGTCATTTTCATGAGTAGCTCAGCCAGGGGCATCCCTGTGAGCGAGTGGGGTCTCGTGCGGTAGCTGAGCAGTACTCGGGACAGGCGGGTTTGGAGTGAGCCTTCTGTGTCTCGTTTAAGGCTCTGTTTTATTGTTTGTACTGCCCGCTCTGCCTGCCCATTTGAGGCTGGTTTAAACGGGCCGAGGTGACGTGTTTGATCCAATTGCGGCTCATGAATTCTTTAAATTCGGCACTCGTGAAACATGGCCCGTTGTCACTGACCAGTATGTCAGGCAGGCCGTGGGTGGCAAACATGGCCCTCAGGCTTCCAATGGTGGTGGTGGCGGTGCTTCCCAACATTATTTCACATTCAATCCATTTTGAAAAAGCATTCACCACCACCAGGAATATTTTACCGAGAAACGGGCCCGCATAGTTGACATGGATCCTTGACCATGGTCTGGAGGGCCAGGACCACAAACTTAGTGGTGCCTCTCTGGGCGTGTTGCTCAACTGAGCACATACACTGCATTGCCATAAATAGGACTCTAAGTCAGAGTCGATACCGGGCCACCACACGTGGGATCTGGCTATCACTTTCATCATTACTATACCCGGGTGTGTGCTGTGGAGATCCGAGATGAACGTCTCCCTGCCCTTTTTTCATAGCACTACGTGGTTACCCCACAACACGCAGTCTGGCTGAATGGACAGCCCGTCCTTTCGCCGCTGGAACGGCTTGATTGGCTCTTGTATTTCAATGGGGATGCTGGCCCAGCTCCCATGCAGTACACAGTTTTTTACTCGGGACAGCAGAGGATCTTGGCTGGTCCAAGTCCTAATCTGGCAGGCCGTGACAGGTGATTTATCATTTTCAAACGCTTCCATGACCATCAACAAGTCTGGGGCTGTGCCACCATCAACAAGTTTGCAGGCTGTGCCATTTCCACCCCCGTGGTGGGCAATGGTAGCCGACTGAGAGCATCCGCACAGTTCTCGGTGCCTGGCCTGTGGCGGATGGTATAGTTATACGCTGATAGCATGAGTGCCCACCTTTGTATGCAGGCTGAGGCATTAGTATTTATCCCCTTGTTTTCAGCGAACAGGGATATGAGGGGCTTGTGATCGCTTTCCAGCTCAAATTTGAGGCCAAACAGGTACTGATGCATTTTCTTTACCCCGAACACACACGCTAATGCCTCTTTCTCAATCATGCTGTAGGCTCTCTCGGCCTTAGACAAGCTCCTGGAAGCATAGGTGACAAGTTGCAACTTCCCCGCAACATTGGCTTGTTGTAATACATACCCGACTCCGTACGACGACGCGACACATGCTAGCACAAGACTTTTACATGGGTTATACAATACATGCAGCTTGTTGGAGCGTAAAATGTTTCTGGCTTTCTCAAAAGCAATTACTTGGTGTTTTTCCCCATACCCAGTTCTCACCGTTGCGCAATAACACATGTAGGGGCTCTAAAAGGGTGCTTAACCCCGGTAGGAAGTTACCAAAATAGTTGGAGTCCCAGGAACGACTGCAGCTCCATGACATTCTGTGGTCTGGGCGCATTCCTGATAGCCTCTGTCTTGGCGTCTGTGGGCCGAATACTGTCCGCTGCAATCTTTCTCCCCAAAAACTCCACTTCTGTTGCCCTGAAGACGCATTTCGACCTCTTCAGCCGCAGCCCTACATGATCCAGTCGCTGGAGGACTTCCTCCAGGTTTTGTAGGTGCTCGGTGGTGTCCCGACCTGTGACGAATGTGTTGTCCTGAAAGACCACTGTGTGTGGTACCGACTTGAGTAGGCTCTCCATGTTTCTCTGGAAGATCGCTGCAGCCAACCGAATTCCAAACGGGCATCTGTTGTAGATGAACAGTCCCTTGTGCGTGTTAATGCAGGTGAAGCCCTACGAAGACTCCTCCAGCTCCTGCGTCATGTAGGCCAAAGTCAGGTCGAGCTTGGTGAAAGTCTTGCCTCCTGCCAGCGTCGCAAATAGGTTGTCTGCCTTAGGTAGAGGGTATTGGTCCTGTAGCGAGAAACGATTAATAGTTACTTTATAATCGCCGAAAATCCTGACCGTGCCATCACTTTTGAGTACTGGAACAATCGGGCTGGCCCACTCGCTGAATTCCACTGGGGAGATGATGCCCTCGCGTTGCAGCCTGTCCAGCTCGATTTCCACTCTCCCTCATCATGTGAGGTACCGCTCGCGCCTTGTGGTGAATGGGTCGTGCCTCTGGGACCAAGTGGATCCGCACCTTCACCCTGGAAAAATTTCCAGTGCTTGGCTCAAAATGGGATGGAAATTTGTTAAGAACCTGGGTACATGAGGCCTCATTGACATGTGATAGTGCTCGGATGTCATCCCAGTTCCAGCGGATTTTGCCCAGCCAGCTCCTTCCAAGCAGTGTGGGGCCATCGCCCGGGACAATCCAGAATGGCAGTTCATGCACCGTGCCCTCGTAGGTGACCTTGACCATGGCGCTGCCCAGGACAGTGATGAGCTCTTTGGTGTACATTCTCAGTTTCGTGTGGATGGGGCTCAGGGCTGGTCTGAGTGCCTTGTTGCACCACAGTCTCTCAAACATCTTTTTACTTATGATGGATTGGCTAGCGCCAGTGTCCAGTTGCATGGCTACAGGTAAGCCATTCAATTTTACATTTAGCATTATAGGTGGACATTTCGTCGAAAATGTGTGCACCCCATGTACTTCAGGATCTGCCTCCTCTCTCTGAGGCTCGAAATTGCTTTGATCCACCATGGACCGATCTTCCTCTGCCACGTGGTGGTTAGCAGGCTTTGCAGAGCTTGCAGCTCATCTGCAAGCTCGTTGGAGGTGCCCCATTGTTCCAAAGCTCTTGCAAACATACCCTTTGAAGTGGCATGAATAGGCTGAATGGAAGCCTCCACAATGCCAACAAGGTGTGAATTGCCTTGCATTCATCCTTTGTTGCGGACTCTGAGTCATCTGGGTCACCTGAGGCCTGCTGGCAGTTGCAGATTCGTGGTTTCTGCCCTGTACATTTCTGCTCGCAAACACAGTTCCAGTTATTTTATGAACATTGCTAGCACTTGTGTGCTGAGAGATTTGTTTGGTGTTATCACTGGTGGACTAAACACCTGTGCTATTGGAATGGCCTTGCTGAGGGTCGGTGTCTCTACAGTCAAAAGTTTTCGAAGGATGGTCTCGTGGCCAATGCCCAATACAAAAAAGTCTCTGAGCATCTGCTCCAGGAAGCCATCAAACTCTCATTGTCCTGCAAGTTGCCTTAGCTCGGTGACGTAGCTCGCCACTTGCTGACCTTCAGATCGCTGGCACGTATAGAACCGATACCTCGCCATCAGCACGCTCTCCCTCGGGTTAAGATACTCCCGAACCAGTGTACACAGCTCCTCATACGACTTATCTATGGATTTCACCGGAGCCAAAAGATTCTTCATGAGGCTGTAGGTCGGTGCCCCGCAGACTGTGAGGAGGACCGCTCTCCTTTTTACAGCGTTTCCTTCTCCATCCAGCTCGTTGACTACAAAGTACTGGTCTAGCCATTTGACGTAGTCTTCCCAGTCCTCACCCTCCGAGAACTTCTCCAGGATGCCCACAGTTTGCTGCATCTTTGCGTTGGCTTCGTATTCTCGTCGCCAGTTATTGTGTTCCTAACACAGGTGAGGGTGCACACAGGGAGGTTAAAGATTCAGTGACCTCAGTTTTTAATAAGACACTCCAGAGTGAGGAACTGGCCTTAGGATCCGGCTTATATACAGTGCTCCCAAGGGATGCTGGGATCCCTTGGGACTTCAGGGGATGGGATCCCTGGTGGCAGAACATGGGAGTGCATGCTTTACAGATATACAACAGGTGGGGATGTTACATTTTTTCAAACACGCTTTAAGGGTGTCCTTGAAGCGATTTCTCTGCCCTCCTGGGGCTCGCCTGCGTGACGTAGCTTGGAGTAGAGTGCTTGTTTTGGGAGTCTATCATCGGACAATGTGGCCTGTCCATCGGAGCTGGTCGAGCGTGGTCAATGCCTCGATGCTGGGAATGTTGGCCTGGGAGAGAACGCTGACGTTGGTGCATCTATCCTGCCAATGGATTTGCAGGATTTTGCGGAGGCAGCATGAACGACCTGCTGGTACTCACCCTCCAGGCTCACTCCTGAAGAATGGCAACTATAGCTGGGCTGTCAGCAGCCTTGGAACCTTGCCCTTGCATGAGTCAGCATCTTCAGTAGAGCAGGGGAGAATATTTGAGTGTAAAAGCAAACTGTAACACACATAAGAGAGCAATTGTTAACGGGCTGTTCTCATGTCATGCCTTTCTAAATGTTTTTCGAACTCAAAGAATAATCTCAGCATTGCTCTCTCAGCCTTGGCATACAAGTATCCAATACATGGGCTTGAAACCAAGAGAGGACTGTGCCCAATTAGAGACAGCAAGGCACATGGAAAGTGTCTGTGGTCTCAGGGTTAAAAGATGTTTCTGAGGAGGGAGCCTTTGATATTTCTGTGCAGACGGTGAATGTTCAGGAAGCTTATTCATTGATTGACTGGTTACCACGGGCACTTATGAAAGTGCATTGATCAGTTTCCCGTGGGGATTCAGTGTGACCTGATTGATCAGCCGGCCTTCATGGATATTCATGGCCCGCTTGATCATTCATGAAAGGAGTTTGATTTGCGACTGGCTGCAGGTTCAGAAGTTGAGAAGCTGCTGTGTAAGGTTTGTGGACTTTCAGAAGTGGACGTGACTGGTGTTCTAGTACAGGGAACGAGCCGTGCAAGTTAACATGCAGTGGATTGTGGAAGTCCCTCAGTGTCTATGGGTGTTTCCTCAGCAGATGCATCGAGAGCACTGCATACAGTTTTGGTCTCCTTATTTAAGGAGGGATAGACTTGCATTGGAGGCAGTAGAGAGAAGGTTCACAAGGTTGATTTTTGAGATGAAGGGATTGTCTTATGAAGAAAGGTTGAGCAGGTTGGGCCTATACTCATTGGAGTTTATAGGAATGAGAGGTGATCTTATTGAAATGTATAAGATACTGAAGGTGCTCAACAAGGTGGATGCAGAGAGGATGTTTCCCCCTCATGGGGAATCTAGAACTAGGGGGCATCGTTTCAGAATAAGGGGTTGCCCATTTAGAACTGAGATGAGGAGGAATTTCTTCACTCAGAGTCGTAAATCTGTGGAATTCTCTGCCCCAGAGAGCTGTGGAGGCTGGGTCATTGAATATATTTAAGGTGGAGATAGACAGATTTTTGAGTGATAAGGGAGTGAAGGGTTATGGGGAGCGGGCAGGGAAGTGGAGCTGAGTCCATGATCAGATCAGCCATGATCTTATTGAATGGCGGAGCAGGCTCGAGGGGCTGAATGGCCTACTCCTGCTCCTATTTCTTATGTTCTTATGGAAGCTGTGAGTATCTTTTTCACACTGCAATTCAAATTTCAAATGAGCCTGTTGGAAAATATATGTAACACACAATCCTCAAATTAATCTTCATAACAGAGCCCTTGGGAGACAAGTATTCTGCATGCTGTAGTATGACGAATACTGTGGCAAATGTGCAGCACCACTTTTCCAAGACACATGGTAGTGATTAATTCAGCAGTGAGTTCCCTCAGATATCCCCTTTCCCTTATGAGGGCCCAGCCTTTCGCTGAGGCGCTAACCCAGATTTTGGAACCAAAGAGTTCCGCCCCTGACGTGGCTCTTCAAAGTCAAACGGAAAAAGAAGTGTCTACTCCAGATATCACAGCGACCGTTTTGGGAAGACAGAGCGGATTTTCTGTCAGGAATGAGGGGACCTTGCTTGCGCGCTCTCCGTACAAACTACCTGGGGACAGCAGCCAGCCCCTGTCCCAGATAACTCCATCTCAGAGACACTTCAGGCTCAAAGGATTACCAGGAGGTCTCAGCATTTATTCATAATTTAGTATGTTTTAAAAGCCCCCATTTATTCCAGAACATTATTGCTGTTCAAGGTGATAGGCACAACCTGATAAATCCTTGCTTCTTATTCACGCCTCTAGCTCCGCCATTGATTGTAGCTTTTGTTAGTTTTCTGGGTTCTTTTAGACCACTGGGTTATGATTATCCGCTTCCATCAGGTAACTGGATCCCATTCTTTTATAGTCCAAATCCTGATAAGGATTCATTTCAGCAATGGGTTTTAGGGAACGGCACACTTCAACAACAACAACAACATGTATTTATATATTGTCTTTAATGTAGTGAAACGTCCCAAGGTGCTTCATAGGACTATTATGCGACAAATGTTTAACACCGAGCCGCATATGGAGAAATTAGCGCAGGTGACCAAAAGCTTGGCCAAAGAGGTAGGTTTTAAGGAGCGTCTTGAAGGAGGAAAGAGAGGTAGAGAGGCGGAGAGGTTTAGGGAGGAAGTTCCAGAGCTTGGGGCCCAGGCAACAGACGGCACGGCCACCAATGGTTCAGCGATTACAATCAGGGGTACTCAAGAGGGCAGAATTAGAGGAGCGCAAACATCTCGGGGGGGTTGTGGGGCTGGAGGAGATTACAGAGATAGGGAGAGGTAAGGCCATGGAGGGATTTGAAAATAAGGATGAACATTTTGAAATCGAGGCATTGTTTAACCGGAAGCCATTATAAGTCAGTGAGCACAGGGGGTGATGGGTGAGCAGGACTTGGTACAAGTTAGGACATGGGCGGCCGAGTTTTGGATCACCTCGAGCTTACGTAGGATAGAATGTGGGAGGCCAATCAGGAGTGCGTTGGAATAGTCAAGTCTAGAGGTAACAAAGGCATGGATGAGGGCTTCAGCAGCGGATGAGCTGAGGCAATGGCTTAGACAGGCAATGTTACAGAGGTGGAAATAGGTGGTCTTAGTTCTGCTGAGGATATGTGGTTGATAGCTCATTTCAGGGTCAAATATGACACCAAGGTTGCGAACAGTCTGGTTCAGCCTCAGACAGTAGTTAGGGAAAGGGATGGAGTCAGTGGCGGGGACCGAAAACAATGGCTTCAGTCTTCCCAATATTCAATTGGAAGAAATTTCTGTTCCTCCAAAACAATAACAACTTGCATTTATATAGCGTCTTTAATGTAGTAAAACATCCCAAGGTGCTTCACAGGAGCGTTATAAAACAAAATTTAATACCAAGCCACATAAGGAGATATTATGACGGGAGAGAAGTAGTTTTTAAGGAGCATCTTAAAGGAGATGTTTAGGGAGGGAATTCCAGAGTTTAGGGCCTCGACAGCTGAAGGCATGGCCGTCAAAGGATGGTGAAAATCGGGGATACACAAAAGGCCAGGGCTGAAGGAGGTTACAGAGATAGGGAGGGGGCGAGGCCATGGAGGGATTTGAAAACAAGGATGAGAATTTTAAAATGGAGACATTGCCTGACCAGGAGTCGATGTAGATCAGCGAGCGCAGGTGTGATGGGTGCGCGGGACTTGCATGCTGCAATCTATTATGATGGTGAGCTTGCACAGATACAGGCAAGAATCTGTCTCAGGTTCCAAAAAATTACTTGAATAAACTTGTAATGTCAGTCAACATTTGAACGGGCAAGGTATATAATGGCACTGAATAGTTTGCATAAAACTAGATCGGACAGCGGCAGTGGGCACAAATTCCACCAGCTTCTAAAATCTCAAAGGTGAAAGATGAGTGTTATATCATTGCTGTGCCACCAAGCCCCTTTCCACCTCTTCGGTGGCCTGGATTGGAACCCAAGTTCCACAGATGAAATTACAATATTCCAACACATTGTGATGCTCTTAAGAATGTAGCAGCTCTGTTTAATATTAATTTACCTCAGAATTTTCATGTCTTCGCATGTTGTCTAATCACAGGCCCACTTCCGGAGTGAGATAATCAGACTACAAGTCCCAATACACATAGCAGTAACTCTAACAAGGAGTCCACAGGAGTGCATCTAACAGATAATGTCCTGGATGTTACTGTATCCAACAAAATTACTCACCACTAACTGTTGGTGTTGTAGACAATCCTGCTGTAAACAATAAGGACAGTTTAAGCAATCAGATCAAGCAGGAACAGGTCTGTTAATAGCACCACCTGTTTCTCTGCTGTGACTTAGTGGGTAGCAGACTCGCCTCTGAGTCAGAAGGTCGTGACTTGAGCTGAGGGAGTGCTGCACTGTGGGAGGTGCCATCTTTCAGATCAGATGTTAAACCGAGGCCCCGCCTTCCCTCTTGGGACATAAAAGATCCCACGGCACTATTTTGAAGAAGAGCAGGGGAGTTATCCCCGGTGTCCTGGCCAATATTTATCCCTCAATCAACATAACAAAAACAGATCATCTGGTGATTATCACATTTTTGTTTGTGGGAGCTTGCTGTGTGCAAATTGGCTGCTGCGTTTCCCACATGAGTGACTACATTCCAAAAGTACTTCACTGGCTGTAAAGTGCTTTGAGACATCCGGTCGTCGTGAAAGGCGCTATATCAATGCAAGTCTTTCTTCTTTCTCTTTAGTTAAATTCTCTGACTTAACCGATCCTATGTTTACAGTGACGGGCCTTGAAATCAGGCCCTGTGAATACTAAGCGCATAAATGCTTAATGTCTCCTGAGCTAGCATTCAAACAGCATTTAAAACTTGGAATTCAATGCATGTCAAAGTCAAGCAATTCTCCAGCAGTTTATGAATCAAAAAATTGAATCAAATGGATGAATGATTCCACAGCCATGTTCCCTTGAGAAATCATTTCTCCCCTTTCATGATGCTGCCCCTAGGGAAAGCGCGAGGGTAAAATACTTGCTTAGTTGAGAGCGTATTTCTCTTGTATGTTTCAGAAGGAATTATCTGTAGGTGTATAATGCTGACCATGGCGCTTTGGGCCCATCAATCCCGAGTAAAAATACTACTGACTGCAGATAACCAATGCTCCATGTAAGCTGCACTGTGTTCCCCGACGCCTTTTAGTGCGGGGTCCCTTTAAATTTCTGCCTATGCGCGGTATTTACATTGAAAAAAGCCGACCTCGCAGATTATAGCACGGCCACGCGCGCACACCTTAGCGGGAACGTTGTGGATAATCAAAAAACAGATTTTAAAATTGGGCTTCCAGACAGCAGTGGCGGGGCCTTTGTGGAGAGGCACTGTGAGGATCCAAGGGCAGTGCAACCATTCGGATGAGATGTTAAACTCTTAGGTGGACGTAAACGAGCCTGCGGTGACCCACTGAAGCACAGGGAGGAGAGCTGCTTAATATGTTCTAAAGAGATTCGCACTTGGCCTGGGTCCCTCCGTACCATGATGCTCCGAAAAAGAAAGAAAAAGAAAGCCTTGCACTTCTACAGCGCCTTTCACGACCTCAGGATGTCCCAAAGCGCTTTAGGCCAATGAAGTACTTTTTAAAGTGCAGTCACTGTTGTAATGTAGCAAACGCGGCAGCCAATTTGCGCATAGCAAGCTCCCATAAACAGCAATGTGATAATGACCAGATAATCAGATTTTTTGTTATGTTGATTGAGGGATAAATATTGGCCAGGACACCGGGGATAACTCCCCTGCTCGTCTTCAAAATAGCGCCGTGGGATCTTCTACGTCCACCTGAGAGAGCAGACGGGGCCTCGGTTTAATGTCTACACTCCAAAAAGTACTCCATTGGCTGTAAAGCACTTTGAGATGTCCAGTGATTATGAAAGGCACTATAGAAATCCAAGTCTTTTCTCTTCCTCAAATCTGCCG
Source organism: Pristiophorus japonicus (assembly GCF_044704955.1). Taxonomy (NCBI): domain Eukaryota; kingdom Metazoa; phylum Chordata; class Chondrichthyes; family Pristiophoridae; genus Pristiophorus; species Pristiophorus japonicus. Next base: position 175,891,615 of record NC_091991.1, on the reverse strand, counting down.
TCATCACCCCCTCCTCAAAAAATAACTCTTGACCCCTCCGTCCTTGCAAACTACCGCCCCATCTCCAACCTCCTTTTCCTCTCTAAAGCCCTTGAATGCCTCCCAAATCCGTGCTCGCCGTTCCCACATTTCCATGTTTGAACCCCTCCAATCTGGTTTCTGAGTCTGCACAGTTCCAAAACGGCTCCCATCAAAGTCACAAATGACATTCTTTGTGACTGTGACAAAGACAAACTATCCCTCCTCTTCCTTCTTGACTTTTCTGCAGCCTTTGACACGGTTGACCACTCTATCCTTCTCCAACGCCTCTCCACTGTTGTCCAGCTGGGTGGGACTGCACTCGCCTGGTTCCATTCTTATCATAGCCAGAGAATTACCTGCAACGGCTTCTCTTCCCATCCCCGCATCGTTACCTCTGGTGTCCCCCAAGGATCTATCCTTGGTCCCCTCCTATTTCTCATCTACATGTTGCCCCTTGGCGACACCATCAGAAAATATAGCGTCAGTTTCCACATGTACGCTGATGACACCCAGCTCTACCTCACCACCACTTCTCTCAACCCCGCCACAGTCTCTAAATTGTCACACTGCTTGTCCGACAGTCAATTCTGGATGAGCAGAAATTTTCTCCAATTAAATATTGGGAAGACCGATCCCCGCCACAAACTCCATTCCCTAGCCACTGACTCCATCCCTCTCCCCAACTTCTGTCTGAGGCTGAACCAGACTGTTCGAAACCTTGGTGTCATATTTGACCCTGAAATGAGCTCTCGACCACATATCCGCAGCATAACTAAGACTGACTATTTCCACCACCATAATATTGCCCATCTCTGCCCTTGCCTCAGCTCATCCGCTGCTGAAGCCCTCATCCGTGCCTTTGTTACCTCTAGACTTGACTATTCCAATGCACTCCTGGCTGGCCTCCCACATTCTACCCTGTATAAACCAGAGGTGATCCAAAACTTGGCTGCCCGTGTCCTAACTTGCACCAAGTCTATCACCCCTGTGCATGCCTCAATTTCAAAATTTTCATCCTTATTTTCAAATCTCTCCATGGCCTCGCCCCTCCCTATCTCTGTAATCTCCTCCAGCCCTATAATCCCCCGAGATGTCTGCGCTCCTCTAATTCTGCCCTCTTGAACATCCCTGATTATAATCGCTCAACCATTGGTGGCCGTGCTGTCTGTTTCCTCGGCCCCAATCTCTGGAACTCCCTCCCTAAACCTCTCCGCCTCTCTACCTCTCTAAAACGTATCTCTTTGCCCAAGCTTTTGGTCATCTGCACTAATTTGTACTTATGCGGCTCAGTGTCAAATCTTTTGTCTCATAATACTCCTTTGAAAGGCCTTGGGATGTTTGATTCCGTTAAAGGTGTTATATAAATACAAGTTGTTGTTGTTGTTGAATGCATCCATGCTATTCATCTTGTACTCCCTGTGGCAGCGAGTTCCACATCCTCACCACTCTCTGGGTATAGAAGTTTCTTCTGAATTCTCCATTAGATTTATTGGTGCCTATCTTATATTGATGGGCCCTAGTTTTGGACTTCTCCACAAGTGGAAACATTTTCTCTACGTCTACCCTATCGAACCGCTTCATAATCTTAAAGGCCTCTATCAGATCGCCCCTCAGCCTTCCCTTTTCCAGAGACAAGAACCCCAGACTGTTCAGTCTTTAAAATAGTTTCTGCTTTTAATCTGCTCGCAATCTGCAGGAACATTGCTCCTCCACTGATAGATTTCCAAGCAACTTGAAGTTTTATTCTCTCACCCCGAACTGAAACATCAGATATATTGTTAAAAATCTAGCCAGAGGGCAGCTAAGATTACAAGAAAATATTCCTCTGTTTCTTCTTTCCAAGTTAATCATTTTCCAGAACGTGAAGTAGTCTTCTGAAAATGTGTTTAACCGAAAAAATAAAATCTTTAAGAAAGTTTGCCTTTGATATAACTTGATTATTTAAGTTGTGAATATCGGTGTTTAATCAATCCGAGTATGATATTGAAAAATGTGACTGGGAGCTTCAACTGTCTGACGCAAGATCAAAATGGCATAACATGACATTTAATAAATCTTTACACAATTTAATTAAATCCTGTTAATAAATCTGAAACCCAGGAATGCGCCTGAACATATTTTATTCAATTCAAAACAAGATTTACTATATTGAAGTGAGGTTGGATCGATTGAAATGAGTTAATTAATTTTAAACCAGTTTTAAAGGCTTTCAATAGTGACTTTACCGTGCATCTCTCTTGATGTGTTGGTACCATCGAGACCCATCGTAAATCAGCATTTATGGCAGATCTCTTGTTGATTTTCTGTCAAAACCTTGTAAATAATTTGCTTCTTGATCTGCGGCTGAAGTGGATGCTTTGATAATAGGGATCTGGAGTAACACAACTGGGGTTTTATTTTCTTCCTCCAACTTTCTGTTCTGCTGAAGGTGCTGCCTCATGCCTGGGGCTGGCAAGTGCTCCAGTACCTCGTCCAACTGCCCAACTTATCGCCTTGGGCAGGAAAGCATTGTTGAGCTATTTGACCTTGGCAGGCATCACACCTGAGCTCGATCCTATTTTTTTAATTCATTCCTGGGATGTGGGCGTCGCTGACAAGGCCAGCATTTATTGCCAGGAGAACGAGGTGGTGAGCCACCATTTCAGAGGGCAGTTAAGAATCAATCACATTGCTGTATGTCTGGAGTCACATATAGGCCAGACCGGGTAAGGGCGGCAGATTTCCTTCCCTAAAGGACATTTTACGACAATCTGGTAGTTTCAAGGTCATCATTACTGGTACTAGCTATTTTTTAATTCCAGATTTATAAAATCATAGAATCATAGAAATTTACAACACAGAAGGAGACCATTTCGGCCCATCGTGTCTGCGCCGGCCAAGAAATTCCATATGCCTGAACCACCTTACCTACCTGGCCTGCTACTTTTAGGGATCTGCGGACATGCACTCCAAGGTCCCTTTGTTCCTCTACACTTCTCACTCCTACCATTTAATGTGTATTCCCTTTCCTTGTTAGCCCTCCCCAAATGCATTACCTCAGGCGACTGGGTGATGTCATCAGGACCCAGGTCGCTGTTTGGAGTGTGGGCAGGAGCATCGGCGGGGCCCTGGTAAAGCAAAGGAGCGGGAAGGGATCATGGCTGAGATTCGGTGGTGATCGTGGCTCATCACCATCTTCTCAAGGGCAAATGCCAGCGACGCCTACATCCCGTGAACTAATAAATCTTTTAAAAATTGGTTTGTGGGAGCTAGTCAGCCTGACCGTGTGAGGGAGCTGGACCAACATCGAGAGAGATAGAGTCAATAACACAGACTGCTGGGTTGGAGTTCCTGTGCCTCACAGTGCAAGGGTTTTGTATTAATAAGTAGCAACATAATCAATAAGAGGGCAGTAGCAGGGAAGAATTATTGAGCCTGATAATGTGACGGAATTGGATTAACATCAGGAGATGAACAGCCATTACACCTTGAGCACTGAGTCCAGTTTGTGGCCACCAAGGTACAAGAGAGCCATTCAGGCCCAGGAAGCCCTAGAGGAGCTGTGGGTATCGACCGATACATCATGGAGTGTTGAGGAGAGATTGGGGGAGCTTTGGCTCTTCCGTTTTGAAAGGAGATAACTTTGAGGAGCCTTATTGAGGTGTATATTGCATTGAACAAACTATTTCAAACCAAATCCTGACCGCAAAAGGCAACCATAGGACGGATATTGGGGATTATCACAGAAAAATTTTTAAATATAGCGAATGGATCTCTGCACAGCAAAATCAAGACAAGGATATGTAAGTCGGGGGGTGTAAATAGGGGGGTGAGAATCGGGGGGGGGGGGGGAATCGGGGGAGTGAGAAATCGGGGGGGGTTAATCGGGCGGTTAATCGGGGGGAGGGGTAATCCAGGGGGAGTAGTAATCCAGGGGGAGTTATAAATCGGGTGGGGATAAATCAGGGGCATAAATTGGGTGGGGGGGAAATCAGGGGAGTAAATCGGGGTAAATCGGGCGGGGGGTAAATCGGGGAGGTAAATCGGGCGGGGGTAAATCAGGGGAGTAAATCAGGGGGTAAATCAGGCAGGGGGTAAATCAGGCGGGGGGTAAATCGGGGGTTAAATTGGGCGGGGGTAAATTGGGCGGGGGTAAATTGGGCATGGGGGTAAATTGGGCATGGAGGTAAATTGGGCATGGAGGTAAATCGGGCGGGGGGTAAATCAGGGAGGTAAATCGGGGTTTAAACCGGGCGGGGGGTAAATCGGGCGGGGGTAAATCGGGCATGGGGGTAAATCGGGCATGGGGGTAAATCGGGCATGGGGGTAAATCGGGCGGGGGGGTAAATCGGGCGGGGGTAAATCAGGGGGGTAAATCGGGGGTTAAATCGGGCGGGGAGTAAATCAGGGGGGTAAATCGGGGGTTAAATCTGGCGGGGAGTAAATCAGTGGGGTAAATCGGGGGTTAAATCAGGCTGGGGGTAAATTGGGCGGGGGTAAATTGGGCATGGGGTAAATCGGGCGGAGGTAAATCGGGCATGGGGGTAAATTGGGCATGGGGGTAAATTGGACGGGGTGTAAATCGGGCGGGGAGTAAATCGGGTGGGGGGGTAAATCGGGTGGGGGCTATCGGGCGGAGTGTACATCGAAGAGGCCGAGCAGAGCCATGAGGAGGCGGATCAGTTGTATTCACTTGCTTGTGTGTGATTCCCACCCTCTGGGGTAATGAATGGACTAAGGGTGGAACGTGGGACTGTGCCCTCCCAAAGGCACTCAGTTTCAGCCCACGATCTGCCACAAAAGTGGCGCGTGGAGATACTCGGGCAGCATAGTAGATTCTCGGGCATCTCATCATGTAGGTAACATGGACTTGCGAGTGTAGCAAGTGATGTGAAACCCAGGAGCATTGTCCACTCGAGAGGCATCACAATGTGTTTCCGACAAGTGCCGAGTTTCCCGATCACCACAGTAGGTTTTGCCACAAATAGGATCCAGGCATTTTGCTCGGGTAGTGAGGGAGGGAGAAAGTGGAGGTGCGGGCACCCCCACTCTGAGCCAGCATCGGAGAGACCTGAGTGACAGCAGCCACCCTGTCTTCTGGTGAATGATGTACAAGACTGCGGCCTTGAATACTCCATGGGTGCCTGGGTTGCAGTTGGGCTGGGAACAGAAGGGAGGAGTTGTCTGTCAGCTGTGGCTCAGTGGACAGCACCCTCGCCTCTGATTCAGAAGGTTGTGGGTTCAAGTTCCACTCCAGGGACTTAAACCCAAAATCTAGGCTGATACACCCAGTGCCGTACAGAGCAACATTCCCTCTAAGCTGTATGACCTCTCTGCTGGTCCCTCACAGCACTAGCTTTTCCAATATTACGCTTTACGTGCGAAACTCTGAATGGCCCGCGCACCCAAAAATAAAATTACAGGGAGCAATTCCATTGAGGGAGCGCTGCGCTGTTGGAGGTGTCGTCTTTCAGGTGAGACGTTAAACCAAGGCCCCGTCTGCCCTCTCAGGTGGATGGAAAAGATCCTGTGGCCACTCTTCGAAGTAAATATTTATCCCTCAACGAACATCAATAAAAACAGATTATCCGGTCATTATCACGTTGCTGTTTGTGGGAGCTTGCTGTGCGAAATTGGCTGCTGCGTTTCCCACATTACAACAGTGACTACACTTCAAAAATACTTCATTGGCTGTAAAGCGCTTTGGGACGTCCGGTGGTCATGAAAGGCGCTATAGAAATGCGAGACCTTTCTTTTAATCGAAGTGTCCGCCAGGATGAGTTGGTGACAGTGCATAATGGGACAGATGGTGGAAGTCGCGGGATTGATGGGCCAAATGACCTTTTTCTGATTCCATGCTTTTCCTTGAAATCACTTTGCAGCAACTGGTACAGCGGGCAGGGCAAAGGATAAGAGCCGAATTAAACCTGAGGTGGTTTCATATAAAGTGATACGAGCTGCAATGATCTGAAATTTAATTTGACTGTTTGATGCAAGGTAATAACAGGCCTGGTACATATTATTGCAGGGTGCCTGATCGGTGGCAGTGAGTTACTCTTGCTTCTGTATGCACATGGAGGCCGATTGTTTATAATGAGTCAAAGAGGTTTGTTCTAATGAGAGGTTGCTGTGGAATCCATCATCTCCAGGCAGATCCCAGGGACATAAGAACATAAGAAATAGGAGCAGAAGTCGGCCATTTGGCCCCTCGAGCCTGCTCCGCCATTCAATAAGATCATGGCTGATCTGATCATGGGCTCAGCTCAAATTCCCTGCCTGCTCCCCATAACTCTTTACTCCCTTATCGCTCAAAAATCTGTCTATCTCCGCCTTAAATATATTCAATGACCCAGCTTCCACAGCTCTCTGGGGCAGAGAATTCCACAGATTTACAACCCTCTGAGAGAAGAAATTTCTCCTCATCTCAGTTTTAAATGGGCGGCCCCTTATCCTGAGATTATGTCCCCTAGTTTTAGTTTCCCCTACGAGTGGAAATATTCTCTCTGTATCCACCTTGTCGAGCCCGCTCATTATCTAATGTTTCGATAAGATCACCTCTCATTCTTCTGGACCCCAGGTCCCTCTGTACTGCAGCACTTTACAATTTTTCTCCATTTAAATTATAATTTGCTTTTCTATTTTTTTTCTGCCAAAGTGGATAACCTCACATTTTCCCACATTATGCTCCATTTGCCAAATTTTTGCCCACTCACTTAGCCTGTTTATATCCCTTTACAGATTTTTTGTGACCTCCTCACAATTTGCTTTCCCACCCATCAATGTATCATCAGCAAACTTGGCTACATTATACTCGGTCCCTTCATCCAAGTCATTAATATAGATTGTAAATAGTTGAGGCCCCAGCACCGATCCTTGCGGTACCTCACTCATTACTGACTCTCTGTTCTCTGTTAGTTAGCCAATCCTCTATCCATGCTAATATTTTACCCCCAACTCCGTGAACCTTTATCTTGTGCAGTAACCTTTTATGTGGCACCTTATCGAATGCCTACTAGAAATCCAAATACACCACATCCACTGGTTCCGCCTTATCCACCCTGCTCGTTACATCCTTAAAGAACGCCAGCAAATTTGTCAAACGTGATTTCCCTTTCATTAAACCACGCTGACTCTGCTTGACTGAGTTATGTTTTTCCAAATGTCCTGCTACTGCTTCCTTAATAATGGACTCCAGCATTTTCCCCACGACAGATGTTAGAATAACTGGTCTATAGTTTCCTGCTTTTTGTCTGCCTCCTTTTTGAAATAGGGGCACTACATTTGCGGTTTTCCAATCTGCTAGGACCGCCCCAGAATCCAGGGAATTTTGATAGATTACAACCAATGCATCCACTATCTCTGCAGCCACTTCTTTTAAGACCCTAGGATGCAAGCCATCAGGTCCAGGGGACTTGTTCACCTTTAGTCCCATTATTTTACAGAGTACTACTTCTTTAATGACAGTGATTGTTTTAAGTTCAACCCTCCCTATAGCCCCTTGATTATCCATTATTGAGATGTTTTTAGTGTCTTCTACCGTGAAGACCGATACAAAATATTTGTTCAACGTCTCTGCCATTTCCTTGTTTCCCATTATTTATTCCCCAGTCTCAATCCTCTAAGGGAATATATTTTTTTTGAGAGTTATGAAATATCTCCTTAAATGTCTGCCACCACCCTTCAACTGTCCCACACTTTAATCTATTTTACCAGTCTACTTTAGCCAACTCTTCCTTCATACCTCAAGCTGGATCCATGCAAAGCTTCCAAAGCAGTTGTGCAACAGAGAATATCGGCTCAGCTGTCTTGGCATCAATTTAGTGAGGAGAGGAGCAGCATTAACCTCTGACCTCTACACGCCCTCCCCACCGCGATCACCAGAACGCCAAAAATAATCATATCCTTCCTCTCCGTTTCTGGGACTACTTGCCCAACAGGGCTCCTGGAATCAGAAGGAGACCGTTCGGCCCATTGTGTCTGGGCCGGCTCTTTGAAAGAATGATCCAATTAATCTCACTGCCCCCCACTCCTTTACCCATAGCCCAGCAAATTGTTTTCCTGTCTCTTGACACGTTATAAATGGAATCGCTTGAGTGGTGGAGAAAAAGGCAAAGAAAGAACTTGCATTTATATAGCATCTTTCACGATCTCAGGACCTCCCAAAGCACATGACCGATGTATTTTTTAAGTATAATCACTGTTGTAATGTAGGAAACACTTCGGCCATATTTGCACACAGCAAGCTCTCTAAACAGCAATGTGATAATGACTAATCTGTTTTAGTGATGTTGGTTGAGGGATAAATATTGTCCAGGATATGGGGTAGAACTCCCCTGCTTTTCATTGAATAGTGCAGTGGGATCTTTTACGTCCACCTGAGAGAGCAGACGGGGCCTCAGTTTAAACATAGAAACATAGGGACCAAGTTTCGGGCCGCGCCTAGAACGGCGCAGTCCCGACCTGGACGCCCGTTTTTTGCGCCACAAAGTGCGCCTGAAAAAAACTTCCAGATTCTCCGGCTCCCTGCTGGTCCTCTGGCCCTCGGCGCAGCGCAGCACAAGCTGTAGGGGGCGGAACTAGGTCCCTGCACTGAAAACAGTGCCGGGACCTCTGCACATGCGCGCTACAGTGGGCGCACATGTGCAGTAGCTCCAGGCGCCCAAAACTGTGTGGAAGGGGCCGAAGCATGCAGCCCCTAGCCCTGGCCGAATGTCCTCACTGGGGCTGCGTGCATAAGGCTGCCTCCCACGCCCAGCTCCTGCTTCCTCCCGACCAGACCCGACCCGACTTGACTCCCGCTCCCACCCCCCCGCACCAGACCGCCCCCCCCCGCCGACCTCCGCTTCCCCCGCTCCCGACCTTCCCCCCCCTCCCCGACCGACCTCCGCTCCCGACCGATCTCCTCCCCCTCCCTGACCGATCTCCCCCCCCCCGGCCCCCCCCGACCGATCTGCATCCCCCCCCGACCGATCTCCGCCCCCCCCCGACCGACCCCCCCCTCCCCTCCGCCCCAACCCGCGCTCCCCCCAATCCACGCTCCCGACCCCCCCAGACCCCACACCCGATGCCACCTACCTGTCAATCCGGTAAGTCTAAGCTCGAAGTCTTGGGCCCGGCCGGGCCCGGCCCGTTCAGCCTCCCTCTCCTTTCTTTCTCTCTCTCTCTCTCTCCCTTCTCTCCCCCCTTCCCCTCCCTCCTCTCTTCCCCCTCCCCTCCCTCCCTTCCTTCTCTCACCCCCCTCCTCCCTCCCTCCCTTCTCTTCCCCCCTCTCCTCCCTCCTTTCTCACCCCCCCTCCCCTCCCTGCCTTCTCACCCCCCCCTCCCTTCTCACCCCCCCTCCCCTCCCTCCCTCCCTTCTCAACCCTTCCCCTCCCTCCCCTCACCCCCCTCCCCTCCCTCACTTGTCACCCCCCTCCCCGCCCACCCCCTCTTCCCCACTCCACCACCCATCCTCCCCTCCACCCCCTCCCTCCCCATCCTCCCCCTCCCCTCCACCCCTCGCTGTCAGAAACACAGACACTGACAGACAGAGAGTGAGAGACACACACAGACAGACAGACAGAGAGATAGAGACACTGACAGAGACACACTTGGAGCAGGGGGGGGGGGTATCCCAGCACGCTGTTGGAGGGCTCCCGGTGCTGCAGTCGGTAAGTAGAAAATGTTTTATTTATTGATTTTTTTAAAAAATATTTCTTATTAATTTTTTTTGATTGATTTATTGGTTGATTTATTGATGTTTTTATCATTTATTATTGATGATGGCTCTTTATTTGTAAAACTGAAGTGTTTAATGTTTGTAAAATTCCCTTTAAACCCCCCCCCACCATTCCCTACGCCTGATTTGTAACCAACGCCTGATTTTCTAAAGTGTAGACAAGGTTTTTTCGAGCGTACAAAAATCTTCACTTACTCCATTCTAAGTTAGTTTGGAGTAAGTTTTCACTGCCGAAACTTTGAAAACAGGCTTAAGCGCCCCCTTTTGAAAAAAAAATTTTGTTCCAAAGTGAAACTGTTCTAACTGACTAGAACTGGAGCAAACTAAATGCCGAGAATTTGAATTTCTAAGATACTCTGTTCTACACCAGTTGCTCCAAAAAATCAGGAGCAACTGAGGCCGAAACTTGGGCCCCTTGAAACATAGAAAATAGGTGCAGGAGAAGGCCATTCGGCCCTTCGAGACTGCACCACCATTCAATATGATCATAGCTGATCATTCAACTTCAGTACCCCACCCCAGCCTTCTCTCCATACCTCCTGATCCCTTTAGCCGTAAGGGCCGCATCTAACTCCCTTTTGAATATGTCCAACGAACTGGACTCAACAACTTTCTGTGGTAGAGAATTCCACAGGTTCACAATTCTCTGGGTGAAAAAGATTCTTCTCATCTCAGTCCTATATGGCTTACCCCTTATCCTTAAGACTGTGATCCCTGGTTCTGGACTTCCCCAACATCGGGAACATTCTTCCTGCATCTAACCTGTCCAGTCCTGTCAGAATATTATATGTTTCTATGAGATCCCCTCTAATTCTTCTAAATTCCAGTCAGTATAAGCCTAGCCGGTCCAATCTTTCTTCATATGTCAGTCCTGCCATCCAGGGAATCAGTCTGGTGAACCTTCGTTGCACTCCCTCAATAGAAAGCACGTCCTTCCTCAGATTAGGAGACCTAAACTGCACACAATACTCAAGGTGTGGTCTCACCAAGGCCCTGTATAACTACAATAAGACTTCCCTGCTCCTATACTCAAATCTCCTCGCTATGAGGGCCAGCATGCCATTTGCTTTCTTTACTGCCTGCTGTATCTGCATATCTACCTTCAATGACTGATGTACCATGACACCCAGGTCTCGGTAACGTCTCATCTGAAAGACGGCACCTCTGACAGTGCAGCACTCCCTCGGTACTCGTGCTGCAGTGTCAGCCAAGATATTTGTGCTCAAGTCTCTGGAATGGGACTTGACCCCACAACCTTCTGACTCAGAGACAGGAGTATAACCCACTGAGCCATGGCTGACACCTCATGAGGGAGTGGCATGATTCTAAAGTAAGGAAAGCTCAAGATAAGCGTAACTCTTTTTCTCTCCTCCTACCCCGGCTGTTGGTGGGACATATTTCCAAAGGCACACAAGTACTATCCAGTCCCTCTCCCGAACGGCCATTCTCCATGTGTGAGGCGAGACGGTGAGTGTCCGGGAACCATCTTCAAAACCAGGCCCGTGCAACATCCTCCAGGCTTAGTCCCCAATAAATAAAGGGAGGACTCCCGCATAGTGAGCACGCCATTGGGACCCCCGCCTCCGCTGGACGGCAAGATGGTGCGCCATGACGTGTCCGGACGGCAGACGAGGATGGCAAAGTGGAGAGTGTGCAAGAGCAGTCCATTCAGGAATCCCCTCCGCACAGAACTGAAAGGAACGGAGGGAATTTCCCGGAGGAGGCTCAAGTTGTGAGGCGCTGGCTCCCGAGGGGCTTGGCGCCGATGAGGAATTCCGTCCGGACGGGATCGCCCCACGTGCCTGAGCCTCCTCGGCGCACCTAGTGGAGTCAGGGCCCAGTGCTGTTTTTAGCGACTTGATGGCGTTGGCTGTGCGCCGGACGTTGGCCCAGGATAGACACCGTGCTAGTTCAACAGCTCTACAACTATTTTGAGTTGTATCTGTAAAACATAATCATTAAATCAAGTGCCCTATTGTTTTTTTTTTGAAGGCACCAAAAACACAAATTATACAAGTGTCCCCTGGCTAAAGGGGGGGGGGGCACTAAAACCGACAAACATAGACAAATTAAACTTTAAACATTAATGATCAAATTAAAATTTGGTTGCCAGGGATAATGATGCACTCCAGTCCCTCCGGCGCCCACCTCTCGCGGAAGGCCGCGAGCGTACCGGTGGACACCGCCTCCTCGACACACCTAACAGAGTCAGGGCCCAGTGCTGTTTTTAGCGACTCGATGGCATTGGCCGCGCGCCGGACGTTGGCCCAGTTTAGGCGCCATGCCAGCACATCTGGCGCCATCCAGCCTGCTCCTCCGCCATCGAGCAGGTCGCTGACCCTGGTCATCTTGCCAAACACAGCCCTCTCATTCGCCTGCCACCTAAAACCGCGGTCATGGTGGTGCGGATTCCTGAGCAGCAGCTCCTGCAGGACAGCTGCCACTCCAGACGAGGGGAGAGCTGCGCTTGGTGGCGACTCTGTTTCAGACCCTGATGAGTTCCTGGTAAAAGACAGGCAGCTCCTGAACGGCGGTCCTGATGCCCCCCCAGGCTCACAAACAGGAGCTGCGTGTCATAGTTGAGGCTGTACTGCTGGCGGAAGAAATACGTCGCCAGCGCACGCCACCTAGGAGGGGGCTCAACGTAAAGGCATCTCTGCAGGGACTGAAGACGGAAAGTCGCGAGCTGGGTACTGACGCACACCAACGCCTGACCGCCCTCCCTAAGCGGGAGACTCAAAACCGCAGCAGAGACCCAGTGCTTCCTGTTGTTCCAGAAGAAGTCCACCAGCTTCTTCTGTATCTTGGCGACAAACGCAAGGGGAGGGATCAAAGTGACCAGCCAGTACCACAGCATAGCGGCCACCAGCTGGTTTATGACTAGCGCTTGACCCCTGTAGGACAGCACTCTTGTCCAGCGCCCGAGGGGAGCGGCAACCTTGGCCTCCGGCTCTTGCCAGTTCGCCAGCCAGGCTCCCTCGTCAGGGCTAAGGTAGACTCCCAGATAGAGGAGATGGGTCGTGCTCCAGGCAAAAGGCCTGAGCTCCTCCGGCAGGGAGTCCACCCGCCACTGACCCACCAGGAGTCCGGAACATTTCTCCCAGTTGAGCCTGGCGGAGGATGCGGCCGAGTAAATCTCCTAGCACTCACGCATCCTCCGCAAGTCAACGGGATCCTCGACCATGAGGAGCACATCATCGGCGTAAGCCAAGAGGACAACCTCCACGCCCGGCCCTTGCAGAGCCAGTCCCGTCAACCTCTTCTGCAAGAGGTGCAGGAAAGGTGCCGTGCCAGTTCATTACAAAGGACAAATCTTGTGTCCCAACCTGTTAATTCAGCACAGATTGGGGATTGAAACAGGGGCCTGGACAACTCAACAGTACAACAGGCAGTGTATTTAGCAACTGAACATCAAGGACATTTTTTAAAAGATATTTTGATGATTTCGCATTCAGCCCCTGAGGTACCTAAACAATACAGCTCCTGATTTTGTGTTTTAAAGTGCAGTTTTGAAAGATTATTCTTAAATTAAAAACCTCTCCAATTAACGCTAAGTCCCAATAATTTGTGCTTTCTTACATTTGAGGATTTCTGTGTTAGCAACGCACACCTGCAGTTTATCGTTTTCAAATATTTTCCCCAAATATGTGAATGGTGACAGCCCGCCCGTGAGCCATCTGTTGTACCATGCTGCCCTCTGCTGATATATCTGGGGATTACAGCACAATTCATTCAGCATTCGAAGTGGATTGATTGCACTGGTCCACAGCACCAGCCGTTTGCCTCTGGGATCTTGGTATCAATCAAGCCTAAAGAGTCAGGAGGAGAGTTTCCTTTCTCTCATGGCTGTAAAGGTCCAAAGTAAAAGGAGGCTGGGGCAGCTTCAACTGCGGTGATACTCGTGGCTCGTAAACCTCTCTGCCTCTCTACCCCTCTACCTCCTTTAAGACGCTCCTTAAAACCTCCCTCTTTGACCAAGCTTTTGGTCATCTGCTGCAATTTCTTCTTATGTGGCTCGGTGTCAAATTTTCTTTTGCCTCATAACACTCCTGTGAAGCGCACTGGTACGTTTTACTACATTAAAGGCGCTATATAAATACAAGTTGTTGTGGTACAAAACTGAGTACAACTTGCCACTTATGAACTTCTTGTTAAAAAAAAGCCAATGGCTTTTTACTGGTGCGGGAAATGGAAATGTTACATCTGAAACTGGGATGCAGTAAAGCGAGTGATTCTAAGCCTTTTGACTTCATGGTGTATATGGAGACAACATACAGAACAAACACTCCTGAGGTGTGCGCGACCTGCAATGACCTGAAACCACATGTATTTTGCAGGCTCAGGTCATTTCACAACCCTAACCTCCGCCAGAGCAGGGGAGTTCTCCCCGGTGTCCTGGGCCAATATTTATCCCTCAATCAACAAAACAAAAAAATAAGATTATCTGGTCATTATCACATTGCTGTTTGTGGGAGCTTGCTGTGCGCAAATTGGCTGCCGCGCTTCCTACATTCCAACAGTGGTGCACATTGGTATCAACGACATAGGTAAAAAAAAGGAATGAGGTCCTACGAAACAAATTTAAGGAGCTAGGAGCTAAATTAAAAAGTAGGACCTCAAAAGTAGTAATCTCGGGATTGCTACCAGTGCCACGTGCTAGTCAGAGTAGGAATCGCAGGATAGCGCAGATGAATACGTGGCTTGAGCAGTGGTGCAGCAGGGAGGGATTCAAATTCCTGGGGCATTGGAACCGGTTCTGGGGGAGGTGGGACCAGTACAAAGCGGACGGTCTGCACCTGGGCAGGACTGGAACCAAGTCCTATGGGGAGTGTTTGTTAGTGCTGTTGGGGAGGAGTTAAACTAATATGGTAGGGGGATGGGAATCAATGCAGGGAGACAGAGGGAAACAAAAAGGAGACAAAAGCAAAAGACAGAAAGGAGATGAGGAAAAGTGGAGGGCAGAGAAACCCAAGACAAAAAACAAAAAGGGCCACTGTACAGCAAAATTCTAAAAGGAAAAAGGGTGTTAAAAAAACAAGCCTGAAGGCTTTGTATCTTAATGCAAGGAGTATCCGTAATAAGGTGGGTGAATTAACTGTGCAAATAGATGTTAACAAATATGATGTGATTGGGATTGCGGAGACGTGGCTCCAGGATGATCAGGGCTGGGAACTCAATATCCAGGGGTATTCAACATTCAGGAAGGATAGAATAAAAGGAAAAGGAGGTGGGGTAGCATTGCTGGTTAAAGAATAGATTAATGCAATAGTTAGAATGGACATTAGCTTGGATGATGTGGAATCTATATGCAGAACATTCTTGCTATTGAGGGAGTGCAGCGAAGATTCACCAGACTGATTCCCGAGATGGTGGGACTGACCTAGCAAGAAAGACTGGATCAACTGGGCTTGTATTCACTGGAGTTCAGAAGAATGAGAGGGGACCTCATAGAAACGTTTAAAATTCTAACGGGTTTAGACAGGTTAGATGCAGGAAGAATGTTCCCAATGTTGGGGAAGTCCAGAACCAGGGGTCACAGTCTAAGGATAAGGGGTAAGCCATTTAGGACCGAGATGAGGAGAAACGTCTTCACCCAGAGAGTGGTGAACCTGTGGAATTCTCTACCACAGAAAGTAGTTGAGGTCAATTCACTAAATATATTCAAAAGGGAGTTAGATGAAGTCCTTACTACTCGGGGGATCAAGGGGTATGGTGAGAAAGCAGGAAGGGGGTACTGAAGTTTCACCTTCAGCCATGAACTCATTGAATGGCGGTGCAGGCTAGAAGGGCTGAATGGCCTGCTCCTGCACCTATTTTCTATGTTTCTAAAGGGCAAAAAACGTTAGTGGGAGTTGTGAACAGACCTCCAAACAGTAGTAGTAATGTTGGGGAGGGCATCAAACAGGAAATTAGGGGTGCATGCAATAAGGGTGCAGCAGTTATAATGGGTGACTTTAATATGCACATAGATTGGGCTAACCAAACTGGAAGCAATACGGTGGAGGAGGATTTCCTGGAGTGCATAAGGGATGGTTTTCTAGACCAATATGTCGAGGAACCAACTAGGGGGGAGGCCATCTTAGACTGGGTGTTGTGTAATGAGAGAGGATTAATTAGCAATACCATTGTGCGAGGCCCCTTGGGGAAGAGTGACCATAATATGGTGGAATTCTGCATTAGGATGGAGAATGAAACAGTTAATTCAGAGACCATGGTCCAGAACTTAAAGAAGGGTAACTTTGAAGGTATGAGGCGTGAATTAGCTAGGATTGATTGGCGAATGATACTTAAGGGGTTGACTGTGGATGGGCAATGGCAGACATTTAGAGACCGCATGGATGAACTACAACAATTGTACATTCCTGTCTGTCGTAAAAATAAAAAAGGGAAGGTGGATCAACCGTGGCTATCAAGGGAAATCAGGGATAGTATTAAAGCCAAGGAAGTGGCATACAAATTGGCCGGAGACTGGGAGAAATTTAGAACTCAGCAGAGGAGGACAAAGGGTTTGATTAGGGCAGGGAAAATGGAGTACGAGAAGAAGCTTGCAGGGAACATTAAGACAGATTGCAAAAGTTTCTATAGATATGTAAAGAGAAAAAGGTTAGTAAAGACAAACGTAGGTCCCCTGCAGTCAGAATCAGGGGAAGTCATAACGAGGAACAAAGAAATGGCGGACCAATTGAACAAGTACTTTGGTTCGGTATTCACTAAGGAGGACACTAACAACCTTCCGGATATAAGAGGGGTCAGAGGGTATAGTAAGGAGGAGGAACTGAGGGAAATCCTTAGTAGTCGGGAAATTGTGTTGGGGAAATTAATGGGATTGAAGGCCGATAAATCCCCAGGGCCTGATGGACTGCATTCCAGAGTACTTAAGGAGGTGGCCTTGGAAATAGCGGATGCATTGACAGTCATTTTCCAACATTCCATTGACTCTGGATCAGTTACTATCGAGTGGAGGGTAGCCAATGTAACACCACTTTTTAAAAAAGGAGGGAGAGAGAAAACAGGGAATTATAGACCGGTAAGCCTGACATCGGTAGTGGGTAAGATGATGGAATCAATTATTAAGGATGTCAAAGCAGTGCATTTGGAAAGAGGTGACATGATAGGTCCAAGTCAGCATGGATTTGTGAAAGGGAAATCATGCTTGACAAATCTTCTAGAATTTTTTGAGGATGTTTCCAGTAGAATGGACAAGGGAGAACCAGTTGATGTGGTATATTTGAACTTTCAGAAGGCTTTCGACAAGGTCCCACACAAGAGATTAATGTGCAAAGTTAAATGGGATCGGGGGTAGTGTGCTGACATGGATTGAGAACTGATTGTCAGACAGGAAGCAAAGAGTAGGAGTAAATGGGTACTTTTCAGAATGGCAGGCAGTGACTAGTGGGGTACCGCAAGGTTCTGTGCTGGGGCCCCAGCTGTTTACATTGTACATTAATGATTTAGACGAGGGGATTAAATGTAGTATCTCCAAATTTGCGGATGACACTAAGTTAGGTGGCAGTGTGAGCTACGAGGAGGATGCTATGAGGCTGCAGAGTGATTTGGATAGGTTAGGTGAGTGGGCAAATGCATGGCAGATGAAGTATAATGTGGATAAATGTGAGGTTATCCACTTTGGTGGTAAAAACAGAGAGACAGACTATTATCTGAATGGTGACAGATTAGGAAAAGGGGAGGTGCAACGAGACCTGGGTGTCACGGTACATCAGTCATTGAAGGTTAGCATGCAGGTACAGCAGGCGGTTAAGAAAGCAAATGGCATGTTGGCCTTCATAGCGAGGGGATTTGAGTACAGGGGCAGGGAGGTGTTGCTACAGTTGTACAGGGCATTGGTGAGGCCACACCTGGAGTATTGTTTACAGTTTTGGTCTCCTAACCTGAGGAAGGACATTCTTGCTATTGAGGGAGTGCAGTGAAGGTTCACCAGACTGATTCCCGGGATGGCGGGACTGACCTATCAAGAAAGACTGGATCAACTGGGCTTGTATTCACTGGAGTTCAGAAGAATGAAAGGGGACCTCATAGAAACGTTTAAAATTCTGATGGGTTTAGACAGGTTAGATGCAGGAAGAATGTTCCCAATGTTGGGGAAGTCCAGAACCAGAGGTCACAGTCCAAGGATAAGGGGTAAGCCATTTAGGAGCGAGATGAGGAGGAACTTCTTCACCCAGAGAGTGGTGAACCTGTGGAATTCTCTACCACAGAAAGTTGTTGAGGCCAATTCACTAAATATATTCAAAAAGGAGTTAGATATCGTCCTTACTACTAAGGGGATCAAGGGGTATGGCGAGAAAGCAGGAATGGGGTACTGAAGTTGCATGTTCAGCCATGAACTCATTGAATGGCGGTGCAGGCTAGAAGGGCCGAATGGCCTACTCCTGCACCTATTTTCTATGTTTCTATGTTTCTAACAGTGACTACACTCCAGAATTACTTCATTGGCTGTAAAGCGCTTTGAGATGTCCGGTGGTGGTCCGCTCTTTGATGGCTACCCTCCGATTCGAATGGGGCTGGGCAAAGATGCTCAGAACCATTTCCTCGGTGCCTCTACAGGGAGAATGCTGACCTATGTGGATGGTGCTAGGGAGGTCACAGAACACCCCTCCCCTTCTCCAAGCAACAAATTCCACTGGTGAGGGAATCCACAACAATAAGAGCATAAGAAATAGGAGCAGGAGTCAGCCATTGGCCCCTCGAGCCTGCTCCGCCATTCAAAAAGACCATGGCTGATCTGATCATGGATTCAGCTCAAATTCCCTGCCCGCTCCCATAACCCTTTATTTCCTTATCACTCAAAAATCTGTCTATCTCCACCTTAAATGTATTCAATGATCCAGCCTCACAGTTCTCTGGGGCAGAGAATTCCACAGATTTACAACCCTCTGAGAGAAGAAATTCCTCCTCATCTCAGTTTTAAATGGGCGTCCCCTTATTCTGAGACTATGTCCCCTAGTTTTAGTCTCCCCCATGAGTGGAAATATCCTCTCTGCATCCACCTTGTTGAGCCCCCTCATTATCTTACATGTTTTGATAAGATCACCTCTCATTCTTCTGAACTCCAATGAGTACAGGCCCAACCTACTCAACCTATCTTCATAAATCAACCCCCTCATCTCCGGAATCAGCCTCGTGAACCTTCTCAAGGGGGCATAACCTTAAAATTGGAGCTAGGCCATTCAGGAAGCACTTCTTTACACAAAGGGTAGTGCAAATCTGGAACTCTCTCCCGCAAAAAGCTGGGGACAATTGAAAATGTAAAAACTGCGATTGATAGATTTTTGTTGGGAAGGGTATTAAGGGATATGGAGGTAAGACTGGTAAATGGAGTTAGAAGTACAGACCAGCCATGATCTAATTGAATGGCGGAACAGGCTCGAGGGGCTGAATGGCCTCCTCCTGAGAGAACAGATGGGGCCTCGGTTTAACATCTCATCCGAAAGACAGCACTGCACTGGGAGTGTCAGCCTAAATTTATGTGCTGAAATGGGACTTGAACCCACAACCTTCTGACTCAGAGGCGAGAGAGAGTGTTACCCACTGGAACAAGAAGGGGTCAAAGGTAGGCCCGACATTTCCTGGCACATCCAAGAAAAGAGGAAAAGCAGGGAGTGGGGTTGTAGTATTGCCACTGATGCAACTTTACTACCATGGGACTAGATTTTCGGCTCATTTGCGCCTCGGTTAGCGCCCCGGCGGTGCATTAAATGCCGTTTGGGCATTATGCCAGAAAATTCGGCTATTGCTTTGCGCCGCCACAAAAACTTACCGCCCCGCCCTCTGTTTTTAGCATGTGATGATGACGTCAATCATCGTGCAACACTTTACTAGCAGCCTGGATGGAACATTCAGCCTTAACGCCTCATTTAACGCCCGCCCCAGGAAACACCTGAAAAAAACAGGCATTCCCAGGGTGCGGCAGGCAGTATTGGCAGTATTTTTAAATGGAGGGATGAGGATCTTACATCGCAGGTCATATTGACTGCAACAGTTGCGCACATAATGCTGTGTGAAGCTCCAACTTGCAAACTTCACTTTTATCTGCCATTACAGTGCCCTTACAACTTCAGTGAGAGAATTTAATGGGGGCATTACTAGTTCGCCAGCGTATCATGCTCCATGTTATTGCCCGGCGGTGTCAAGCTAGAGGAAGGACTCTTGGCCATGTCGGCCCACGGATGAGGAGAGGCCAAAGACTTCTGGGGAGGAGGGCTTATCCCCCACTGCTTTACATGCACCACGCTCATACCTCCAGCTCTCTGAGGGGCAGTGCATGAGAAAGCTACGCTTCCGAAAGGAAGTGCTGACAGAAATATGCCATTTACTGCAGGCAGACCGATGCCTGGACCGCTCTGGAGGCAGCCGTCGATACTCCCATCAACAGGTTTCTGAATTCATTGCGGTGTGCTGCTTGTGCCACAGCTTGGCCACAGCTTGGCCAGGCATTGCCAGTGGGGATTGCAGATTCACCTCGGGAGGAGGAGGACGATGAAGAGGAGTCTGGCGAGGCCCCCATTGGATAGTCACCCCATCCACTGGGGGAGGCAGCGTGGAGATGCTGCCGGACCAAGAGTCGTACACCACCCGCTCGTAATGGACCGGCTCCTTAATGGAGGAAACTGAGGGATGGAGCTAATACTGGATATGCTATGTGCCCCCATAAAGGCACATTTCCGGTAAACATTGGAATGATGCACAGGACACCAATGGCAAATGATGAGCCATAAATTTTACTGCAACAAAGTCACTAAAACATCCCCCACCAAAATAAAACCATATAATATATAACGTTATGTTGCAGGGCACTAAACAACAATGAAACTGCTTTACCGCCGCAAGTTCGTTGTGTAACGCCTGACTTAACGCCAACGCTCCTCCAACTTACATTTTCGCTGAAACTTGCAGTTGAAGGCGCAAACTATTTTCAGGCGCTAACTTTAACACCCGCCGCGGTTAACGCCCTGAAATCCAAAAAGCCCAAAATCACACCCACCATTAGTCCAACGAAATCAAAAAGCCAGCCTCTCAGAAATGACAGCAGACACCACTCTACTCCAGACACAGCTGGTATCCATGGTCTGGTAGTTGGTCGTGGAGTGACGTTGGCAGAGCCAGGGAACAGGCAGTCCACTCAACTCGCACTCCACTCGGCAATTGTCAGGTCTAATGATGTAAGAAAACAAAGAAATAACTTGCACTTATATAGCGCCTTTCACAACCTCATGTCGTTTAAAAATGCTTCACAGTCAATGAAGCACTTTTGAAGTGCAGTCACAGTTGTAATGCAGAAAACACAGCAGCCAATTTGCGCACAGCAAGCTCCCACAAACAGCAGTGTGATAATTTAGTGATGTTGGTTGAGGGATAAATATTGGCAGAGACACCTCCCATGTTCTTCTAGTGCCGTGGAAACTGTTACATCCACCTGAGAGGGCAGACAGGGCCTTGGTTTAACATCACAACCAGAAGACAGCACCTCTGACAGTGCAGCACTCCATCAGTACTGCAGCGGGAGTGCCAGCCTGGACTTTATGCTCAAATTCCTGGATTTGAACCCATGACCTTCTGACTCAGTGGCGAGAGTGCTACCCACTGAACCACGGCTGACGCCTTAAGAGGAAGGAACTTATTAACTAAGTTTGGCCCAATGGCAACATCCTCATTTCTGAGTCAGAAAGTTGTGGGTTCAATACCCACTCCAGGCCTTCAGCACTGACACTCCAGTGCAGCGCTGAGGGAGTGCTGCACTGTCGGAGGTGTCGTCTTTCAGATGAGGCGTTAAACCAAGGCCTCGTTTGACTCCTCAGGTGGACGTAAAAGATCCCATTACATTATTTTGAAGAAGAGCAGGGGAGTTCACACAGAGTCCTGCTCAACATTCCTCCATCTACTAACACCACCAAAATAGATTATCTGGCCATTATCTTATTGCTGTTTGTGGGAGCTTGCTGTGCGCGAATTGGCTACCGCATTTCCCACATTACAACAATGGGTACACATCAAAATTAATTTGTTGAATGTGAAGCATCTTGGGACATCCTGGGGACATGGACAGACCCATATAAATAAAAGTATCTCTTTAATTTGGTGGAAAGGATAATTACCCACTTATTAAGGAATGTAATCCCAGCCAGAGCCGCTCTAGGGTCCTTGGGCAAGAGACAGTCGAAAATCAGGGAGTGTTCGCACTCCCGGGCTCTCCCTAGAGATGCCCGGTGCAAAACGTAACTGGACACTGGGGTGAGAACTACAACAACAACAACTTATATTTATATGGCACCTTTAACAACATCCTAAGGCGCTTCACATGAGTATTATAAGACAAAACAAATAAACTTGACACGTGCCACATAAGAAGAAATTAGGGCAGATGACCAAAGGCTTGGTCAAAGAGATAGGTTTTAAGGAGCGTCTTAAAGGAGGAGAGAGAGGTGGAGAGGTTTAGGCAGGGAGTTTCAGAGCTTGGGGCCCAGGCAACAGACGGCATGGCCACCAATGGTTGAGCAATTATAATCAGGGAAGCTCAGGAGGGCAGAATTAGAGGAGCGCAGACATCTTGGGGGGTTGTGGGGCTGGAGGAGGTTACAGAGATAGGGAGGGACGAGGCCATGGAGGGATTTGTAAACAAAGAACAGGCTCCGGATCAGCGGTGATACCCACCCCAGGGTTAAACAGTGTCTGGGTGTGCACCTGAAGAATGGTCATTCAGGTCAGGCATCTGGAGGGCAGCCAGCAACTGTGGAACCCAGCGGCGGATTAACCCTGGGGCAGAGGGGACTGCAGACCCAGGCCCACCAAAGAACACAGGCCCACCAAATAAATGTAGGAAAAAAATATAAGTCCTCCCAAATAGGCTGAATAGAATGGACAATAAGAGTGGAACTGTGAATAGGAATCTAGTATTGCAATGTTACCAGAAACAGAATATATACCTACTTGATACAGAATATATGCTTTCATTGTTGAATATACTAGCCTATGTTTTCATACTGAGAATCAGAATCATAAACGTCATGTATTGAACATGAACAAACAGAACTATAGGTTATTTGTGTTCTTTTCGAACACGCACCAGTTCTGACGAAGGGTCATCGACCCGAAACATTAACTCTGTTTCTCTCCACAGATGCTGCCTGACCCGCTGAGATTTCCAGCATTGTTGTTCTGCTTTTATTTCAGGTTCCAGCATCCGCAGTATTTTGCTTTTGTAACTATCAGTTTGCCCCAGGCCCATCAGGCCTTTAATCCGACACTGGTGGAACCACCTCCCATATTCAGAGCCTTCAAGAGAAGAGAAGAGAGGAGAAAACCGAGGGAATAAATCCAGGACAATTGGTGTTAACTTGGTTTCCATACCAAAGCACAGCCTGTGACTAATAGCCATTAGCATTGTGCTGATTGAACCTAAGAGCCTTCTCTTGTTGCACATTTCCTTCTGCTCCCGCAGTTATGCCTCTGGATGGTTTACTAATTACGACTAACTCCTGGTAAATTGCACCGCAGTGTAAGTGAGGCAAGCCCTTGTTTCCAATACACAGGCGCGCGCTCTAATGGCATCTATCAAACACTTTAGTTAAAATGTTTGCGGATTGTTTGTACACATCGAGAACGCCATGAAGTAAGTTTCTGCACCCGTCCCGTTCTCCCAGGTCATGTGCACCATAAATTGGATTCAGATTAAACCTGCCTCTACGCTGTCCCACAAACGTTTCCATAGCAGCTGGGTGCCTGGGGCGAAGTTGGTCAGAGTGAATAATTCATACTGAGACACTCCTCTTTTGTTAAAAACTAAATGCAAAAGGGAGCTGGGTGTTACAATGACTGTACACTAGTCATTCAGCTTTGGGATTTAGGTTCAAAACTTGCCGAATCCTGGAGCTTAAATTGCAGTCTCTTCAATTTGTGATCGTGTCAACAAGACAAAGCTGCCCCTAAATTGACACTAAACTGGGAATCGCAGAGAGGCCGTGGGGTGGCAGGTGAGCAAATTGGAAACAGTATTCTGGGAACCAGTATATGGGTAATTTGAGACATGACGTAAAGAAAGACTTGCATTTTTATAGCACCTTTCATGACCTCAGGCACTTTACAGCCAATGAAGCACTTTGGATATATAGTTGCTGTTGTAATGTAAGAAACATGGCAGCCTATTTGCGCACAGCAAGCTCCCATGAACAGCAATGACCAGATAATCAGCTTTTGCGATGTTGATTGAGGGATAAATATTGGCCAGGACACCGGGGAGAACGCCCCTCATCTTCTTTGAACATAAGAACATCAGAAATAGGCCACCTGGCCCCTCGAGCCGGCTCCGCCATTTAATAAGATCGTGGCTGATCTGATCATGGACTCAGCTCCACTTTCCTGCCCGCTCCCTGAAATATTGCTATGAGATCTTTTACGTCCACCTGAGAGAGCAGGTTTAACGTCTCATCCGAAAGACGGCACCTCTGCCAGTGCAGCACTCCCTCAGCACAGCACTGGAGTGTCAGCCTAGACTTTTGTGCTCAAGATTCGATTCTGGAGTGATCCCATTCAATGAAGAGCGGTGGAGTGATCCCTGATGTCCTGGCGCCAATATTTATCCCTCAATCAACATCACTAAAAACAGATTACCTGGTCATTATCACATTGCTGTTTGTGGGAGCTTGCTGTGCGCAGGCTGGCTGCAGCGATTCCCACATTACAACAGTGACTATATTTCAAAAGTACTTCGTTGGCTGTGAAGCGCTTTGGGATATCCTGAGACCATGAAAGGTGCTATATAAATGCAAGTCTTTCTTTTTTTCTCCTGCAAAAGAAAAACATGCAAGTCCTTGCTGGCAGTCAAGAGAGAAAAAGAAAAATGGGGAGCAATGAAAGAGAGAGAAAGAGAGAAATCTGGGGAAAATGGATGGGAAAGAGGAGTAGAGAAGAATTCATTAAGGCCAGTGGCTGTCCCCTGATGGACACAGCCTGTGTCCTGGTGTACGGCTCATGAAAATCTCACACACGCAACTTGCCTGATATTGACAATTCCCTGTGCATGGCACAGAGATACCACAGAAGGAGAAGAGGGAGACTATATCAGAGAATTGACTCCTGGCTAAGCAACGCCTCGATTTCAAAATTCTCATCTTTGTTTTCAAATCCCTCCATGGCCTCGCCCCTCCCTATCTCTGTAATCTCCTCCAATCTCACAGCCCCCTCCGACACGTCTGCGCTCCTCTAATTCTGCCCTCTTGAGCATCCCTGATTATAATCGCTCAACCATTGGTGGCCGTGCCTTCAGCGGCCTGGGCCCCAAGCTCTGGAACTCCCTGCCTAAACCTCTCCGCCTCTCTACCTCTCTCTCCTCCTTCAAGACGCTCCTTAAGGCATAGGTCTTTGACCAAGCTTTTGGTCACCTGCCCTGATTTCTCCTTATGCGGCTCGGTATCAAACTTTTTAATCTCATAATACTCCTGTGAAGCGCCTCGGGACGTTTCACTACGTTAAAGGTGCTATATAAATACAAGTTGTTGTTGTTGTTGTTGTTGTTGAATCATATACCGCAGGGGGGCATTCGGCCCATCGTGCCTGTGAAAGAGCGATCCATTTAGTCCAACTCCCCCTGCTCTTTCCCCATCGCCCTGAAAATTGTTCCTTTTCACATGTCTCCAGATCTGATGAATGGAGTGAAGTTTACATCGAGTCATTGCAGCGTCTCAGGCTGCTGGAACACTATCCCTCATTAGTCTGTGGTATTAGTGCTAATCTTTGGCATTGTCACCAGTAAATTATACTTCACTTCACATGCCATTAAACACCAACAAATTAGCAAGTTATTCTAACAATCACTTATTAAAACAATACATCTCTCGGTCCAAACAACCTCTCCAGTGATCCAGGCTGTGATAAGGGTTTGATTGGATATTTAAGCATGCTGTGATAACTCACTTGTGAGTGGGCTGTTTGTTCTCATTGAGTAGAACAATGTCACTGAACAAAACAGAGCAATTTTTCACGTCTTGCATCCAGTGTCAGTACCTAGCACTCCCAGGACAGACACAGCATTGTGTCAGATGCATGGTACGGTTTCTTCTGTCATGCTCTTTGAGCACCCTCAAGTCAGGTATGCAATGGGATTAACGCAGAGTAAAGCACATTCTATCTTGTCCCATAGATCACTCCCATATCAGGCTTAGAGTAGGTCAGATGCGGTATAAAGCTCCCTCCACACTACCCCATCAAAACTCCTAGGCCAAGTATAGAAGGGGGTTAGATAGGTTAGTGTCAGCTGTGGCTCAGTGGGTAGCACCCTCACCTCTGAATCAGAAAGTTGTGGGTTCAAGACCCACTCCAGGGAGTTGAGCACAGAAACAAAAATCTAGGCTGATACTCCCAGTGCAATGCTGAGGGAGTGCTGTGCTGTCTTTCAGATGAAATGTTAAACCGAGGCCCCATCTGCTCCCTGAAATGGATGTAAAAAATCTCATGGCACTACTTTGAAGAAAAGCAGGGGAGTTATCCCTGGTGTCCTAGCCAATATTTATCCCTCAATCAACATTTTTTAAAAAACAGATTATCTGGTCGTTATCTCATTGTTGTTTGTGGGAGCTTGCTGTGTGCAAATTCCCACAGTGTCTGTACTTCATTGACTGTAAAGCGCTTTCAGACATCCAATAGTTGTGAAAGGTGCTAAATAAATCCAAGTCTTTCTTTAGATGCTGTAATGCTCCCCGGCCGGAATCATTTCCTCCCCGTGGTGCCGAGAAGTAGGACCTGAGGCTCCAAGTCTCTTCGCCCGCTCAGGCCCCGGCCCTCTCCTCCACCTCTGGCCAGCCGAGAGAGAGAGCGGCTGGGGCGGGGGCGGGGAGACTGGGAGAGCGAGAGAGAGAGGCTGGGGCGGTGGGGAGAAAGCGAGAGAGAGAGACTGGGGGGTAGAGAGAGACCGGGCGGGGCGGGGGGGGGGGAGAGAGAGAGAGGCGGAGGAGAGAGAGAGAGAGAGAGAGAGAGAGACCGGAGCGGGGGCGGGGAGACTGGGAGAGTGAGAGAGAGAGGCTGGGGCGGTGGGGAGAGAGCGAGAGAGACTGAGGGGAGAGAGAGAGAGGCTGGGGCGTGGGGGAGAGAGAGAGAGAGAGAGAGAGAGAGAGAGAGAGAGAGAGAGAGTGGGGGGGTAGAGAGAGAGAGACCGGGGCGGGGGGGGAGAGAGAGAGAGAGAGAGAGAGAGAGAGAGACCGGGGCGGGGGGCGGAGAGAGAGAGAGAGAGACTATGGCGGGGGAGGAGAGAGAGAGAGAGACCGGGGTGGGGGGGGGGGGAGAGAGAGAGAGAGAGAGAGAGAGAGAGAGAGAGACCGGGGCGGGGGGGAGAGAGAGAGAGAGAGAGAGGCTGGGAGAGAGAGAGAGAGAGAGGCTGGGGGAGAGAGAGAGAGAGAGAGAGAGGCTGGGGGAGAGAGAGAGAGAGAGAGAGAGAGGGGCTGAAGCGAAGAGAGAGAGAGGCTGGGGGGGAAGAGAGAGAGAGGCTGGGGGGGAAGAGAGAGAGGCTGGGGGGGGGGGGAGAGAGCGAGAGACTGGGGAGAGCGAGAGACTGGGAGAAGAGACACAGGCGGGGTTGGGGAGAGACACAGGTGGGGGGAATCGGAGAGGAGAGAGGGAACTCAGGAAAGACAGATCACGTTCTTCCAACCCCCTACAAGGTACATCGTTGGAGTGGATGATATCCAGAAGGCACACCACTGTCACTATTCACTTCATACCCAATAAACCTGTTAACAATCCATACACAAAGCCCCATCTATGGTGGGGGTGGCAGGGGCAGGGGGAGGATGCCCTTGGACTGGGGTAAGGCACTTTGGCTGGGGGAGGTATGCACGGAATGGGGCAAAGCACTTTGGTTGGCCCTTGCTGTCTTCTGGGGAGCTCTGACCTCTGTCGCTTCAGGAAGTCAAAGTGGATCAAGTTACAATTTGCAGTCAGTGAGACCTTGGGATGGGTGGTTCCAGTTACACATTCCTGTGATACTTCAGGGTGCGGCTTATCCTCCAAGGGGACCAATCATAGACAAAGGGTGAAACATGGTGGCCATTTTGGCAGTACAAATAAGTGCATCCATCTTTTATGCCCCTTCTCCAGTGGCTCTGTATCATTTTTGTAACAAGGAGTCCAGGGGGCCGAAATTGCCCTCCGCCCCAAACGGGGCACACATTTCAAAATAAATGATTATTCTCTGCCCCAATCTGTGGGACGGAGAATAGAGTGAAATTGGCATTTTCTCGGGTGGTGTTTGGGGCGGCTGAGGAGTGGATGTGGGTCTGGAGCGGGACGGTGCCATCAGCGCGACGCAAACGTGCCGCATCGAGCTGATGTGTAATAACATCCCTCCCCTTCAGTTAAAGGGGAGGGCCGCTCTGAGCTCTGCAGCCACTTTCGTGGCGCCCACTGGGCCACCAGGGAGGGTTTCGGCCAGGCCAGCGGCCCGGCTCCTGAGTGGGGGTACTGGCCGGCTGGCCGAACCCGTGGCCGCCATGTCGGACCGACTTCAGAGTCGGCCAACAATTAAAATAAAATGGCGGCAGTGACAGTGCTTCCCACCGGGAGAAGCTGTCGGGGGCACCGAGCGACGACGGCTCCGCTCCCGCGGGGCAATTTCCCTCGTGGGGCAGTAAGGGATCGGCGTGGGGCAGTAAGGGATCGGCGCGTGCCCGTTTCCTCCGCTCCCGGCCCAGGGGCAATTTCTGATGGATCGGCTCATCCGTCGTCCCCCCCGTCGGAAAGACCTTACTGCCCCATTACGGGCCTTAAGGAGAGGGCAATTCTGGCCCCCAGAACTGTTGAAACTTTCAAGACGGAGCTCGATAAGATTTTTGTTGGGTAAGAGGATCAAGGGCAATGGGGCAAAGCCGGGTGGGTGGTGTTGAGGTGCAGATCGACCATCTGAATGTCGGAGCAGGCTGGAAGGGCCGAATGACCTCTTCCTGGATGAGGAGGGATAGTGCACCACAGTCGCAGGGGATGTCATTTTTGACTCACAAGGAGAGCCCCACTAGCTATATATCCTGTCACTTCTGGTATCATCTGGTAAAGTGCTATTTTTCGCCTTCTACTGTGGCTCAGTGGGTAGCACTGTTGCCTCTGAGTCAGAAGGTTGTGTGTTCAAATCCCACTCCAGGGACTTGAGCACAATAGTCTGGGTTGACACACCCGAGGGAGAGCTGCACTGTCTGAGGGGCTGTGTTTCGGATGCGATGTTAATCCAAGGCCCTGTCTGCCCTCTCAGGTGGACATAAAAGATTTCATGGCACTATTTCGAAGAAAAGCAGGGGAGTTATCCCTGGTGTCCTGGCCAAGATTTATCCCTCAATCAACATAACAAAAAAAACAGATTATCGGGTCGTTATCACAATGTTGTTTGTGGGAGCTTGCTGTGCGCAAATTGGCTGCCGTGTTTCCCACATTACAACAGTGACTACACACCAAAAGTACTTCCTTGGCTGTAAAGTTGAATCCTTTTTATAATTCAGAGACCAGAAGCTGTGCACATTACGCGTGAGATGAAAAAAAAAGATGACGGACTAGAGAGGAAAGAAAGCAGAGTAGCGAATTCATAGTGCGCCACATGAGCTGAGAAAGGGCAGAAGTGTTCTATTCACCGGCACCATAACATAGAATGCACAGTGTTCCTCTGAAAGCTTTTATGGTGCCCATCATACCGTTCACAGCCGCCCACACAATGAATTTATGAGATCCTTTTCCAGTAACACATTCAAGCGATATGTGCAGAGCACTAGGGGTGGGAGGGAGAAGAAATAAGAATAATTAAAGAGAATAGGAAAGCCGAGACTTCTCAATTTCAATATGCTGCAGGCAGAATAAGATAACTATCTGTACCAGCAGGGCATGTGGAGAGGACCTGATCACGCATAGAATTGAAAAAATATATCAGGATGCTTTATTTTAATTTATTATTTATCCTTACAAAAATCATATGCAAGTGAATCAACCCCTTAACCAAAAGGAAATTGACTTTTTGTTCACAGCTGTTGTGTATCTGTAAAGCATGCACTCCCATGTTCCGCCACCAGGGAGCTCATCCCCTGAAGTCCCAAGGGATCTCAGCATACAAACAATCAAACAGAGCCTTAAACGAGTCACAGAAGGCTCACTCCAAACCCGCCTGTTCCGAGTAATGCTCAGCTACCGCATGAGACCCCACTCGCTCAGACGGATGCCCCCGGCTGAGCTATTCATGAAAAGGACACTTAAAACCAGACTCTCGCTGGTTCACCCCAACCTGCATGATCAGGTAGAGAGCAGGCGGCAGCAACAAAATGTAAACGATGGTCGCGCCACTGTGTCACGGGAAATTGATCTGAATGACCCTGTGTATGTGCTAAACTATGGACATGGTCCCAAGTGGATCGCGGGCACGGTGATAGCTAAAGAAGGGAATAGGGTGTTTGTAGTCAAACGAGACAATGGACAAATTTGCAGAAAGCACCTGGACCAAACGAGGTTGCAGTTCACAGACTGCCCTGAACAACCCACAGCAGACACCACCTTTTTCAAGCCCACAACACACACCCAAAGGATCAACGACACCACGCCGGACCAGGAAATCGAACCCATCACGCCCAAAAGCCCAGCAAGGCCAGGCTCACCTAGCAACCCTGCAGGGCCAACAACATGCCAGCCCAGCGAGGGCACAGCCAACACACCAGAACAGACATTTGTACCGAGGTGGTCCACCAGGGAAAGAAAGGCTCATGACCGCCTCACCTTGTAAATAGTTTTCACTTTGACTTTGGGTGGGGGAGTGATGTTGTGTATCTGTAAAGCATGCACTCCCATGTTCTGCCACCAGGGAGCTCATCCCCTGAAGTCCCAAGGGATCCCAGCATCCCTTGGGAGCACTGTATATAAGCCGGCCCCTAAGGCCTGTTCCTCACTCTGGAGTGTCTTATTAAAGACTGAGGTCACTGTTACTTTAACCTCCCTGTGTGCAGTCTCATCTGTGTTAGGAACACAATAACAGCCTGTCCTCAAAAAAGGACGGTCTTAAAGGGGCAGGACCTGCACGGGAAAGATGTTATGGCTCACCTTGTTCCTGCTTGTTTCCAGAGATGCCACAGGTGTATCCTGTCGAAATACATCGCCAGCACACCTCATCGAGACTAAAACCGAACTTGTCTGCTCTCACTCTGAAAATGAGAAACAATCGGTGTCAAACAGTTGTGTGGTGCAAATTTTTCTTTAAGAAAACCTAAGCTATCGATGTATTAAAGTAATTGGTAGAAGGATTAGAGGGGAGTTCAGGGGAAATTTCTTCACCCAGAGGGTGGTGGGGGTCTGGAACTCACTGCCTGAAAGGGTGGTAGAGGCAGAAACCCTCACCACATTTAAAAAGTACTTGGATGTACACCTGAAGTGCCGTAACCTGCGGGGCTACGGACCTAGAGCTAGAAGGTGGGATTAGGCTGGGTAGCTCTTGGTCGGCCGGCGCGAACATGATGGGCCGAATGGCCTCTTTCTGTGCTGTAAATTTCTATGATTCTATGTAAATTGATCTTCAGAAGGCCTGTTAGAAAAATTCAAGCATATGGTAGAGCAGAAAATGTACCAGCACAGACAGACAGGAAGGTTATTGGTTACGGTAAAAATGGATTCTATTAAAAATCTCAGCACCACGCTCTGCTTCCTATCCACAAATCAATATTTTCTGTAGTCGACACATTCTCTACTAGAACACTGCTACTGTGAACCGCATCCCCAACCCTTGATTCATTCATTTTAACAAGCAGAAAATCTGTGCTTAAATGCTTTCCAATAAAGAAGTGAAAGAACTGACTAATCAGGAGGATGTGGAGCAGGGGATACCGGATACATGGGCACACAGGCGGAGGTAGCTGAGAGGTTAATGGTTAGAGAGGGGTCAATGGCAGTTTGGGGTCTTATATTTCCGGCTCCTCCTCCCCCACATGGGCCCTGCTCCACTCAATACAGCCAGATCTCAGCTAACCTCCAATCCTCAGTCCTGCTGGACCTCAAAATCTCCCTCCACAGTCTTTATCCACCCCCACCCCACTCCCAGATCCAGTGACACCCCCACCTCCCACCTGGTGCTCACAAATCTCATGACCGCATCCCCAGTGCTCCCTTAACCCATCACTACCCCACTGCTCCCAAACTCTGATAACTCCCTCCCAAGTACCTCAAGATCTCAGGATCCCTCTTCTAGATCCCAGGCCTGCCCTGGCGCTATTCAATGCCCTCTTCAACTTTGCTAACAACACTCTGCCTAAAATGATCCCCAACCTCTCCCTTTGTACTTTTGGTGATGATCTTATGCCTTCCAGTTACCAGATCACCAACTAGGGTGAACATTTTTTTGAAAGAAACACATTAAAAGTTCATACTGCCGATATAATCGGGGAGAAATTCGGTTGTGCCTCTGCTGGGGTGGTGTCCTGGGCAAGCGGTATATTTTGCGCCGGCAAATGTTTGCAACTGCCGCCGCAAAATTCATCAGTTGGGCTCCGAGTGTGGAGGGGAGAGTTAAGGGAGGCGTTGCACACCTCTCTCGGGGCGCTAGGCCGGCTGGGCAAGTGAAAATCCTGAGCTAAACAGCCGGTCTTGGAGCCCAATAAGAGAGGCCTCGGGGGGTAAAAAAGCCTGGAAAAACCCCCAAAACATTCCCAATAAATAACCCATGCCACCACAACATAAATCACAAAAACAAACACACTTACCTGAGGTTGACATTACGTACCTCACTGCGGCCGCTACACCTCGGAGTGCCCGTTTCCACAGGCATTCCCAGCAGGGGACGCTCTATGGAGAGCTACGAGTCGGGCAGCAGCCAAAAATCGAGCCGGTGTTACAACTAGGGGTGTTGCACACCGGCTCGCCACTTCTGGGCGGTAATGCAAGGCACCCCCTCGAAACCGGCACCGGAAGCTGGCCGTCCGCCCGGAAATGCTTACCACCACCATTGCCGCCGCTCCGGGGCGCTAACAGGGGCAGCAGAAGACAAAAAATCCAACCCAATGTATATAGGTTCAGTTTTGTTTAGTGGGTAGCACTCTCACCTCTGAGGTCAGAAGGTCATGGATTCAAGCCTCAACTCACTAAGGCTTCTTCAGCAACATACCTGCAACCTCCATCACCTAGAAGGACAAGAGCAGCAGGCACACAGGTACACCAAAACCTCCAAGTTCCCCTCCAAGTCACACACCATCCTGACTTGGAAATATATCGCTGTTCCTTCAAAATGGGTCAAAATCCTGGAACTCCCTCCCTAACAGCACTGTGGGAGTACCTTCACCCCACGGACTGCAGCAGTTCAAGAAGGTGGCTCACCACCACCTTCTCAAGGGCAATTAGGGATGGGCAATAGTGAATGAATTTAAAAAATCTCCAGAGACAAATGCACAATATCTAGGCTGACATGCCCAGTGCAATATTGAGGGAGCACAGCACTGTCAATGGTGCCATCTTTTGGATGAAACGTTAAATCGAGGTCCTCTCAAGTGGATGTAAACGATACCATGGCACTATTCGAATAGCAGGGCTGTTCTCCCCTGTGCCCTGGCCAGTATTTATCCTTCAACCAACATCACGAGAACAGATTATCTGGTCATTATCACATTGCTGTTTGTGCCAGCTTGCTTTGCGCATAAATTGGCTGCCGCGTTTCCTTTCCAACAGTGACTACACTTCGAAAACACCTTGGGGTATCCTGAGGTTGTAAAAGGCACTATATAAATGCAAGTCCTTCTTTTTTAACCTGCAGCACAAACTTACTGCTATGGTCAAATCCCATGGTTGTGAAATTGCGTACTGTCCCGGTTGGGAGTGGGAACAACTGCAAAGCGGGACTTCCTGCCCCAGGCCCACAAGTCCCGCCCCGCCCCAGTTAAATTGGGCTTACCGCCCCCGAGAGGAAGTGGAGCGCAAACTCTCGCGCTCCATTTTCTCTCGGGCGCGGGACCATCGTGGATTTTCCAGCGCTACGCGGAGAGGCGCACGGCACTGGCGGGAATACCGGGCCCTCCCCTTCCATTAAAGGGGAGGGCACGCTGCGGACTCAGCATCGGGGAGAAGGCGTCACCGCTAGACTACTAGGGCACGGCCGTGCCGTGACAGCAACATCACGGCACGGACCCTGCGACATGAAGACGAGAAGGCCATGAGACGCCATTTTTTAAATCTTCAGCGCCGCACCTCCCCGCGAGCGGCCTGAAGCCCGGTACGCGCCCCGTGAAGCTGTCGTGGGCATCGCCCGTGGTAGCGTCACGGGGCACTGCTGAATTTTCGTTCCAGGGTGAAAGCGGGTCACTGCACACGCCGATGATGTTGGCATTGCCGGCACAGCAGC
This sequence comes from Pristiophorus japonicus, assembly GCF_044704955.1. NCBI lineage: Eukaryota > Metazoa > Chordata > Chondrichthyes > Pristiophoridae > Pristiophorus > Pristiophorus japonicus. The sequence continues at coordinate 175,857,554 of NC_091991.1, read as the reverse complement.
CCGGGGCGCTACCGGTGAGCACCGCCACAAAACTCTCGCACAATTCGCTAGCAGCCTAGACTTGTTACCAATGCGCCCCTGAGTTTTACAGACTGCAGATTTGATCTGTGTGTGTGTGTGTGTGTGCTCTGAAGGTTACTCGAAACCCGCTTCAGTTAAAGGAGGAAAGAACAACAAAGCAAATGAAACAACCTTGATATGCATCCAACAACAATCTGGAGTGTTTAGCCACACCAGGGAAATCTGCTTGGATAGTCCGGCTCATTGAGAGTCAGGAAAGGACACCGATGATGCTATAAAAAGCAATACTCAGGAAGAAACTGCTGGACAAGAAAATGGTTTGTGTTCAGCACATCCCCAGACTCACACCATGCATCTTCAGTGGTGACAACTCCTCGGGCTGTGTTTCAAAGGAAACTATTGAAGGCGAAACACCTTCACAGAGACAGTTTTTTTCCCCCACGTTCGTGAACACAGGAGGGCAATGTCACCGCGGTCTGCTTTTACCCACTACTTATATACAGGACCTCCAGATGCAAACAGGGATTTCTGTAGGTACAGCAAAACCCCGATTCAAATCTGGAGCTCGAAAGAAGAATCAGGAATGCTGGAAATCAGAAATTTGGATAACTGAAAATAGCTGGAAATGCAGAGCTGGTCCATCGACATCTGAAGGAGAAATATAGGCTAATATTTCAGTTGCTGACTGAGGTTCAGTGCCTATCCGGCAATTTCTGTTTTTTAACTGCTTCAAGGCTGTTCAGTGCAAGGACAAATCCTCACTCCACCAGCCCAGCCCAGCGTCCTCTCAGTCCATGCAAGCCCTCCAACTTGGATGCGTTGGGCCTTCCATAGAGCGTGCGAGCTCAGAGGGAGGCCATTCGGCCCGTCATTCCTGTGTCGGCTCTCTGAAAGATCTCTCCACCGAGCTCTTGCCCCGTAGCCTTTGAAATGCTTCCTTGTCAAATATTTATCCCCTTCCCTTTTAAAAGCTGTTCTGGATTCTGCTATTCCCCCACTATTCCTGCTCGAGCACTCCTCATAACCCTCTGCTTAAAATGGTTCGCCCTAACTCTAATATCGGGTGATGATCTGAAATTGATGACCTCTAGTTACCAACTCACCAGAAAGATGTTCTTTTGTCAATGTGAATCAGTTGTAAGTAATAAAATGCTCTAGAGTGCCCGATCTCTTTTAGAAAGAAATACTTCGATTTATATAGCACCTTTCAAGACCACCAGATGTCTCAAAGTGCTTTTCAGCTAATGACTACTTTTGGACTGTAGTCAATGTTGTAATGTGGGAAGCGCGGCAGCCAATTTGCGCACAGCAAGCTCCCACAAACAGCAATGTGATAATGATCAGATAATCTGTTTTTTTTGTTATTTTGGTTAAGGGATAAATATTGGCCAGGACACCGGGGATAATTCCTCTGCTCTTCTTCGAAATAGTGCCATGGGATCTTCTACGTCCACTTGAGAGAGCAGACAGGGTCTCGGTTTAGCTTCTCATCTGCAAGGCAGCACCTCCGACAGTGCAGCACTCCCTCAGCACTGCACTGGAGTGTCAGCCGAGAAAGGATTTGCATTTTTATAGCGCCTTTCAGGACTGCAAGATGTTTTAAAGCCTTTACAGCCAATGAAGCACTTTTGAAGTGTAGTCGCTGTTGTAATGTAGGCAACATGGTAATGTAAACCCTAGAGTAAACCTGGCTGGGATTATATCCCATAATAAGTGGGAAATTATCCTTCCCACCAAATTAAAGAAATATTGCATTTATATAGGGCTGCCCATGTCCCCAAAAAATACCAAGGCACTTCATAGTCAACAAATTAATTGTGGAGTGTAGTCACTGTTGTAATGTGGGAAACGCAGCAGCCAATTTGCGCACAGCAAGCTCCCACAAACAGCAATGTGATAATGACCAGATAATCTGTTTTTTTTAGCGATGTTGGTTGACGAATAAATATTGGCCCCTGGACACCGGGGATAACTCCCCTGCTTTTCTTTGAAATAGTGCCATTGGATCTTTTACACCCACTTGAGAGGGCAGACTTGGTAAAACGTCTCATCACAAATACTGCACCTCCGACAGTGCAGCTCTCCTTCAGTACTGCACTGGAGTGTCAGCCTAGTCTGTAGTAGGACTTGAACCCACAACCTTCTGACTCAGAGGCAAGAGTGCTACCCACTGAGCCACGGCTATTATTTAGCAAAAGAACACCACAAACGCAATGCTTTCAGGCTCGTTCAAGCTGTATTTAGTTTTTGACAGTACACAAGATGAATCCAGCTAAAATGCTGGAGGTGCGCAGCATCTGAAAGAGGAAGGCGGGTTAGCATTTCAGGTGGGTCACTTCATCTGACCTGGCACAGTCAGATTGGACAAGCTGCTGGCAGGAATGGCCAAAAGAAAGATGTACAGAATTCACAAAGAAGAAGCTAAAGACTTTATGAATAGAGACACAGGAGGAGACCATTCAGCCCCTCGAGCCTGTTTAGCCATTCAATTACATCATGGCTGATCTGTATCTTAACTCCACCTACCTGCCTTGGTTCTGTAACCCTCAATACCCATGACTAAAAAAAAATCGAGCAATGTCACTTTTGAAATTTTCAATTGACCCCCAGTTTCAACAGCGTTTTGGGGGAGAGAGTTCCAGATTTCCACTACCCTTTGTGTAAAGATGTGCTTCCTGACATAACTCCTAAATGCCCTAGCTCTAGTTTTATGTTTAGGCCTCCTTGTTCTGGACTGTCCCCACCAGAGGAAATAGTATCTCTCTATCTACCTTATCAAACCTTTTAATCAAATTAAACACCTCAATCAGATCGCCCCGTAATCTTCTCCACTCAAGGGAATTCAACAACAACTTGTATTGATATAGCGCCTTTAACGTAGTGAAACGTCCCAAGGCGCTTCACAGGAATATTATGCGCTAAAAATTTGACACCGAGCCGCATAAGTAGTATTATGTCTGCAAGCACTCCAGTAATGACTCCACGAGGCAAGGTATTGTACTTGAACTGTGGTGACCTTAGTCCATTTATTACAGCTCCTGAGTGAGGGTACAGCATGGTGAGCTCCCTTTTATACCTGGTTACCTGTCGTGTACAGGTGACCCCTAGGTCTCCACCAGTTGCACCCTCTGGTGGTACAAGCATTGTGTATACAGTGTGAAGGTACATCCAGTAGTCTTATGTAACTGTACATTGTGTGTACAGGGAGTATACTTATGTTATACATACACAAGTAGAAATTAGGACAGCTTAATCAAACAGGTATGTTTTAAGGAGCAACTTGAAGGAGGAAAGAGAGATAGAGAGGTGGGGAGGTTTAGGGAGGAAGTTCCAGAGCTTGGGGCCGAGGCAACAGAAGGCATGGCCACCGATGGTTGAGCGATTAGAATCAGGATGCTCAAGAGGGCAGAATTAGAGGAGCGCAGACATCTCGGGGGGTTGAGGGGCTGGAGGAGATTACGGAGATGGGGAAGGGCGAGGCCATGGAGAGATTTAAAAATAAGGATGAGAATTTTGAAATTGAGGCGTTGCTTAATCGCAATTCAAATCTAATCTATGCAACCTGTCCTCATATTTTAACTTTTTTAGTCCTGGTATCATTCTGGGGAATCTGCACTGCACTGCCTCCAAGGCCAACTAAAGGCTTTAATGTTCTTATTAATTAAATAGATTCAAAACGGCTGGAAAGAGATGTTGAGTGCTGTTCACTATACAAAGGTCTCTTCAAACAGCCAGGTATGCATTTAGAAAGACAAAGGAACGAGTCACCCAATGTTACCCCAGAATAGAAAGAAAATCAATTGAATGTGATTAGGGAAATTCAGTAATAAAACCTGGGGTGATGGCTAAGATCTAAACACAAGAACATAAGAAATAGGAGCAGGAGTCGGCCATTTGGCCCCTCAAACCTGCTCCGCCATTTAATAAGATCGTGGCTGATCTGATCATGGACTCAGTTCCACCTCCCTGCCCGCTCCCCATTTACTCCTTTACCTCGCAAAAATCTATCTACCTCCGCCTTAAATATATTCAATGACCCAGCTTCCACAGCTCTCTGGGGCAGGGAATTCCATAGATTTACAACCCTCTGAGAGAAGAAATTCCTCCTCATCTCAGTTTTAAATGGGCGGCCCCTTATTCTGACACTATGTCCCCTAGTTTTAGTTTCCCCTATGTGGAAATATCCTCTCTGCATCCACCTTGTCGATCTCCCTCATTATCTTAAATGTTTCGATAAGATTTATTGTGTTCCTAACACAGATGAGGTTGCACACAGGGAGGTTAAAGTAACAGTGACCTCAGTCTTTAATAAGACACTCCAGAGTGAGGAACAAGCCTTAGGGGCCGGCTTATATACAGTGCTCCCAAGGGATGCTGGGATCCCTTGGGACTTCAGGGGATGAGCTCTCTGGTGGCGGAACATGGGAGTGCATGCTTTACAGATACACAACATGATTACCTCTCATTCTTCTGAACTCCAATATAGTCCCAACCTACTCAACCTATCTTCGTAAGTCAACCCCCTCATCTCCAGAAGCAACTTAGTGAATCTTCTCTGCACAGCCTCCAATGCAAGTATATCCTTCCTTAAATACAGAGACCAAAACTGTATGCAGTACTCTAGGTGTGGCTTCACCAATACCCTGTACAGTTGTAGCAGGACTTCTCTGCTTTTATACTCTATCCCTCTTGCAATAAAGGCCAACATTCCATTTGCCTTCCTGATTACTTGCTGTACCTGCATACTAACTTTTGTGTTTCATGCACAAGGATCCCCAGGTCCCTCTGTACTGAAATACTTTGCAATTTTTCTCCAATTAAATTATAATTTGCGATTCTATTTTTTCTGCCAAAGTGGATAACCTCACATTTTCCGACATTATACTCCATCTGCCAAATTTTTGCCCACTCACTTTGCAGATTTTTTGTGCCCTCCTCACAATTTGCTTTCATCAGCAAACTTGTTTCATCAGCAAACTTTGCTGCATCACACTCAGTCCCTTCATCCAAGTCATTAATATAGATTGCAAATAGTTGTAGTCCCAGCACCAATCCCTGCGGCACCCCACTAGTTACTGTTTGCCAACCAGAAAATGATCCGTTCATCCTGACTCTCTGTTTTCTGTTCGTTAGCCAATCCTCTATCCATGCTAATATATTACCCCCAACCCCGTGAACTTTTATCTTGTGCAGTAATCTTTTATGTGGCAACTTATCGAATGCCTTCTGGAAATCCAAAAACACCATATCCATTGGTTCCCCCTTATCCATCCTGCTCATTACATCCTTATTACAGTTGTACAGGGCCTTGGTAAGGCCGCACTTTGAATATTGCATACAGGTTTGATCTAATCTGAGGAAGGACATTCTTGCTATTGAGCGAGTGCAGCGAAGGTTCACCAGACTGATTCCTGGGGTGACAGGACTGACATATGAAGAAAGACTGGATCGACTAGGCTTGTATTCAATGGAATTTAGAAGAATGAGAGGGGATCTCATAGAAACATATAAAATTCTGACAGGATTGGACAGGTTAGATGCAGGAAGAATGTTCCCGATGTTGGGGAAGTCCTGAACCAGGGGTTACAGTATAAGGATAAAGGGTAAGCCATTTAGGACCGAGATGAGGAGAAACTTCTTCACTCAGAGAGTTGTGGGCATGTGGAATTCTCTACCACAGAAAGTTGTTGGGGCCAGTTCATTAGATATATTCAAAAGGGAGTTAGATATGGCCCTCACGGCTAAAGGGATCAAGGGGTATGGAGGGAAAGCAGGAATGGGGTACTGAAATGCATGATCAGCCATGATCATATTGAATGGTGGTGCAGGCTCGAAGGGCCGAATGGCCTCCTCCCGCACCTATTTTCTATGTTTCTATCCTCAAAGAACTCCAGCAAATTTTTCAAACATGATTTCCCTTTCATAAAACCATGCTGACTCTGCTTGATTGAATTATGCTTTTCCAAATGTCCTACTATTACTTCCTTAATAATGGACTCCAGTATTTTCCCAAAGACAGATGTTAGGCTAACTGGTCTATAGTCTCCTGCTTTCTGTCTGCTTCCTTGTTGAAATGGGGCATTACATTTGCGGTTTTCCAATCCACTGGGATCTCCCCAGAATCCAGGGAATTTTGGTAGATTACAACCAATGTATCCATTATCTCTGCAGCCACTTCTTTTCGGACCCTAGGATGCAAGCCACCAGGTCTAGGGGACTTGACTGCCTTTAGTCCCATTATTTTACCGAGTACTACTTCTGTTATATATGTAAACTTGTATTTACTCTGTACAGCCACCAGAGGGCTCATCCCCTGGAGACCCAAGGAATCCCACAATCCCTTGGGAGCACAGGTATTTAAGGAGGCTTCACAGGTTGGAGAGGCATTCTGGAGACCTGCAATAAAAGACTACGGTCACACTTTGCTTTGAGCTCACAGTGTTCAGTCCGACTCTTTCTCCATACACAACTGGCGATGAGATACAGATAGCAAACCCAAAGATGCAGAGAACAGTGGGCATCCTGGAGAAATTCTCAGAGGAAAGTGATTGGGAAACTTTTGTGGAGCAACTCAACCAATATTTCATGGCCAACGAGCTGGATGGGGAAGAGAGCGCTGCCAAATGAAGGGCACCAACGTATGGCCTCATGAAGAATCTGCTCAATCCAGCGAAACCACGGAGAAATCGTACGACGATTTGTGCACACTGGTCCGAGAGCATTTGAACCCGAAGGAAAGCGTTCTGATGGCGAGGTACCGGTTCTACACCTACAAAAGGTCTGAAGGCCAGGAAGTGACGAGCTAAGACGCTTTGTAGGACGTTGTGACTTTGAAGGACATTTGGAGCACATGCTCAGACTTTTTCATTCTTGGCATTGGCCACGAAACCATACTTCGCAAACTTTTGACTGTAGAGACCCCAACCTTGAGTAAGGCCATAGCGATAGCCCAGGCATTCATTGCCACCAGTGACAATACGAAGCAAATCTCTCAGCACAGAAGTGCTGCTACAAGTACTGTGAACAAAGTAATGTTGTTTTCGAATCGTAATGTACAGGACAGGTCACACGTACCTGCAGCTACATGTCCGCAGATGTCTCAAAGTCCACCATCAAGGGTGATGAATGCAAGGCCGTTAACACCTTATTGGCACTGTGGGGGTGATCATCATTTCCATTCATGCCGATTCAAAGAGTACGTTTGCAAGGGCTGTGGACAATGGGATACCTCCAACGTGTGTGCAAGCGAACTGCAAAGCCTGTTAAACCTGCAAGCCACCATGTTGCAGAGGAAGACAGATCCACGGAGGATCACGATGAACCAGAACCTCAGCTCGAGGAGGCAGAGGTACATGGGGTGCACACATTCACCACGAATTGTCTCCCGATAATGCTGAACGTTGAACTAAATGGACTCCTGGTGTCAATGGAGCTGAACACAGGCAAAAAGACTTTCGAAAGGTTGTGGTGCAACAAAGCCTCAAGGCCAGTCTTAACTCCAGTTCGCACAAAACTAAGAACTTACATGAAAGAACTGATACCTGTAATCGGCAGTGCTACCGTAAAGGTCTCCTACGATGGAGCGGTGCACAAGCTACCACTCTGGGTGGTACCGGGCGATGGTCCCACACTGCTCGGCAGGACTGGCTGGGAAAGATACGCTGGAACTGGGACGACGTCTCAGCGCTATCGCCCGCTGATGACACTTCGTGTGCCCAGGTCTTAAACAAATTTCCTTCGCTGTTCGAACCAGGCATCGTGAAATTCCAAGGAGCAAAAGTGCAGATCCACCTAATTCCGGAGGGTGCGACCCATCCATCACAAGGCGAGAGCAGTACCGTACATGATGAGAGAAAGGGTAGAGATCGAGCTAGACCGGCTACAAAGAGAGGGCATCATTTCCCCAATCGAGTTCAATGAGTGGGCCAGTCCTATTGTCCTAGTCCTCAAGGGAGCTGGCCCTGTCAGAATCTGTGGCGATTACAAAGTAACTATCACTCGTTTCTCCCTGTAGGACCAATACCCACTATCAAAGGTCGACGACCTGTTTGCAACGCTGGCGGGAGGAAAGACTTTCACGAAGCTGGATCCTGACTTCAGCCTACATGACGCAGCAACTGGAGGAATCATTGAAGGCCCTCACCTGCATCAACACGCACAAAGGTCTTTTTGTTTGCAACAGATGCCCGTTTGAAATCCAATCGGTGGCGGCGATATTCCAGAGAAATATGGAAAGCTTACTGAAGTCGGTCACACATACCGTGGTCTTCCAATACGACATGGTCACAGGTTGGAACACAGTCGAACACCTGCAGAACCTGGAGGAGGTTCTTAGTCGACTCAACCGCGTGGGGCTCAGGTTAAAACGCTCGAAGTGCGTTTTTGTGGCGCCTGAAGTGGAGTTCCTGGGAGGATTGCGGCGGACAGCATCAGGTCCACCAACGCGAAGACGGAGGTAATCGAGAACGCACCAAGGCCACAGAACGTGACGGAGCTGCGGTCGTTTCTGAGACTCCTGAACTACTTTGGTAACTTCTTACCGGGCCTCAGCACACTGTTAGAACCACTGCATGTCTTACTATGAAAAGGGGACGAATGGGTTTGGGGCAAAAGCCAAGAAAATGCCTTTGCAAAAGTGAGAAAATTGTTATGCTCAAACAAATTGCTTGTGTTGTATGATCCATGTAAGCGTTTGGTACTAGCATGTGATGCGTCATCATTTGGCGTCGGGTGTGTATTACAACAAGCTAATGATTTGGGAAACTGCAACTGGTTGCTTATGCATCCAGGAGTCTGTCTAAGGCCGAGAAAGCCTACAGCATGATTGAGAAAGAAGCGTTAACTTGTGTTTATGGGGTAAAGAAAATGCATCAATACCTGTTTGGGCTAAAATTCAAATTGGAAACTGACCACAAGCCACATACTCCTGATCTCCGAGAGTAAAGGGATAAATACCAACGCATCGGCCCGCATCCAGAGATGGGCGCTTACGATGTCTGCAATACAACTATGCCATCCGCCACAGGCCAGGCACAGAAAACTGCGCCGATGCTCTCAGTAGCCTGCCATTGCCCACCACGGGGGTGGAAATGGCGCAGCCCGCAGATCTAGCCATGGTTATGGAAGCATTTGAGAGTGAGCAATCACCCGTCACTGCCCAGCAGATCAAAACCTGGACAAGCCAGGACCCCTTATTATCTCTAGCCAAAAGCTGTGTGCTTCACGGGAGCTGATCCAGTGTCCCAGTGGAAATGCAGGAAGAGATAAAGCCGTTCCAGCAGCGCAAAGATGAAATGTCTATACAGGCAGACTGCCTTCTGTGGGGCAATTGAGTAGTGGTTCCCAAGAAGGGCAGTGACACCTTCATCAATGACCTCCACAGTACCCACCCAGGCATCGTAATGATGAAAGCGATAGCCAGATCCCACGTGTGGTGGCCCGGTATCAATGCGGACTTAGAGTCCTGCATTCACAGATATAATACATTCTCGCAGTCAAGCAATGTACCCAGGGAGGCGCTGCTAAGTTTATGGTCTTGGCCCTCCAAACCGCGGTCTAGGGTCCACGTCGACTATGCAGCTCCGTTCTTGGGAAAAATGTTCCTTGTGGTTGTAGATGCGTACTCCAGGCGGATTGAATGTGAGATAATGTTGGCTAGCACGTCCGCTGCCACTACCGAAAGCCTACGGGCCATGTTTGCCACACACGGCCTACCCGATGTCCTGGTGAGCGACAACGGGCCATGTTTTACCAGTGCTGAGTTCAAAGAATTCATGACCCATAACGGGATCAAACATGTCACATCTGCCCCGTTTAAACCAGCGTCCAATGGTCAGGCTTGAAGAGGGTAACTGAAGGCTCACTGCAGACTCGTCAATCTCGAGTCCTGCTTAGCTACCACACGAAACCCCACTCACTCACTGGGATCCCATCTGCTGAACTGCTCATGAAAAGAGCACTTAAGACGAGGCTCTCGTTAGTTCACCCTGATCTACATGAACAGGTAGCGAGCAGGCGGCTTCAACAAAGTGCATACCATGATAGCGCAAATGTGTCACGCGAGATTGAAATCAATGATCCTGTATTTGTATTAAATTATGGACAAGGTCCCAAGTGGCTTCCCGGCACTGTCATGGCCAAAGTGGGGAGCAGGGTGTTTCGGGTCAAACTTTCAAATGGACTCAATCACCGGAAGCACTTGGACCAAATCAAACTCAGATTCAAGGACTATCCTGAGCAACCCACCTTGGACCCTACCTTTTTTTGATCCCCCAACATATACACCAGTGGCAACCGGCACCACAGTTGACCATGAAGCAGAACCCATCATCCACAGCAGCCCAGCAGGGCCCAACACACCAGACAGCCCATCAAGGCCAGCTACACAGCAGCCCAGCGAGGGCCCAACAAATGATTCAACAACACCAGCTTTCACGATCAACCAGGACAAGAAGGGCCCCAGATCGACTCACACTGTAAATAGTTACACTATTGACTTTGGGGGGGTAGTGTTGTTATATATGTAAACTTGTATTTACTCTGTACAGCCACCAGAGGGCTCATCCCCTGGAGTCTCAAGGGATCCCACAATCCCTTGGGAGCACAGGTATTTAAGGAGGCTTCACAGGTTGGAGAAGCACTCTGGAGACCTGTAATAAAAGACGTAAGGTCACACTTTGTTTTGAGCTCACAGTGTTCAGTCTGACTCTTCCTCCATACACTACAACTTCTTTAGTAATAGTGATTGTTCCTGCCTTTCTATAGCCCTTTGAAGTTGATGCTGAAATGGGAGGGCTGAAAGGTGTTCCGGAGATTGAATTCACCCTCGATACTTAAAGCTATGCAGGGACATTTTAGCTAAGAGCTGGAAGTTATAAATATATTAGCTCCAGTTTAATGAAATGCTAAGGGTTTTTTTTACTAAGAAAAGAAGCATTAAAATAGTTTGTGCAGTGCGAGCTCAATGTGACCTTGAACATGGCTCATTAGATCGACCTTGATAGATAGATAGACTCTTGGGGAATCAAGGGATATGGAGATCGGGCGGGAAAAGAAGAGTTGAGGTCGATGATCAACCATGACCCTATTAAATGGTGGAGCAGGCTCGAGGGGCTGAATGGCCTACTCCTGCTCCTATTCCTTATGTCCTTATGGCAATGGTGCAGCTGTCATTGGAGTCGAACCTTCCCGGACCTTGCCCAATGATTTGGGGCCACTTTTGATGTTTATCGCACTGAAATTATATCACTCTTACCAAAATAACGTCGCCTTGTAATATCGGAAAATATGCAAGTGTGTTGCCCACAACTTCTTGATAGTCATGTCCAGTGGGCATGATTTCTCGCTGGCAGCAGGTACTTGGAAAATTGTCCCTATTGAGCCATGAACATGAAGCTCTTAATGTTTTAATATCACCCACTATTCACCAGATGTCTAAAGCATGAGATGGTGCCAGGTTGGGTCTCTAATTTTTTGCCTTCATCAACAGATCTCCCATGGCATTGCTCATGATAATTGAACGGTTACACTGCTGAAAGGGGGGTACTGGGCCTTGGGAGTGGGGGAGCACGACACTTAGAAACCCCTTGTATACAGCTACCCCCTAGAATATTAAACACCGCTTGAATGTGGGAGAAAAATTTAGAGGGGGCAAAGAAAAGATTTACAAGAATGGTTCCAGGGATGAGGGGCTTCCCTCTTAAAGAGAAATTGTTCCCATTGGCGGAAGGGTCGAGAACCAGAGGACACAGATTTAAGGTGATTGGCAGAAGAACCAAAGGTGCCATGAGGGAAACCTTTTAACGCAGTGAGTGGATCTGGAACGCACGGCCTGAAAGGGTGATGGAGGCAGATTCAATCGTGGCTTTCAAAAGGGAATGGATATATACTTGAAAAGAAAATATTTTACAGGGCTACGGGGAAAGGGTGGTAGTGGCACTAGCTGAAGTGCTCTTGCAAAGAGCCGGCACAGGCTCAACAGGCCGAATGGCCTCCTGCTGTGCTGTAACCGTTCTATGATTCTACGGTTCAATGAAAATTGAGCCCAAAAAGAACAGGGTAAACTCAGAGAAAATCATTTTTTATTTTGAGCATCATTAAACCAAGCAAGCAAGAGACCAACAAGGCATATTTAAGCTAAATGACAACACACAGTAATTTACACAGTTCATAGATCACTTTTATAGGTCTCAGTGGCAGTTCCAAAAGCGATGTAATGCAAGTTTCCCTGATCACCATAATGGTCATTTTACCAGCAGAATATATTAATATTTATGCATGAGCTGTACACTTAAAATTAATGTTCAAATTAACATCCCACTACCACAGTATTGTGAAGCACAAATATTTTTCAGGTCTCTCTGAAATATGAAATAGCTGATGCTAAAATTTGAAATTTGCAGAAGATGCTTTGAAAAGTATTTTTACATTGTGACCAGTTTATCCATTTTGTTACCACTGTACCCAGTGTCATCATCATAGGCGATCCCTCAAATGAGGATGACTTGCTTCCACACCAAAAGGAATGAGTTCGCAGATATTTCAATGTAGGACCCGATATTCCAGTCCTGAACTCGAGGAGTGGAAGATGCCTGTGCGTGGATTTTTTTAACGTGTGGTGACCGTTGCACACCAGCCACCACACGGGCTTGACAGAGCTAGGTCTTGGTCCAGTGGCAAGGGTTAACCAAGACAACTGGAGACCTGCTCTGCTGCACGGACCTAGTGCGCGCACATATCGCAGTGTGGGCTGGTGCGTACTGCTCCTGGGCCCTCGGCTGTTCTGGGCCCCGTACCTCATTTGCCACATCTCTGCCACAATCTCTCGCCGCTTCTCTGCCACAAAACATTCGCCACACCTCAGCCACGATCTCTCACCCTCCGCACCAAACATTTGCCGCACCTCCGCCGCGGTGTACCCATTTTGTGACCACTGTATCCAGTGTATCCATTGTGTGATCACTATACTGTGTATCCATTTTATGACCACTGTATCCAGTGTATCCATTGTGTGACCACTGTATCCAGTGTATCCATTTTGTGACCACTGTATCCAGTCTATCCATTTTGTGACCACTGTATTCAATGTACCCATTTTGTGACCACTGTATTCAGTATACCCCTTTTGTGACCACTGTATTCAGTGTACCCATTTTGTGACCACTGTATCCAGTGTACCCATTTTGTGACCATTTACCCAGTGTATCCATTTTGTGACCACTGTATGTTATGTATCCATGTTGTGACCAGTGCATCCATTTTGTTAATAACATTGCTGGAACCAGCATCAAGGCTCCCCAATGTGTATCCTGATGTTACGGATGCAATATCTGCACATCTTCAGATCTGATGTTTGGTAAGAAAGTAAAAGGACATTTCAGGATTAAAAAAAAATAAAATTTGGAAGGAAATCAGTTGAAACGATTCACCCTTTCAAAACAAACCTGGCTACTTACCAATGAAAATCAGTGAAAGCCAGTATTGAAGGTCCCTGCAGACACCGAAACAAGTAAATATAGTGTTGGTTTTCTCAGACAACAAACTGGGATTTGAGTAATAAGGCTGTAGGTTTGAAGTGTGATTTGGAGTATGTACTTTAGAAAAAAGCTGAACTCTGGAAACAGTGCAAGGTGGAACACACCTTTAAAATACTGTGTAAAACTGCCCTCTTCAGGCAGAACACCTTTACTGCCATCAACTAGAATGAGTCAATTCCTTTCAAACAACAAATTCTTTGCTTTTTTTCCCGCCCTCATTCAGTTTTGTTGAAACATACAGGGTCAAGTTGCTATCACATTTGCCTAACAATGTTCTACTGGCAGATTATAACTGTACTTATTATGCAACTGCATCGCCAGAGAATACTGGAGGAGTTATACAAACAACCTGGCTGGATCAGTGTGTCCCCTGGATGATCTGCATTTCATCAATATGCCTGATCAATACTGACCTTTGCCTGTGCCTCCAGCTGCTACGTCTGCATTAGCAGACTACATTCCCAGATGATAGCATTGGCTACCCTAAATTATCGCCGTAGGAGTTCCTCGAGGCCCAACGATCTTCAACTGCTTCATTAATGACCTTCCCTCCATTATAATGTCAGAGTGGGATGTTTGCTGTTCATTGCACAATGTTCAGTTCCATTTGCAACTCCTCAGATAATGAAGCAATCCGTGTCTGCATGCAGAATGACCTGGATGACATTCAGGCTTGGGCTGATAAGTGGTGTAATGTATTTGCTTCATGGGTTTTTTGCTTAAGAATTCATAACAACACATTGCTAATAAGACCTAGTTGGTTTATTAACAAAGGTTTAACAATCACGCGACACATTACCAGTTCATCCACCAGGTTCACAACCACCTGCCTCATCATGGATCCCCCGAACCCAACTGGCTGGGGTTTTATTGAGTCTTGTGAACATCACGTGACTGGCTAAGCCACTCACAATGCAACCTGTGGGCATACTCAAAGGTGCATACGTTACAAGTGGCAAGTAATGTTCACGCCACACATGTGCCAGGCAATGACTATCTTCAACAAGAGAGTGTCTAACCACTGCCCCTTGACATTCAACGGCATTACCATCACCGAATCCCCCAACAGCAACATCCTGGGGTCATTTTGACCCGAAACTTAACTGGACCAGCTCCACCATCTACAAGGCACAAGTCAGGAGTGTGATAGAATACTCTCCACTTGCCTGGATAAGTGCAGCTCCAACAACACTCAAGAAGCTCGACACCATCCAGGACACCATCCATCATCTTAAACATTCACTTCCTCCACCACCAGCGCACCGTGGCTGCAGTGTGTACCATCTACAAGATGCACTGCTGCAACTCGCCAAGGCTTCTTCGACAGCACCTCCCAAACCCGCGACCTCTACCACCTAGAAGGACAAGGGCAGCAGGCACATGGGAACACCATCACCTGCAAGGTCCCCTCCAAGTTACAAACCACCCTGACTTGGAAATATATTGCATTTCTTTCATTGTCGCTGGGTCAAAATCCTGGAACTCCCTTCCTAACAGCACTGTGGGGACACCTTCACCACACGGACTGCAGGGTTCAAGAAGGCGGCTCACCACCACCTTCTCAAGGCAATTAGGGATGGGCAATAAATGCTGGTCTTGCCACATCCGAGGAACGAATATTTTAAAAAATGTTCCCCACTGGCTTTCTACCTAGAGCCACCATCCCCAATACTGGCCACTCACCATTGGCCACTCTCAGGAATAATGCAATAAAACAGATTTTTTTTTGAAAGATAAAAAGCCATGTACAAGTAGCTGTGCCTGGTCCACTAATGCTTGGTTTGACTGAGGGCCAGATGTCTCGGACTTCTCTTCCCCCAGCAATACCAGGACAGCCATTGGCAGTGCTTGTAACCAGAGTTCAGTACTCATAGGCAGTCCCTCGAAGTGAGGATGACTTGCTTTCATGCCAAAAAGGGATGAGTTCACAGGTGTTTCAATGAAGGACCTAATATTCCAGATCCCGAACTACATCGTGAAGGGTGGAAGATGCCTGTGTGTGGATTTTTTTAACGTGTGGTGGCCTTTGCACACCAGCCACCACACGGGCTTGACAGAGCTAGGTCTTGGTCCAGTGACAAGGGTTAACCAAGACTAACTGGAGACCAGCTCTGCTGCACAGACCGAGCGCGCACACATATCGCAGTGTGGACTGGCCCGTGCTGCCCCTGGGCCCTCGCCTCTCCTGGGTCCCGGTCACTTCCCTCTACGGACTCTTGCCGCTCCTTCGCCCCTCCTGCTGTGCCTGCCCGCACTGCAATCAGTAACCTGGCTTCGTAGCCGTCGCCCTCCTGCAGTAGCACGCGTTGCTCCCTGCAGTGGTATCCCGCCGCACGCTGCTCCCTCCAATGGCCCCGGCCTGCTGATGGTCTTGCAGGTCGGGACCGTGCCGATTTCCGGGCTGGGCTGCTCCAAAGCAAACATTACACAGATGATCATATGAAGGAAGATTTAATACTAGTGGCAGCATGAATGCTGTGTTTGAGATATGCACAAAAGGAGTCCTGAATTCCAAAAAACACAGCAAACAGGCAAAAACATTGCATGAACCACGCCGCAAAATCATTCAATCCCATATGTCTGGGCACCATTCCCTTTCAAGGCTGCTAGACCCTGTCTCCCCAATATTCTCACACCCCTGGCAGACCCTCAGTATTGTCAGATTCTGGTTCCCATCTGACTCCCAGAGCCCTCTCTATAGTCCTGCAGGATGCCAGGGTTCTCCTTCTCCTCCACGATTTCCTCCCTGCCTCCCAATGCTTACAAATACCAATCTTTCTCTCTCATTTTGAGTAACTTTCACTTGAGTTCGATTATTGGACAAGTAACTGTCTCACCTCCATTAGCTGCTCCAATGTTGCTCACTTGCTTGGTACTAGCAGCATTTCGACTTCCGTTAGTGTCCCACTGTTGCTCTCAAGCACCCATCGCCCTCTGGGAACAGATGGTATGCCCAGATCTGGGCATCTAGCTCTGCACTGCTCAAGGGGCCCAGGCAAATATCCATGGAGATGTCTGCAGAATGGGCCATGCCGCCTGAGTCACAAAGATCTGGAAAGAAGACAGAAAGAAAACAGATATGGGGGGGGCAAAATAAAAATTACAATTAGGAGAATAATAATAGAGGGGTAACATGCCGCTGTTACTGCTAGACTCGCCTATTTGATGTTCTCCTTTTCTGGTCTGTGCCTTCTGTTGCCTAGGCCCCAAGCTCTGAAATTCCCTCCCTAAATGTAATGCCCCTATTTAAAAAAGGAGGCAGACAGAAAGCAGGAAACTATAGACCAGTTAGCCTAACATCTGTCGTTGGGAAAATGCTGGCGTCCATTATTAAGGAAGCAGTAGCAGGACATTTGGAAAAGCATAATTCAATCAAGCAGAGTCAGCATGGTTTTATAAAAGCGAAATCATGTTTGACAAATTTGCTGGAGTTCTTTGAGGATGTAGCAAGCAGGGTGGATAAGAGGGAACCACTGGATGTAGTGTATTTGGATTTCCAGAAAGCATTCGATAAGGTGCCACATAAAAGGTTACTGCACAAGATAAAAGTTCATGGGGTTGGGGGTAATATATTAGCATGGATAGAGGATTGGCTAACTAACAGAAAAAAAGAGTCTGGGTAAATGGGTCATTTTCTGGTTGGAAAACAGTGACTAGTGGGGTGCCACAGGGGTCGGTGCTGGGTCCTCAACTATTTACAATCTATATGAATGACTTGGATGAAGGGACCGAGTGTAATGTAGCCAAGTTTGCTGATGATACAAAGATGGGTGAGAAAGCAAATTGTGAGGGGGACACAAAAATTCTGCAAAGGGATATAGACAGGCTAAGTGAGTGGGCAAAAATTTGGCAGATGGAGTATGATGTGGCAAACTGTGAGGTTATCCACTTTGGCAGAAAAAAATAGAAAAGCAAATTATAATTTAAGTGGAGAAAAATTGCAAAGTGCTGCAGTTCAGAGGGACCTGGGGGTCCTTGTGCATGAAACACAAAAAGTTAGTATGCAGGTACAGCAAGTGATCAGGAAGGCCAATGGAATGTTGGCCTTTATTGCAAGGGGGATAGAGTATAAAAGCAGAGAAGTCCTGCTCCAACTGTACAGGGTATTGGTGAGGCCACACCTGGAGTACTGCGTACAGTTTTGGTCTCCGTATTTAAGGAAGGATATACAGGTGCAGCGCCTAAAATCTGGAACCCCCGGGACCGAGGCCGTTCCGGATTCCGGGCTTTTCGATTTGTTTTCTGACGTCATGAATCCGGAAACACTCGAACCCAGATTCGGATATTTCCTGATTTCTGAACGCCAGAAGGTGGGGGGGGGGGGGGGGGCGGAATTCCCGCTGAAGAGCTGTTCAGGCGGGAGGAGGATGTCGTCGGGCGGACCCCGCTAAAGATGTTGCCGGGCGGGCGGGCCCCGCCAAGGTTGTTGTCGGGCCAGCCCCACCGAGGAGGTGTTCAGGCGGGCCACTGTTGAGGAGATGTTCGGGCGGGCTGGCGAGGAGGCCCTAAGGTAAGGGCAGCGGCGGCGAGACGAGCGGGGCGAGGCGAGGCCCCAGGGCCGGGCGGTAGCTAGGCCCCAATGTCGGCAGGGACGTCGAGTCCGGATTCCGGGACATTTTACGGATTGCAGACAACCCCGGCACTGATCGTCCCGAAGTCCGGATTCCAGAACTCCGAATTTTGTACCTGTACTTGCATTGGTTGATTCCAGAGATGAGGGGGTTGACATGAAGATAGGTTGAGTCGGTTGGGCCTATATACATTGGAGTTCAGAAGAATGAGAGGTGATTTTATTGAAACATATAAGATAATGAGGGGGCTCAACAAGGAGGATTTAGAGAGGATATTTCCACTCATAGGGGAAACTAAAACTAGGGGACATAATCTTCGAATAAGGGGCCGCCCATTTAATACTGAGATGAGGAGGGTTCTCTCAGTGGGTTGTAAATCTGTGGAATTCTCTGCCCCAGAGAGCTATGGAGGCTGGGTCATTGAATATATTTAAGGTGGAGATCGACAGCTTTTTGAGCGATAAGGGAATAAAGGGTTATGGGGAGCGGGCAAAGAAGTGGAACTGAGTCCATGATCAGATCAGCCGGATGATGTTAAATGGCGGAGCAGGCTCAAGGTGCCAAATGGCCGACTCCTGCTCCTGTTTCTTATGTTCTGATGTAAACCTCTCTACCTCTCTTTCCCCCTTCAAGACGCTCCTTAAAACCTACCTCTTTGAACAAGCTTTCGGTCACCTGGCCTAATTTCTACTTGTGCGGCTCGGTGTCAAATTTTGTTTGATAATCAATTCTGTGAAACACCTTGGGAGGTTGTACCTCGTTAAAGGCGCTATAGAAATACAAGTTGTTGACAAGAAGGTGGGAAATGTGGAGGGAGCATGCGCAGAGCGCACGAGGCGCCAGGTTGACCGTTGAGCAAGCGCAGCGCGCGGGTTGGCGCCGGTTTAATCCCGTGAGCATGCGCAGAGCGCGGGTTGGTGCTGGTTTGAATCCCGTGAGCATGCGCAGAGCGCGGGTTGAATCTCGTGAGCATGCGCAGAGCGCGGGTTGGTGCCGGTTTAAATCCGTGAACATGCGCAGAGTGGGCGAGGAGTCGGGCCGAGCCTTCACGAATCAGCGGCGAGAGCGGGCCGCGCCCTGAAGCCTGGGAGCTCGCGTAGATCGGCAGCCTGGAAGGGTGGCGCTCAGGGCCGGGTAGGTGGATGCCGAGGGGCTGATGCGAGCAGGGAGTTTGACGGCGGGAGCTGCAGCGCCTCAGCTCAGCGTTCCTGGCGGGGCCCCTCGCCCAGTGAGCGGGGAGCGGCCTCAGCATCACGGCCTGCATATCACCGCACGCCTGGGGCCTCGGGGAGGGGGAATCAAGCTGCTTCATCCTTCAACTGGGGGGGAGCGCTTCACAACTCTCCAGCATTTTCTGATTTTATATATATATATGTGTGTGTATGTATGTATGTATATATGTAGAAGGAAAGAACTTGCATTTATGTAGCCCCTTTAGCATCCTCAACAACAACTGGTATTTATATAGTGCATTTATATAGTGCCTTTAGCATCCTTCAGGACAACAACAACAACTTGTATTTATATAACGCCTTTAACATAGTGAAATGTCCGAAAGCGCTTCATCATCATCATCATCATCATAGGCAGTCCCCCGAAATCGAGGAAGACTTGCTGTCACTCTAAAAGTGAGTTCTTAGGTGACTGAACAGTCTGCTACGGGAATTACAGTCTCCGTCACAGGTTGAAGGAAGGGGTGAGTGGGGAGTCTGGTTTGCCGCACGCTCCTCCAGCTGCCTGCACTTGGTTTCTGTTATGTATTGATGTGTGTATCGTCCTGGTACCTTAAATGTAATGTAAGCACAATGCTACACCACAGAGGGCGCTGTGGTGGGAAACCTGGAAGTACCTGCAACAGGCACGATATAAGGCTGACCACCACACCTGAGAGGCACTCTGGAGCTGAACAATAAAAGACGAAGGTCACAGCAGTTAGATTAACACCAGACGGTGTGCAGTCAGTGATTTATGTGCTACATACACCACATTGGCGACGAGGAAGCGGACGAACTCCACGCAACCATGGCTACTCTGGGCTCGCTAAAGGATTTGGTAATGATTGGGAGGCCTTTACGGAAAGGCTCGAGTACTACTTCACACCAAACGACCTGACGGAGGACACGGACGCAATGAGAGATAAGCGTAAGGCGATATTGCTCTCCAGTTGTGGGGATGAGGTTTACTGTCTCGTTAGGGATTTGCTGGCACCCGGGAGCACCAGGGACAAGTCATACGAGGAGCTGACTGAACTCATTCATGACCAGTTGAAACCAAAGGAGAGCATCCTCACGGCCAGATACAAATTTTACCATCACTGCAGACCCGAGGGACAGGATATCACCAAATATGCTGCGGACCTCAGGAGACGCGTGGCGCCGTGTGATTTTGGCGCACACCTTGCCGAGGCTTTGCGGGACGTTTTCGTCATGAGGATTGGCCACGAGGGACTCCTTCACAAGCTGTTAGCCATGGAACCTACACTCACTCTGACAAAGGCCATCACCATCAGCCAGGCACATATGACCTCGACTTGCAGCACCAAGCAAATAATCCACACAGTCTCGAACCCGGCAGGCACTGTCCACAGGATAGCGCCCACCATGGACAAAACTGCAGAACGTGGCTTGGCCCGGGGCAGAGAGCACGGACCTCAGGATCCTGGAACTCTGAGTCTGCTGAGGGGGGCCAATCAAGCAGCACCATGTTGGCGTTGTGGAGGAAGCCATGAGGCTCACTGGTGCAGGTTTGCGGAGTACACGTGCAATACCTGCCACGTTAAAGGCCACCTTCAGCGTACGTGGAGAAGAAATCGGACTCGCCATGTAGCTGAGGAGATGGGGGATGATCCACCATCCAACGAAGAGCAGGCAGAAGATGATGAGGTGTTGGGACTGTACACGTGTACCGACGATTCGCCCCCAGTGATAAGGGAAGTAAAAATCAACGGAGTCCCTGTGAGTATGGAAGTGGACACGGGCTCGGGTCTGTCGTTGATGAGTCGGAGAACTTTTGATAAACTGTGGATTAACCCAGCTGCACGACCCAAGCTGGTCCCGGTCACGGCGAAGCTGCATACCTACACCAGGGAATTAATACATGTTCTTGGCAGAGCGGAGGTGCAGGTATCCCACGGGGACGAGATGCACAGTTTACCTTTGTGGGTCGTTGCAGGCGATGGGCCGATACTCCTCGTCCGGAGGTGGATGGGGACGGTCCGTGGGAGCTGGGAAGACTTCATCACTCCACAGGCTGCTGCTCCCCGGGGTGCTGCCGTGCCCCGGGTCCCCAGAGAGCAGCGCCGACCGAGCTGGAGCTGCAGCCTCAATCCACCCACAGGCAAGTCCCAGCCCCGGACCTCATACAGAGATCCTGCAGCCTCAGCCCCCACAGACAAGCAACCCTGCAGAGAGGGGCCTAGTGAGTGGGGGGGGGGAGCCAGCGGGGTGCGAGGGATCCAGGATGGCCGGCGGATCGGAGGGGCCCATGCAGAGGGAGAGTCGGGAGGCAGCAGCAGCTGGAGGTTGGAGGCCACAACGGCTGCAGGGGAGGCCGCTATGGTGACCGCCGGAGAAGCGACGACGACGACGACGGCCACAGGAGAGGCGGCAAGTCAGGTGGCAGCGGAGGGGAGCGGAGCATCCGGAGCGGCGGAGAGCAAGATGGCGGCGGCATCGTGTCCAGAGCAGCAGAGCATCAAAGATGGCGGCGCCCAAGGAGAAGCCTCGTGGAATCCTCCTGCATCAAAGATGGCGCCTTAAAAAGGAAATGCACCCGGAAGTCTTAAAAGGGCCTTACCATGAGGTGGTCCCCACAAAGGACTTCTGTAAGGCAGAGCGAGTCTAAAATGAGCTATGTTAATGTGAGATGGCAAATTTATAACAAGAATTAATTTTTTTATGCTGAATGGCCACTATTTGTGTAAAATAATGGATATGAAGTACAATTAATGATAAGAGCGAACAAGGAAATCAAGGATCCATTACCAGTCAATAACTAGTTAATGTACCAGATAACATGTACCATACTAACGCACTGTCTATACCTACCTGCCTTCCGTTGGACAAGTGTGATGTTATGTATTGATGGGTGTATCGTCCTGGTACCTTAAATGTAATGTAAGCACAATGCTACACCACAGAGGGCGCTGTGGTGGGAAACCTGGAAGTGCCTGCAACAGGCAATATAAAAGGCTGACCACCACACCTGAGAGGCACTCTGGAGCTGAACAATAAAGGACGAAGGTCACAGCAGTTAGATTTACACCAGACCGTGTGGAGTCAGTGATTTGTGTGTTACATACGCCACACTCAGCAATGAGAAGGCGCCTCACAGGAGTGATATAAGACACAAAATTTGACACCAAGCCACATGAGAAATTAGGACTGGTGACCAAAAGCTTGGTCAAAGGTGTAGGTTTTAAGGAGCGTCTTAAAGAAAGAGAGGCGGAGAGGTTTAGGCAGGGAGTTCCAGAGCTTGGGGCCTACAACAACAACAGCTTGTATTTATATAGCGCCTTTAACGAAGTGAAAAATCCCAAGGCACTTCACAGGAGTATTATGAGATAAAAATTTGACTAGGCAACAGAAGGCACGGCCACCAAGTGATTATAATCAAGAGGTCAAAATTAGAGGAGCGCAGATATTTCCAGGAGTTGTGGGGCTGCAGGAGATTACAGAGATAGAGAGTGGGCGAGGGCCATGGAGAGATTTGAAAACAAGGCTGAGAATTTTGAAATCGAGGCGTTGCTTAACCGGGAGCCAATGTAGGTCAGTGACTATGTCGCAAAGCGCTTTACAGCCAATGAAGTACTTTTGGAGTGTAGTCGCTGTTGTAATGTGGGAAACGCGGCAGCCAATTTGTGCACAGCAAGCTCCCACAAAAAGCAAAGTGATAATGACTGGATTTTTGTCATGTTGGTTGAGGGATAAATATTGGCCCCAGGACACTAGGGATAACTCCTCTGCTCTTCACAATAGTGTCATGAGATCGTTTCCGTCCACCTGAGAGGGCAGATGGGGCCTCGGTTTAACGTCTCATCCGAAAGACGGCCCCTCCGACAGTGCAGCGCTCCCTCAGCACTGCACTGGGAGTGTCAGCCTAGATTTATGTGCTCAAGTCTCTGGAAGGGAACTTGAACCCATGACCTTCTTTGTAAGATACAAGCCTGATGTCAGAAGCCTGAGTTGCAGAATCAATGTATGTTTTTTTTCCAATTATTTCTGTGTGGGATTGTGATGTTGCCACCCAACAAGGGTGTAGCCTGTGATTACTTCAGATTTAAAATGTACACATTTTCTGCAGTTATGAGAATCTGTTCATGGTGTAAATCAGTACGAATAAATGGTGGGTGAAATAGGACTGAATTAGGAGCTATTTGACATTTTGGAAATGCATTTATTTTGAATGTTATTTTTTTATTTAGGTAAAGACCAGATTGAGTACTGTGACTCTTGAGTCTGTGTATTTGCATTTGGAATCAGCCATCGTGTCAATCTGAGAGGACCCTTATGGCAGCGGAAAGCATTATCCGGTCCAAGCAGGCTGCAGAAGACGTTGGCGGAATCCTGACCGAGGTCGTGTGCACGACGTTCAGTGATCACATCTTTGTGGTGGTCACGCAGTACGGCAAAATAGGGACACTGATCTCTGTGACACCACATAGTGTGGCGGATGAGATCAGCAAGCCCACGTTTACCACAAAGATCCTAATGGGAAAGGATGAGGTGAGACAAATGTTAAGAGACAGTGGGCTAACTGCTCAGTTAGCGGCCAGAGGGGGGCGTTAATGGGAGCATAAGAGGTTACCGACCAGGAGCATAGTGTTTAGCGCCCCGACCGAAAATTCATCAGATGCTCACCGGGGCCGCAAACCATTCGCGCGTGGCTGCTGCCGATCGCTCCGATCATGCTGTATTCCTGGTGCAATGCCTACGCTTGCACCCCGGTCGGAAAATTAGGTGCGGCCGCCTCATTGAGCCAAGAACAAAGTCTAGAAGAATAGTCGCTCCAGGCTTGCAAAGTCGTTAACTGGTGGCTACTTAAAGGGATGAGGAAGCGCTTCCCTAGGAGCCCACAGTCAGTGCAACGTTTACACACAGCACGGTGCGTGGGCGGCAGAAATAAGAGTTCAGTTTGAGAAAAAGTGATGTTGAAAACTGTAATAGGTGCATTGCTATGCCACGCCTTTAAGACTCAGCTTTTTCCGGGATCTGAATCGGAGTTCGGCACATGCGCAGTGACTCGGTTAAATTTAGCGCCGGCATTTTTGTTACCGTTCCCGCCCCCCCCCCCCCCCCCCCAAGCTCTGGTATGCCTAAAATAGCCTTTCTTTTGGTTCACTATGTTCCTATGACACTCGGTCAGTCTGAGCTGGATTTGAATCAGTGCCCTAGCGAGACGTGACCTTGCAGTAACCCAATGAAGCATTGAAATCTCAGTGAAAATGCTAGAAATCTATAAAGAGAAAAGATAAGTTAACTTCTTTGGGGCGTTCTGACCCTTCGTCGGAACTGAAAACGGGAAGACAACTGGATAATGTCATGAAACTGGACAAAACATCAAGGGAGATAATTGGTTGAAAGCCTACGTGGGTTTGATTGGAGAAACTGGTAGAGCTCATCTCAGTGAGCCAATGGAAAGGCAGGCACTAAAGGAACCTTTAATGTTGTAGATGATCTTCATATGCCCTTGAGCAATTTCTGGAGCTTTTCAATAAAACCTGATTGGGCTTTCAATCAGTTATCGCTCTCCCTTCCCCCTCTGCTCCCACATCCTTTATCAGTCTGTTCCGTGACATGGCCCACTTGTTTCCAGTTCTACTGAAGTCCACTCAACCATTCAGGAGCCTCGCTCGTATACCGTGACCTTGTTGAGTATTAGCATTGTGCACCTTACGATCGATGCACTTGACTATTTTCCCACATGTCAGTTGTTCCCCAGTTGAATGTAGAATTGTCTCCGCCAAGTGCTTTTATTTTCATCTGTATCTTGCTCGTCGTTCACATTATTGTACTGCAGGTATTTGCAATAACGTCTGTGCTTTTCTTTACAGCCTCTCGTCCACGTCTATGCAAAGCATCTCGTCACCTCCGTGTCCGTTGAGTCCGGGAACAAACCGGTGCTACTTGCACTGGCCCTGAAAGATGCGAACGTGGACAGTATTAAGTCTATCAAACAGTTGATTCAGAGTTGCCGACTCTGGTGAAATCTGCTGACCAGACATCGGGGCTGAGACTAAACAACAAACACGAGCAAAAGAACACTGTGTCTTTTCTTCATTTTACATGTGCTAGGATATCCCAACACAACGCATTTTACCAATGCAAAATCAGACTTTGTCACGGGAGCAGAGATGTCACTGAATGGAACTAGAGGAGCAGCTTTACTCTCTCTGTATTTTGACACATTTCCTGTCCAATGACAATGTGCTAGTCTTTGTACTCAGTTGAGGAACACGGTTGCAGCATATTTTAAGACAATGCACACTCCAAGACAATTGGTATCCTCCTGATGTTAATTAAGGCAGAAATATGGCTCGCTGTAATTGGATATAGAAGGTCCATTTGGGACACTGGTCAAGATGAGACCAACTGGCTTTTGCATTCCATTCTCCAGTGTTCCGGCTGAACAGCGGCAGGAGAACTAATAGAGAGAGAGAGATTGGGGAAATGTAAATTGCAAAATTGGATTGGAATAAAAGTACAAGAAAAAGATTTATCATTGGTGCCCGTGGTTCTCGTCCCGGTGTTTGTCGTGTTTTTTTCAATCTGCGTCGTTTCACTGCTATTAAACGAGTAGTGCTTTTTACTAATGTCCGAGCCGGTTTTATTCTGTGCGGAGTTGCGTCATCAGTGGTCCACCTCGAGGTCTTGCTCAGTTGCTTCCTGACCTTGGACTGTCAAACTTAAGGGAAAAAAAGCTGCAAGACCTCCCAGCTTGGAGCTCTGCTTAGCCTGGCTCAGTCGCAGTGCTCTCTCCACATCTTCAAATGGTTCTGGATTCAAGCCCCGCACCAGGATTTGAGACTACAATCTCGGCTGACACCACAGTGCGGCACCGAGGGGGTGATGCGTCGGCAGAAGTATTTTGGATGAGATGTAAATAAAAATGCACAATTTTATCTATAAATAAGGTGAAGTTACAGTCTGGGTACAACATGACAGAAATCCACAATTAAACGTATTCAGTTAATCCCATCTCCTCCACTGCTGAATGGTCAGTTCTGGCATATCCCAGGGTCTGTCATAAGAAGTAGGAGCAGAGGTAGGCCATTCGGCCCCTCGAGCCTGCTCCTCCATTCAATAAGATCATGGCTGATCTTCGACCTCAGCTCCACTTTCCTGCACTATCCCCATATCCCCTGATTCCCTTAATATCCAAAAAATCTATCATCTCTGTTTTGAATATACTCAATGATAGCCTCCACAGCCCTCTGGGGTAGAGAATTCCAAAGATTTACCACCCTCTGAGTGAAGAAATTTCTCCTCATCTCAGACCTAAATGGCCGACACCTTATTCTGAGACTGTGACCCCTGGTTCTAGACTCCTCAGCCAGGGGAAACATCCTGCATCTACCCTGTCAAGCCCTGTAAGAGTTTTGTATGTTTATATGAGATCACCTCTCATTCTTCTAAGCTCCAGAGAATATAGGCCTAGTCTACTCAATCGCTCCTCAAAGGACAATCCCCCCAAACCAGGAATCAGTCTGGTGAACCTTTGTTGCACTCCCTCAATGGTAAGTATATCCTTCCTTAGGTAAGGAGACCAAATCTGTACACAATACTCCAGGTGTGGTCTCACCATGACATAATTGCAGTAAGACAACTTTACTCTTGTATTCAAATACTCTTGTAATAAAGGCCAACGTACCATTTGCTTTTTTAATTGCTTGCTGTAACTGCATGTTAACTTTCAGTGATTTGTGTACAAGAACACCCAGGTCCCTCTGAACACCAACGTTTCCCAATCTCTCACCATTGAAAAAATATTCTGCTTTTCTACTTTTCCTATCAAAGTGGATAACTTCACATTTCTCCACATTATACTCCATTTGCCACATTCTTGCCCATTCACTTAAGTTGTCTATATTCCCTTGAAGTCTCTTTGCATCCTCCTCACAATTTACATTCTCACCTAATTTTGTATCATCAGTAAATTTAGATATGTTACATTGGTCCCCTCATCCAAATCATTGATATATGTTGTGAATAGCTGAGGCCCAAGCCCCGATCCTTGCAGTATCCCACTAGTTGCAGCCTGCCAACCTGAAAACGACCCATTTATTCCTACTCTCTGTTTTCTGTCCGTTAACCAATCCTCAATCCATGCTAGTATATTATTAAGGACATGGTAACAGGGCACTTAGAAAATAATAAGATTGGGCAGAGTCCCATTAATTTCTCCATTTTTTTACTAATACTAATTTCTTTCAGTTCCTCATTCTCACTAGACCCTTGGTTCTCCACTATTTCCAGCATGTTTTTTGCGTCTTCTATGAAGACAGACTCAAAGTATTTGTTTAATTTCTCTGCCATTTCCTTATTAGTCCCATTATAATTTCTCCTGTCTCAGCCTGTGGGGGACCCACATTTACTTTCACTAATCTTTTCCTTTTTACATACCTATAGAAGCTTTTACAGTCTGTTTTTATGTCTCTCGCTCGTTTACTCTGTCTATTTTCACTTTCTTTATCAATTTCTTGATCCTCCTTTGCTGAATTCTAAAATCCTCCCACTCCTCAGGCTTACTATTTTTGGCAAAATTATAAGCCTCTTCCTTTGATCTGATACTATTTTTGGCTTCTTACTAGCCATGGTTGGACCACTTTTCCTGTGGGATTTTTGTACCTCAAAGGAATGTATATTTGTTGTAAATTATGTATTAATTCTTTAAATGCTATCCATTGGTTGTCTACCGTCATACCTTTTAATGTAGTTTCCCAATCTAAATTAGCCAACTCGTCCCTCATACCAATGTAGTTTGCTTTGTTTAGATTTAAGACCCTAGTTTCAGATTTAACTAAATCATTTTCAAACTCAGTCTATCATATTATAAGACATATATTATCAAATTCTATCATATTATAAGACGGCACCTACAACAGCGCAGCACACTACTCACTGCACTGTCAGCCTAGAATTTTATGCTCAAGTCTTTGGAGTGGGACTTGAACCCACAACCTTCTGACTCTGAGGCAAAAGTGCTGCCCACTGAGCCACAGCTGACATAAATAGTGTTAACTCTTTTTAACTGCCTTAGCAAACTACATTTGAGGTTTTTATTTAAAAAGCTTGTCATTCATGTCATGAAATCTGCCACCAGGGAGCATTTATGAGGTAATGGGGACAGTAAAACAGATTCAGTACATTTTCAAAAGAGTCATGTTCATGCTCTTATGACTATTACATATATTTAAGAAAGATTAAAATGTTCTGGAACATTTTCTAAGCAATGCTGTTCTGTGCTGCAATTCATGCTGTACACGGTGATCTTTTTTGTGATTGATTTTTAACAGTTCATCATGTATTAAGTGTTACTTTATGTCTGTTATTATCTTGCCTCCCTGTCCTGAAGATACTGACTCTTTGCTGGATTCAATGCCTTCAGGTGCCATCTGATATTTCAGCCAAGTAGAGAGATTCTTCATGTGCAAGCCTTGATTGTGAGTGTTCGGCTATTTGACCATGTGATTCATCGTAGTTGAACCTCCTCCGCCACAGCTCTCCCCGTGCAGCATTCACACAAGTGCATTTTTTAATTGAAACTGTTAGATCTGGAGTAGTTTTCCGAGACCGGTTATAATGCTACGATCACCTACCCAGCTAACTCAGTACAGCCCAAGGATACAATGTGGGGCCCTCTCGGTCTGTATGCATTCGTGTGGATGTTCCCACTTCCTGCACTCAGCTGTCCTTATGCTCTCAGCCAGATTGCCGAATTAGTGGTACAGTACCGGTTTTGTGCAGTGGGTCCTTGCCCAATAGGAGCTGCTTCAGTCTGCTCGAACTCACGATGCACAAGACCCTTGTGCATAGGTCTTCAGACAGTGGAGACTTTTATCCCCTTAGTTCGAGTTTGATTCAAGTTTAGGGGTACAGTAGTGCAGTGGTTATGTTATGGCTGGGGAGCGGAAGGAGCAGTGTGGCGGCCTGGCCCAGAAGGCTGAGCAGCCCCCGGCCTGCAAGCACCATGGGAGCAGGCCGGGGAGCGGAAGGAGCAGCGGGGTGGTGTACCACTCCAAAGAGCAGCACGTGCTGGAGCAGGAGAGGGACGTCACCATGATCCAGGTCGGTGATTGGAGCGCGGGCAGGTACAGCAGGAGCGGCGAGGTCGGGGCGAGAGATTGTCGAGTAGAGGGATGTGATCGGGGCCCAGGAGAGGCGCGAGTTCAGGGCCCAGAAGAGGCGAGGGCCCAGGGGCAGCACGGGCCCAGCCCACACTGCGATATGTGCGCGCACTAGGCCCGTGCAGCAGAGCAGGTCTCCAGTCGTTTTGGTTAACCCTTGCCACTGGACCAAGACCTAGCTCTGTCAAGCCCGTGTGGTGGTTGGTGTACAACGGCCACCACACGTTAAAAAAATCCACACACAGGCATCTTCCACCCTTCAATATGTAGTTCGGGACCTGGAATTTTAGGTCCTTCATTGAAACATGTGAACGTTTTGACGTGGAAGCAAGTCATCCTCAATTCGAGGGACTGCCGATGATGTTATAGGACACGTCATTCACAGACCTGCACTAACAATCCAGAGAACGTGAATTCAAATTCTGGCAAATTTGGACTGACAGACAGCCAACGTAATGCCTATATTTAAGAAGGGGGATAGAATATGTCCAGGGAATTATAGGCCAGTCAGTTTAACATCAGTGGTAGGTAAAATAATGGAATCCCTATTAAAGGATTAAATAGAAGAACATCTAGAAGCCAAAAATATAATGGCCCTGAAACTGCGGTCAGAGGCTTCCCACGGGCAATTGCCTCCGACCAGAGAATTTTCCCGAAAGTACCTGGTGGTCCCGGAGGAGCATGAGATTCCGGTGGGGAGGCCTTCTCTTCCCACGCTGCGAAGTTCGCTCCCGGCCTCGCGGTTCCCACGCAGAAGATGCAGTCATACGTGACTGCTCAACCAATCAGGTAAAGTATTCTCAATTAATAGCAATGAGAACTCCATATCTACGACTTCTCATCGCTATTAATTGAGAAAAAAACAAACACAATAACACCAATTAAAAAATAAAAAACGCACCTCACATAATTAAAATGAATTGAAATTAAAGTTAATAAATATCTTAGAGAAAAAAATGTTTTCCGAGTGTTTTTAAAGTTTTTTAAATTATGGTTTAAAATAAATTTAACATAGCAAGGTTAAAATGTGTATTTTTAATTTTTATGTTTTAAGTGTGTTTTAAGACTCTTACGCATGTAACAGTAGGTTTTGCGCCTCCTTTTATCAGGCGCAAGAGTTTAGAGGAGGTCATTTTCTGGGCAAGATATGGGTAAATCCTGCAATCTTTCCCTTTACAAATGTCCTCGCTCCCGAGATGCGGATGATCTGTCAAGCTCCAGCTCGACAGATCGGAAAAGCCGGTTTTCAGCGCATGCGCATTGTGCGCTGTTACCCGGCTTTTCCGATGCCTTCCCGGGTCCGTAGAAACTCCGTGTGGACCCGGGGAGGCTGGAATTTTGGGGCCAATAATGAACTGCACGGATTTCAAAAGGAAAAGTCTTGCTTGACCAACCTGATTGAATTCTTTGAATAGGTAACAGAGAGAGTAGACAATGGTAATTTTTCTAGATTTTCAAAGGGCCTTCGATAAGGTACCCTACAATAGACTGACGAATAGCGTCATAACATGCAGAGTCAGGGTACAAATAGCAGAATGGATGGCTAGCTGGCTTCAGGACAGAAAACAGAGAGTAGGGACAAAGGGTAGCTAATCACTGTGGCAGAAGGTGGCAGTGGTGTTCCACAAGGATCAGTACTGGGACCACTGTTGTTCACAATTTATATTAACGATTTAGACTTTGGAAACAAAAAACTATTTCTAAATTTGCGGATAACACTAAATTGGGGTGGAAGTCAATACTGAAGAGGACTGCAACAAATTACAGGAGGACATTAATAAACTTGTAGAATGGGCGTATGATTGGCAAATGAAGTTCAACACAGATAAATGTGAGGGATTACATTTTGGGAGGAAGAATAGGGAGGTCACTTATTAATTGGAGGGTGCGAATCTGGGTGGGGTAGAGGAATAAAGGGATCTCAGAGTACACATACACAAATCACTAAACGTCGCGACACCAGGCCATAAAAAAAGCAAACCAAACACTAGGGTTTATTTTTAGAGGGATAGAATTGAAAACTAGGGAAGTTATGCTAAACCTGTATCGAACCTTAGTTAGACCACACTTGGAGTACTGTGTACAGTTCTGGTCGCCATATTACAGACACTGGAGAGGGTTCAGAGAAGATTTACAAGGTTGATGCCAGAAATGCGAGGGTATACATGTCAGGAAAGGACAAACAGGCTGGGTCTCTTTTCTCTTGAAAAAAGAAGGCTGAGGGGTGATCCAACAGAGCTCTTTAAAATTAAAATTTTTTAAAAAGACCAGGCCCTCAAACCTACCACGAAGCTCACGGTCTACAGGGCTGTAATAATACCCGCCCTCCTGTATGGATCAGAGGCATGGACGATGTACAGAAGACACATCAAGTCGCTGGAGATATATCACCAACGATGTCTCCACAAGATCCTTCAAATCCCCTGGGAGGACAGGCGCACCAACATCAGTGTCTCGTCCAGGCTAACATCCCCAGCATTGAAGTACTGACCACACTCGATCAGTTTTTCTGCGCAGGCCACTTAGTTCGTATGCCAGACGTGAGACTCCCTGAGCAATTGCTCTATGCGAAGCTCTTTCATGGCAAACGAGCCAAAGGTGGGCAGCGGAAACGTTACAAGGACACCCTCAAAGCCTCCCTGGTGAAGTGCGACATCACCACTGACACCTGGGAGACCCTGGCCGAAGACCGCCGAGGTGGAGAAAGTGCATCAGGAGGGCGTTGAACTCTTCGAATCTCAACGCTGAGAGCGTGAAGAGGTCAGGAGCAGGCAGCGGAAGGGGCGTGTGGCAAACCAGTCCCATCCCCCCCTTCCCCCGACGAATGTCTGTGACAGGGCCTGTGGCTCTCGTGTTGGACTGTTCAGCCACCAAAGAACTCACTTTAGGAGTGGAAGTAAGTCTTCCTCGATTCCAAGGGACTGCCTATGCTGATGATTAAAATTATGAAAGGATTTGATAGAGTGGATACAGAGAGAATGTTTCCACTTGCGGGAAAGAGCATAACTAGTCACCAAGAAATCCAATAGGGAATTCAGAAGAAACTTCTTTACCCAGAGAGTGGTGAGAATGTGGAACTCGCTACCACAGGGAGTGGTTGAATCGAATAGTATAGATGCATTTAAGGGGAGGCTAGACTCCCCTGGGAGGACAGGTGCACCAACATCAGTGTCCTCATCCAGGCTAAAATCCCCAGTATTGCAGCACTGACCACACTCGATCAGCTTCGCTGGGCAGGCCACATAGTTCGCATGCCAGACACGAGACTCCCTAAGCAATTGCTCTCTGCGGAACTCCTTCACAGCAAACGAGCCAAAGGTGAGCAGCGGAAAAGTTATAAGGACACCCTCAAAGCCTCCCTGATAAAGTGCGACATCCCCACCGACACCTGGGAGACCCTGACCAAAGACTGCCCGAGGTGGAGAAAGTGCATCCGGGAGGGCGTTGAGTTCTTTGAATCTAAATGCCGAGAGTGTGAAGAGGTCAGGCGCAGGCAGCAGAAGGAGCGAACGGCAAACCAGCCCCACCCACCCCTTCCCTCGACAAATGTCTGTCCCTTCCATGACAGGGTCTGTGGCTCTCGTATTGGATTGTTCAGGCACCAAAGAACTCACTTCAGGAGTGGAAGCAAGTCTTCCTCGATTCCGAGGGACTGCCTATGATTATGATGAGACAAGCATATGAGGGAGAAGGGAATAGAGGGTTATGCAGATAGAGTAAGATGAGGAAAGATGTGAGGAGGCTCGAGTGGAGCATAAACTGGTTGGGCCGAATGGCCTGTTTCTGTGCCATGTATCCGGTGTAATCCTAAGTAATATTTGAAATCCTGAAATTTAAATTCAGTTTTTAAAAATCTGGAAATAAAAATTCAGCAGCAGTAGAAGTGATGACAAAGCTGTCGGATTGTCATAAAAACCCCGCTGCTTCACTAATGTCCTTTTAGATATATAAGATATATATAAACATATAAGATTCTGAGAGAGCTTGACAGGGTCGATGCTGAGAGGTTGTTTCCCCTGTCTTGCAGAGTCCGGAATTAGGGGTCACAGTCTCAGCATAAGGGGTCAGCCATTTAGGACCGAGATGAGGAGAAATTTCTTCACTCAGAGGTTGTGAATCTTTGGAAATCTGTGCTCTCAGGGGCTGTGGATGCTGAATCGTTGGAGTATATTCAAGGCTGAAATCGGTAGGTTTTTGGACTCTAAGGGAATCAAGGGATATGGGGATCGGGCGGGAAAGTGGAGTTGAGGTCGAAGATCAGCCATGATCTTATTGAATGGCGGAGCAGCCTCGAGGGGCCGTAGGGCCTACCTCTGCTCTTATTTCTTATGTTCTTATTGAAGGAAGGAAACCTACAGTCCTTACCCGGTCTAGGCCCATGTGTGAGCTCGGGTCCCA
This sequence comes from Pristiophorus japonicus, assembly GCF_044704955.1. Lineage (NCBI taxonomy): Eukaryota > Metazoa > Chordata > Chondrichthyes > Pristiophoridae > Pristiophorus > Pristiophorus japonicus. Next base: position 175,823,685 of record NC_091991.1, on the reverse strand, counting down.
CACCAACGTGGTTGACTATGAACTACCCTCTGAAGTGGCTTAGCCAGCCACTCAGCTGTATCAAAACCGTCACTCGCGATTCAAGAAGACCCACCACCACCTATGGGGCAACGAGAGATGGGCAATAAATGCCGGCTTTGCCAGCAACACCGACGTCTCGAGACTTAATATTAAAAAGGGAAAAGGCCAGAGTCTAACTCACTGCACCTCCCAGTTCCCCCGCCCCCGACGAATAAACTCGATGACAGCTCATTTCTGGAATCGAGCAGCTTGCTTGTGCTAACACACCTGACATCTCTGTTTAGGATGATAGGAACACCAGGGAATGCTCATACATTGTGTCTGATTTAGAACAACCTGCTCTGTTTCCAGTTGATTAATTAAATTTAAGCATTTCCATCAAAGGCCTTGCATTTTATTACCACTATATAAACAACAGTTGACAAAGAGATTGCTCATCAAACATCTCATTTATTCATCACCAAGTCGATGTACAGTAATTAAACCCTAACAGGAACCCCATCACTGATTATCTCTCCGGCAACACATCATTTAATTAATTACCACAGCCGTCAATTAAAACAGCATATTTTAGTGGATTAGGTGGTATGGTTGGTTAGTGGACGATTCTCATACCACTGGGATCCAAGTTTGAATCCATTACAGACTAATGTGATGAAAATTATTTCTGCCTGTAAGGTCCTGAGTGAAATAACATAAGAAATAGGAGCAGGAATCAGCCATTTGGCCCCTCGAGCCTGCTCCGCCATTCAATAAGATCATGGCTGATCTGAGCTTGGCCTCAACTCCACTTCCCTGCCCGCTCCCCATAACCCTCGACTCCCCTATGGTTCAAAAATCTGTCTATCTCCACCTTAAATAAATTCAATGACCCAGCCTCCACAGCTCTCTGGGGCAGAGAATTCCAAAGATTCACGACCCTCTGAGAGAATAGACTTTGAAAGTTTCGAAACCAACATGCGTGACAAGATATGCCGCCAAATTGGCAAATTTTAAAAAAAGCAAACTTAATGATTCTTGTATCCTAAATCATAGATAGAAGGAAGCAGTCCTCAGACATCTACAAATCTCCAAGGCAGACTGCTAGCTGCCAGGACATACTGATTCCTTCACCCACAATGTATTTAGAATTTGGATTGTGTTTCATTTCTGTATCTGATAAGTCACTAGTGCATGAATCCTATTACAGCATACGTATCACAATGTTTACTGAAAAGATGGCACTGCTTTCTTGTACTATATGCACAGGAGACACTGGGACACACACGGGCCGTACAGTACCAGACAGGAGTGGTGCACCAGCTTATGCGGACTCAGGGTCAGTCCGTACAATGATGTGAATAACTGTCAGCTGTGTAGAGATGTCTGGGCTGGGATTGACAGTGGGTATCGGGTTGGGTACATCATGTAATTATGGAGCATGTTGGTGTTGTGAAGGTGCTGGCATTGACATTTGGTGCACTTGGGTTATTGAGGTCAATGCTTGTTGGCTCTCACAGTGCAGAACAGTAAGATAAGCTAAAGGCTCCTTTTTTATATGGGTAGGCGGAAGTGTCTTTTGACAGCAGGAGAAGGGTCCCCAGGAGTGTATCAACAATTGCACGGGGCTCCCAGGAGTGTTTCAATATTTGCGAAGGGTCAGAAGTGTGTCAATATTTGCATGGGATCCCTAGATGTATGTCACTATTTATATGGGATTCCCAGGATTGTGTAAACATTTGCAAGGGGGGGCGGGGGGGGGGTCCCTTGGAGAATGTTAGTATTCGCATGGAATTCTCAGGAGTCCCGCTCCAGAGGCTTTAGCACACAATCTAGGCTGACAATCCATTGCCTTTTGTGGGAGCTTGCTGTGTGCAAATTGGCTGCCGCGTTTCCTGCATTACAACAATGAAAAGTACTTTATTGACTGTGAAGTGCTTTGGGACATCCTGAGGCACTATGTAAATGCAAGTGCTTTTTCTCTTAACTTTATCAAATACCTTTTGGATGTCAAAGAATCAAATGCACTTAGAGTTTTCCATTGTCCACTCAAAATGCCTCTTCCTCGAAATAGTCAAGGAGAGAGGTCAGGTAGTGTCTTCCACTTCTGAATCTGTGGTGGCTGCTGTTTACTAGGTTATCATCATCCAGGTACAAAAAATATTTTCAAACACTAATGGCATGTTGGCCTTTATCTCAAGAGGGTTGGAATACAAAGAGGTGGCAGTTATATTACAGTTGTCGAGAACTCTGGTGAGGCTCTATCTGGAGTACTGCGTTCAGTTCTGGCCACCACCCATCACACATTGGCCGTGAAGGGGGTGCAACACAGATTCATGGAATAATACCGGGGCTAAAAGGGTTAAATGAAGAGGACAAGGACCAGGTTTGTATTCCCTAGAATTTAAAATCCTCACCCTGTTTTCAAATCCCACCTCGGCTCGCCCCCTCCCTAACTCCGACAACCCTCCAATTCTGGCCTATTGCGCATCCCTGAGTTTAATCGCTCCACCATCGGTGGCCGTGCCTTCAGCTGCCTGGGCCCTAAACTCTGGATTTACCTCCCTAAACCTCTCCGACTCTCTTACTCTCTCTCCTTTAAAACGCTCCTTAAAATCTACCTCTTTGACCAAGCTTTTGGTCACCTGTCTTAACAGCTCATGTGGCTCGGTGTCAAATTTTGATTGATAATTGCTCCTGTGAAGCACCTTGGGACGTTTCACTGTGTTAAAGGCGCTATATAAATGCAAGTTGTTATTGTTCTTGAATTGAGAAGATTAAGGAGTGATCTAACTGAGGTGTTTAAGATGATTAAAGGGTTTAATAGGGTAGAAAGAGAGAGACTATTTCCTCTGATGGAGGAGTCTAGAACCAGGGGACATAACCTTAAAATTAGAGCCAGGCTGTTCAGGAGTGAAATCAGGAAACGCTTCTTCACACAAAGGGTAGGGAAATCTGGAACACACTCCCACCAAAAAGCTGCTGAGGTTGCGGTTGAAAATGTAAAAACTTGGACTGATAGATCTTTGTTAGGCAAGGGTTTCAGAACCAACACGGGTAGATGGAGTTAAGATACAGAGCAGCTATGGTTTAATTGAATGGCAGGCAAGGCTCGAGGGGCTGAATGGTTTACTCCTATTCCTATGTAACGATGTGAAGAGTTAAAGAAAAAAAGACAGACTTGCATTTATATAGCGCCTTTTACGACCTCAGGATGTCCCAAAGCACTTCACAGCCAATGCAGTACTTTTTGGCATGTAGTCACTGTGGTAATGTAAGAAACGCGGCAGCCAATCTGCGCACAGCGAGCTCCCACAAAAATGTGATAATGACCAGATAATCTGTTTTTAGTGATGTTGATTGAGGGATAAATATTGGCCAGGACACTGGAGAGAACTCCCCTGCTCATCTTCAAAATAGTGCCATGGGATCTTTTACGCCCACCCGAGAGAGCAGACGGGAGCCCCATCTGAAAGAGCTGGAAACAACAAACAGGTTTGGACTGAAGAACAAATGGGGACTGGTTGCAAACAAAGCAGAAAAGCTACACAATAGCTGTTGTTGAATCTGGAAACACTGATTTGAGTCAAGGTTATTCCGACATAACAAACACAGATTATCTGGTCATTATCACATTGCTGTTTGTGGGAGCTTGCTGTGCGTAAGTTGGCGGGAGCTTGCTGTGCGCAAGTTGGCGGCCGTGTTTTCCTACATTACAACAGTGACTGGACTCCAAAAGTACTTCATTGGCTGTAAAGCGCTTTGAGACATAAGAACATAAGAAATAGGAGCAGGAGTAGGCCATACGACCCCTCGAACCTACTCCGCCATTTAATACGATCATGGCTGATCTGATCATGGACTCAGGTCCACTTCCCCGCCTGCTCTCCATAACCCCTTATTCCCTTATCGTTTAAGAAACTGTATTTCTGTCTTAAATTTATTCAATGTCCCAGCTTCCACCGTTCTCTGAGACAGCGAATTCCACAGATCCACAACCCTCTGAGAGAAGAAATTTCTCCTCATCTCAGTTTTAAATGAGCGGCCCCTTATTCTAAGATTATGCTCTCTAGTTCTAGTCTCCCTTGCATCCACCTTGTCAAGCCCCCTCATAATCTTATATGTTTCGATAAGGTCACCTCTCATTCTTCTGAATTCCAATGAGTAGAGGCCCAACCTACTCAACCTTTCCTCATAAGTCAACCCCCTCATCTCCGGAATCAACTTTGTGAACATTCTCTAAACTGCCTCCAAAGCAAGTATATCCTTTCGTAAATATGGAAACCAAAACTGTAAAGTCCTTACTCTACAGCATGAAACCACACGAGGCACATTCTGGGGACAAGGTCACTCCGTCACCTTAACTCTTTATTCACAGGACTCCAAAGACGATGACCCTGTGTGGGACCTCCCTTTTTATACCTGTGTGATCAGGTAAGGAGTGTCTCCCACAAGTTCACCCCTTGTGGTCAAGGTGTGCATCTAGGTTGAGTGTATACAGTAATACAGTGGTGTTACATTGTGGTTACATACATGACATCACCTCTCCCCCTCCCCCCGCCCAAAGTCTTATTGGGATCATAGGTTTAGCCTTTCAGGTGGTCTACGCTCCCTCGTGGAGCACCGCAGTTGGGGCTCTGGTTGTTGGACACTGACGTGAGTGTCTGTCACCTGTGGTGATTCCGGCCTGACCGGGCTGACCGCAGGGACTGTGCATTCTTCTGATTGCTCTTGTTGCTCGTTCACTGGCGGTGTTGTGAGCTCCATCTCATGGTCTTCTTCAGGTTCCTCCGTGTCCATGCTGAACCTTTTTTTTACTTGGTCCAGATGCTTACGGCATATCTGACCATTGTTGAGTTTTACCACGATGACCCTATTCCCCTCTTTGTCAATTACAGTGCCCTCAAGCCATTTGGGCCCCATGGCGTGATTGAGGACGAATACAGGATCATTTATTTCTATACATCTCCCCCTCGAATTACGGTCATGGTACTCGTTTTGTGACTTGCGCTTGTCCTCAACTATGTCGGTCAGGACTGGGTGAATGAGGGACAACCGAGTTTTGAGTGTCTGTTTCATTAGTAGCTCTGCGGGCGGGACTCCCGTGAGCGAGTGCGGTCGGGATCTATAGGCCAGCAGGAGACACGATAGGCGGCATTGTAGGGAGGGTCCTTGAATCCTGAGCATACCTTGCTTAATGATTTGGACCGCACGTTCCGCCTGGCCATTGGAGGCCGGCTTGAACGGCTCAGTCCTGGCATGGTTGATGCCATTGCCTGACTCTCGGAATTCATAGCTTGTGAAACATGGGCCATTATCACTAATCAGGATGTCCGGGTTGCAAAGATCGTACGTAGGCTTTCCACGGTGGTGGATGACGTGCATAAATTCAGAATGATGCACTCAATCCATTTTGAGTATGCATCTACCACAATAAGGAACATCTTACCCATGAACGGGCCCGTGTAGTCAACATGAATGCGTGACCATGGCCTGGTGGGCCAAGGCCATGGGCTGAGCAGGGCCTCCCTGGGGGAATTACCCAGCTGGGCACACATCGTGCACCTGCGAACACAGCGTTCCAGGTCTGAATCAATTCCAGGCCACCAAACGTGTGACCGGGCAATGACCTTCATCAGCACAATGCCTGGGTGCTCACTGTGGAGCTCCCTGATGAATGCCTCCCTGCCTTTCTGGGGCATAACTACCCGGCTGCCCCATAGTAGGCAGTCGGCTTGGATAGAGAGCTCATCCATCTGCCTGTGGAACGGTCTGACCTCCTCAGGGCATGCTCCGTGTGCAGGCGCCCAAACCGCAGTCAGGACACATTTCTTAATCAGGGATAGGAGGGGATCTCTGTTGGTCCAGATTTTGATCTGTCAGGCTGTGATGGGGGAGCCTGCGCTGTTATAGGCATCGACAGCCATGACCATCTCAGCACTTTGCTCCGCTGCCCCCTCAGTGGTGGCCAGTGGAAGCCTGCTGAGCGCGTCAGCGCAATTTTCAATGCTGGGCCGGTGCCGGATGGAGTAGTCATACGCAGCCAGCGTGAGAGCCCATCGCTGTATGTGAGCTGATGCGTTGACATTGATAGCCTTGCTGTCTGACAACAGGGATGTTAATGGCTTGTGGTCTGTCTCTAATTCAAACTTCCTACCAAAGAGGTACTGATGCATTTTTTTTACACCATAGACATATGCAAGCGCTTCCTTCTCGACCATCCCATATCCCCGTTCTGCTTGAGAGAGCGACCTGGAGGCATAAGCCACAGGTTGTAGCTGACCCTCAGCATTGCCCTGCTGCAACACACACCCAACCCCATAGGACGATGCATCACATGTCAGAACCAATTTTTTACAGGGGTCGTACAGGGTCAACAACTTGTTTGAACAAAGTAGGTTACGCGCCCGATCAAAAGCCCGTTCCTGACAGTCCCCCCAAAACCAATCGCAACCCTTACGCAGGAGCACGTGTAGCGGCTCCAACAACGTGCTCAAGTTCAGCAGAAAGTTCCCGAAACCTGACGGGTTTAGACAGGTTATATGCAGGAAGAATGTTCCCAATGTTGGGGAAGTCCAGAACCATGAGTCACAGTCTAAGGATAAGGGGTAAGCCATTTAGGACCGAGATGAGGAGAAACTTCTTCACCCAGAGAGTGGTGATCCTGTGGAATTCTCTACCACAGAAAGTTGTTGAGGCCAATTCACTAAGTATATTCAAAAAGGAGTTAAATGTAGTCCTTACTACTTGGGGGATCAGTGGGTATGGCGAGAAAGCAGGAATGGGGTACTGAAGTTGCATGTTCAGCCATGAACTCATTGAATGGCGATGCAGGCTCGAAGGGCCGAATGGCCTACTCCTGCACCTATTTTCTATGTTTCTATGTTTCTAAATAGTTCAACAGTCCCAGGAATGAACGCAACTCCGATGTGTTGCAGGGCCTGGGTGCTCGTCAAATCGCCTTGGTTTTGGATTCGGTGGGCTGAATCCCATCTGCAGCAACCCTCCTGCCCAGAAACTCAACCTCAGGAGCTAAGAACACACATTTAGACTTCTTGAGTAGCAGGCCTACCCTGTTCAGTCGGCGTAGCAACTCTTCCAGGTTGTGGAGATGTTCCTCGGTGTCTCGACCCGTGATGAGGAGGTCGTCCTGGAATATGATCGTTCCAGGAATGGATTTAAGCAGGCTTTCCATGTTTCGTTGAAAAATCGCGGCCGCTGATCGAATGCCAAACGGGCACCTGTTATAAACAAACAGCCCCTTGTGCGTGGTGATGGTGGTCAGTAGTTTGGATTCATCAGCCAGTTCCTGGGTCATATAGGCTGAAGTGAGGTCCAACTTGGTGAACAGCTTTCCGCCTGCCAGTGTGGCGAAGAGGTTCTCCGCTCTTGGGAACGGGTATTGGTCTTGTAGGGATAATCGATTGATGGTGGCCCTGTAGTCACCACAGATCCTGACAGATCCATCCGCTTTTAGGACGGGAATGATAGGGCTCGCCCAGTCGCTGAATTCAACAGGCGAGATGTGCATTCTCTCAACAGATGGTCCAATTCGCTCTCGATCTTTTCCCGCATCACATACGGCACCGCTCTGGCTTTGTGGTGTACTGGCCTGGCGTCCGGGGTGATGCGTATCACTACTTTAGTGCCTTTGAAAGTCCCGATGCCAGGTTGGAATAGTGAATTGAATTGTTGTAGGACTTGTGAGCACGAACTTCGCTCCACAGATGACATTGCGTGAACATCCCTCAATTTACAGTTCATCTCGGCTAACCAGCTCCTCCCCAACAGTGCGGGACATAAGAACATAAGAACATAAGAATTAGGAACAGGAGTAGGCCATCTAGCCCCTCGAGCCTGCTCTGCTATTCGAAAAGATCATGGCTGATCTGGCCGTGGACTCAGCTCCAGTTACCCGCCCGCTCCCCATAACCCTTAATTCCCTTATTGGTTAAAAATCTATCTATAGACATAGAAACATAGAAACATAGAAAATAGGTGCAGGAGTAGGCCATTCGGCCCTTCTAGCCTGCACCTCCATTCAATGAGTTCATGGCTGAACATGCAACTTCAGTACCCCCTTCCTGCTTTCTCGCCATACCCATTGATCCCCCGAGTAGTAAGGACTTCATCTAACTCCCTTTTGAATATATTTAGTGAATTGGCCTCAACAACTTTCTGTGGTAGAGAATTCCACAGGTTCACCACTCTCTGGGTGAAGAAGTTTCTCCTCATCTCGGTCCTAAATGGCTTACCCCTTATCCTTAGACTGTGACCCCTGGTTCTGGACTTCCCCAACATTGGGAACATTCTTCCTGCATCTAACCTGTCTAAACCCGTCAGAATTTTAAACGTTTCTATGAGGTCCCCTCTCATTCTTCTGAACTCCAGTGAATACAAGCCCAGTTGATCCAGTCTTTCTTGATAGGTCAGTCCCACCATCCCGGGAATCAGTCTGGTGAATCTTCGCTGCACTCCCTCAATAGCAAGAATGTCCTTCCTCAAGTTAGGAGACCAAAACTGTACACAATACTCCAGGTGTGGCCTCACCAAGGCCCTGTACAACTGTAGCAACACCTCCCTGCCCCTGTACTCAAATCCCCTCGCTATGAAGGCCAACATGCCATTTGCTTTCTTAACCGCCTGCTGTACCTGCATGCCAACCTTCAATGACTGATGTACCATGACACCCAGGTCTCGTTGCACCTTCCCTTTTCCTAATCTGTCACCATTCAGATAATAGTCTGTCTCTCTGTTTTTACCACCAAAGTGGATAACCTCACATTTATCCACATTATACTTCATCTGCCATGCATTTGCCCACTCACCTAACCTATCCAAGTCACTCTGCAGCCTCATAGCATCCTCCTCGCAGCTCACACTGCCACCCAACTTAGTGTCATCCGCAAATTTGGAGATACTACATTTAATCCCCTCGTCTAAATCATTAATGTACAATGTAAACAGCTGGGGCCCCAGCACAGAACCTTGCGGTACCCCACTAGTCACTGCCTGCCATTTTGAAAAGTACCCATTTACTCCTACTCTTTGCTTCCTGTCTGACAACCAGTTCTTAATCCACATCAGCACACTACCCCCAATCCCATGTGCTTTAACTTTGCACATTAATCTCTTGTGTGGGACCTTGTCGAAAGCCTTCTGAAAGTCCAAATATACCACATCAACTGGTTCTCCCTTGTCCACTCTACTGGAAACATCCTCAAAAAATTCCAGAAGATTTGTCAAGCAGGATTTCCCTTTCACAAATCCATGCTGACTTGGACTTATCATGTCACCTTTTTCCAAATGCGCTGCTATGACATCCTTAATAATTCCAT